>NC_064560.1:47941935-48252413 GCF_937001465.1 Orcinus orca | reverse complement strand
ATCAAGCGTTTGTACAGCGGCATAAACGCAGCAGTGATAGGATTGGTGAGGTTCGGTGAGCAAATGCAGACCCTTTGAAGTCATATTGCATGGTATCCATTCCATGGGTCTCAACTCTCCAGGTTTAAGGGATTCTTCCTTCAGCTAAAACATGCATGTGGAACCCAGAGTATGATCCACCGTGTGATCGGGAAACGTGTTCACATGTGTCTCAGTTTTCGTCCCCTGGTACTCGGGTGCAACATTCCAGACGCTTTACTAACACTCTCCCCACTTGGAGAGTCAGTGCCTTTAACCTCCTGTTTGGCCCAGTTTGCAATATCTTCGGAAAATGAACAGGAATACGGAGAACCAATGAGAGACTAGCTGGAGGTGTCTGGACGGGCAAATTTAACTCTCATTTCCCACCAGGAAGAGGAATTAACCAAAGGCTCAGCGTGCCGTGCCGGAACCACACTAGGGCCTGAAGCAATCCTGCGGTGTTGCAGCCAGCTCACAAGAATGCGAGTTGAAGAAAGGAGCTCAGGGGCACTGTAATTCACAAACCTGCAGAGTTATAAATGACAGCTATCGTACAGAAATATCTTGAAGTAAGGCTGCCAAGAGGACTTGAAAGCGGGGCAGAATTGCAGGAAACCGATTTCAGGAGGTAGACTGGAATTGCATGTAAAGCATAGGAAAATACGCAGAACGTCCACAATGATGCACTTGGCCAAGAAGGGCGTATGCGTTTTTTCCTGAATATATTCAGGAAAAAACGCATACGCCCTTTTTGGCCAACCAAGCAAACTTGCAAAGGAAATCTGCACTACAATGAAGTCTCACTGCCCCCCGGTCAAAAGGGCCATCTGAAAAAAGTGTAAAATCCAGAATGGCAGGACAGGCCATGGAGAACTGGGAGCCTTGTCATGCTGATGGGCGGGATGTAAATTGCCAACAGCCACTCTGGAGAAGTGTATGGTGTTTCCTGAAACATCTACGAAACAAAGCAACAGAGCCTAGGGCACTTCCACTTATGGTCCTATAGCTTAGGGAAATTAAAATCAAAAAGACACAGCCACCCCAAAGTTTGGGATGGCTCTGTTTACAAGAACCTCGTTTACGGTACAAGTTCAATATCACAGAAAGCGAAAAATGGATAAAGAAGTTGTGGTACTTACGTACAATGCTATATCACTCAGCAATGAAATCTATGTCATCAGGCCCGTAGCAGCATAATGAGTGGATTCAGGTACAATGATTCTAAGTGAAATAAGTCACACAGAAAAAGAAACATCATAAGATATCACTACTACATGGAATGTAAACTTGGCTACACAGGAACTGAATTACAAAACAGAACAGGGTCTCAAATGTAGAATACCAACTTATGCTTGCTTAAGGGGAAAGGTGAGTTGGGGTGCTGCATAAAACCAGAGATTGAAATTAGCACAGATACCGTTCCATAAGCCAAATATGTAATAGACAAGAGCTACTCCTTGCTCAACGAAGTGCACTCAACACCCCATATTAAACGCCTAAGAATATACCAGACTAGTAAGAATCTTAAAACCTATTGATTTATATGTCTCCGAAAGAGAATCAAACGTGTGTACAGCGGCATTAACGCAGCAGTGATAGGATTGGTGAGGTTCGGTGAGCAAATGCAGACCCTTTGAAGTCGTATTGCATGGTACCCATTCCATGGGTCTCAACTCTTCAGGTTTAAGGGATTCTTCCTTCAGCTAAAACATGCATGTGGAACCCAGAGTATGATCCACCGTGTGATTGGGAACCGTGTTCAAATATGTCTCAGTTTTCGTCCCCTGGTACTTGGGTGCAACATTCCAGATGCTTTACTAACACTCGCCCCACTTGGAGAGTCAGTGCCTTTAACCCCCTGTTTGCCCCAGTTTGCAATTTCTGCGTAAGATGAACAGGAATAGGGAGAACCAATGAGAGACTAGCTGGAGGTGTCTGCACGGGCAAATTTAACTCTCATTTCCCAACAGGAAGAGGAATTAACCAAAGGCTCAGCGTGCCATGACTGAACCACACTAGGGCCTGAAGCAATCCTGCGGTGTTGCGGCCAGCTCACAAGAAAGCGAGTTGAAGGAAGGATCTCAGGGGCACTGTAATTCACAAACCTGCAGAGTTATAAATGACAGCTATCACCCAAAAATATATTGAACTAAGGCTGCCAAGAGGACTTGAAAGCGGGGCAGAATTGCAGGAAACCGATTTCAGAATGTAGACTGGAATTGCATGTAAAGCATAGGAAAAGAGGCAGAAAGTCCACAATGATGCACTTGGCCAAAAAGGGCGTAAGCGTTTTTTCCTGAGTATATTCAGGAAAACACGCATACGCCCTTTTTGGCCAACCAAGCAAGCTTGCAAAAGAAATCTGCACATCTATGAAGTCTCACTTCCCCCAATCAAAAGGGCCATCTGAAAAAAGTGTAAAATCCAGAAAAGCAGGACAGGCCATGGAGAACTGGGAGCCTTGTTATGCTGATGGGCTGGATGTAAATTGCCAACAGCCACTCTGGAGAAGTGTATGGTGTTTCCTGAAACATCTAAAAAGCAAAGCAACAGAGCCTAGGGCACTTCCACTTATGGTCCTATAGATTAGGGAAATTAAAATCAAAAAGACACAGCCACCCCAAAGTTTGGGACGGCTCTGTTTACAAGAACCTCGTTTATGGTACAAGTTCAATATCACAGAAAGCGAAAAATGGATAAAGATGTTGTGGTACTTACGTACAATGCAATATCACTCAGCAATGAAATCTATGTCATCAGGCCTGTAGGAGCATAATGAGTGGATTCAGGTACAATGATTCTAAGTGAAATAAGTCACACAGAAAAAGAAACATCATAAGATATCACTAATACACGGAATGTAAACTTGGCTACAAAGGAACTGAATTACAAAACAGAACAGGGCCTCCAATGCAGAAAACCAACTTATGCTTGCTTAAGGGAAAAGGTGAGTTGGGGTGCTGCATAAAACCAGAGATTGAAATTAGCACAGATACCGTTCCATAAGCCAAATATGTAATAGACAAGAGCTACTCCTTGCTCACCGAAGTGGACTCAACACCCCATATTAAACGCCTAAGAATATACCTGACTAGTAAGAATCTTAAAACCTATGGATTTATATGTCTCCGAAAGAGAATCAAGCGTGTGTACAGCGGCATAAACGCAGCAGTGATAGGATAGATGAGGTTCGGTGAGCAAATGCAGACCCTTTGAAGTCATATTGCATGGTACCCATTCCATGGGTCTCAACTCTCCAGGTTTAAGGGATTCTTCCTTCAGCTAAAACATGCATGTGGAACCCAGAGTATGATCCACCATATGATCGGGAAACGTGTTCACATCTGTCTCAGTTTTCGTCCCCTGGTAGTCGGGTGCAACATTCCAGACGCTTTACTAACACTCTCCCCACTTGGAGAGTCAGTGCCTTTAACCTCCTGTTTGGCCCAGTTTGCAATATCTTCGGAAAATGAACAGGAATACGGAGAACCAATGAGAGACTAGCTGGAGGTGTCTGGACGGGCAAATTTAACTCTCATTTCCCACCAGGAAGAGGAATTAACCAAAGGCTCAGCGTGCCGTGCCGGAACCACACTAGGGCCTGAAGCAATCCTGCGGTGTTGCAGCCAGCTCACAAGAATGCGAGTTGAAGAAAGGAGCTCAGGGGCACTGTAATTCACAAACCTGCAGAGTTATAAATGACAGCTATCGTACAGAAATATCTTGAAGTAAGGCTGCCAAGAGGACTTGAAAGCGGGGCAGAATTGCAGGAAACCGATTTCAGGAGGTAGACTGGAATTGCATGTAAAGCATAGGAAAATAGGCAGAACGTCCACAATGATGCACTTGGCCAAAAAGGGCGTATGCGTTTTTTCCTGAATATATTCAGGAAAAAACGCATACGCCCTTTTTGGCCAACCAAGCAAACTTGCAAAGGAAATCTGCACTACAATGAAGTCTCACTGCCCCCCGGTCAAAAGGGCCATCTGAAAAAAGTGTAAAATCCAGAATGGCAGGACAGGCCATGGAGAACTGGGAGCCTTGTCATGCTGATGGGCGGGATGTAAATTGCCAACAGCCACTCTGGAGAAGTGTATGGTGTTTCCTGAAACATCTATGAAACAAAGCAACAGAGCCTAGGGCACTTCCACTTATGGTCCTATAGCTTAGGGAAATTAAAATCAAAAAGACACTGCCACCCCAAAGTTTGGGATGGCTCTGTTTACAAGAACCTCGTTTACGGTACAAGTTCAATATCACAGAAAGTGAAAAATGGATAAAGAAGTTGTGGTACTTACGTACAATGCTATATCACTCAGCAATGAAATCTATGTCATCAGGCCCGTAGCAGCATAATGAGTGGATTCATGTACGATGATTCTAAGTGAAATAAGTCACACAGAAAAAGAAACATCATAAGATATCACTACTACATGGAATGTAAACTTGGCTACACAGGAACTGAATTACAAAACAGAACAGGGTCTCAAATGTAGAATACCAACTTATGCTTGCTTAAGGGGAAAGGTGAGTTGGGGTGCTGCATAAAACCAGAGATTGAAATTAGCACAGATACCGTTCCATAAGCCAAATATGTAATAGACAAGAGCTACTCCTTGCTCAACGAAGTGCACTCAACACCCCATATTAAACGCCTAAGAATATACCAGACTAGTAAGAATCTTAAAACCTATTGATTTATATGTCTCCGAAAGAGAATCAAACGTGTGTACAGCGGCATTAACGCAGCAGTGATAGGATTGGTGAGGTTCGGTGAGCAAATGCAGACCCTTTGAAGTCGTATTGCATGGTACCCATTCCATGGGTCTCAACTCTTCAGGTTTAAGGGATTCTTCCTTCAGCTAAAACATGCATGTGGAACCCAGAGTATGATCCACCGTGTGATTGGGAACCGTGTTCAAATATGTCTCAGTTTTCGTCCCCTGGTACTTGGGTGCAACATTCCAGATGCTTTACTAACACTCGCCCCACTTGGAGAGTCAGTGCCTTTAACCCCCTGTTTGCCCCAGTTTGCAATTTCTGCGTAAGATGAACAGGAATAGGGAGAACCAATGAGAGACTAGCTGGAGGTGTCTGCACGGGCAAATTTAACTGTCATTTCCCAACAGGAAGAGGAATTAACCAAAGGCTCAGCGTGCCATGACTGAACCACACTAGGGCCTGAAGCAATCCTGCGGTGTTGCGGCCAGCTCACAAGAAAGCGAGTTGAAGGAAGGATCTCAGGGGCACTGTAATTCACAAACCTGCAGAGTTATAAATGACAGCTATCACCCAAAAATATATTGAAGTAAGGCTGCCAAGAGGACTTGAAAGCGGGGCAGAATTGCAGGAAACCGATTTCAGAATGTAGACTGGAATTGCATGTAAAGCATAGGAAAAGAGGCAGAAAGTCCACAATGATGCACTTGGCCAAAAAGGGCGTAAGCGTTTTTTCCTGAGTATATTCAGGAAAACACGCATACGCCCTTTTTGGCCAACCAAGCAAGCTTGCAAAAGAAATCTGCACATCTATGAAGTCTCACTTCCCCCAATCAAAAGGGCCATCTGAAAAAAGTGTAAAATCCAGAAAAGCAGGACAGGCCATGGAGAACTGGGAGCCTTGTTATGCTGATGGGCCGGATGTAAATTGCCAACAGCCACTCTGGAGAAGTGTATGGTGTTTCCTGAAACATCTAAAAAACAAAGCAACAGAGCCTAGGGCACTTCCACTTATGGTCCTATAGATTAGGGAAATTAAAATCAAAAAGACACAGCCACCCCAAAGTTTGGGATGGCTCTGTTTACAAGAACCTCGTTTATGGTACAAGTTCAATATCACAGAAAGCGAAAAATGGATAAAGATGTTGTGGTACTTACGTACAATGCAATATCACTCAGCAATGAAATCTATGTCATCAGGCCTGTAGGAGCATAATGAGTGGATTCAGGTACGATGATTCTAAGTGAAATAAGTCACACAGAAAAAGAAACATCATAAGATATCACTAATACACGGAATGTAAACTTGGCTACACAGGAACTGAATTACAAAACAGAACAGGGCCTCCAATGCAGAAAACCAACTTATGCTTGCTTAAGGGAAAAGGTGAGTTGGGGTGCTGCATAAAACCAGAGATTGAAATTAGCACAGATACCGTTCCATAAGCCAAATATGTAATAGACAAGAGCTACTCCTTGCTCACCGAAGTGGACTCAACACCCCATATTAAACGCCTAAGAATATACCTGATTAGTAAGAATCTTAAAACCTATGGTTTTATATGTCTCCGAAAGAGAATCAAGCGTGTGTACAGCGGCATAAACGCAGCAGTGATAGGATAGATGAGGTTCGGTGAGCAAATGCAGACCCTTTGAAGTCATATTGCATGGTACACATTACATGGGTCTCAACTCTCCAGGTTTAAGGGATTCTTCCTTCAGCTAAAACATGCATGTGGAACCCAGAGTATGATCCACCATATGATCGGGAAACGTGTTCACATCTGTCTCAGTTTTCGTCCCCTGGTAGTCGGGTGCAACATTCCAGACGCTTTACTAACACTCTCCCCACTTGGAGGGTCAGTGCCTTTAACCTCCTGTTTGGCCCAGTTTGCAATATCTTCGGAAAATGAACAGGAATACGGAGAACCAATGAGAGACTAGCTGGAGGTGTCTGGACGGGCAAATTTAACTCTCATTTCCCACCAGGAAGAGGAATTAACCAAAGGTTCAGCGAGCCATGCCGGAACCACACTAGGGCCTGAAGCAATCCTGCAGTGTTGCGGCCAGCTCACAAGAAAGCGAGTTGAAGAAAGGAGCTCAGGGACACTGTCATTCACAAACCTACAGCGTTATAAATGACAACTATCATCCAAAAATATATTGAAGTAAGGCTGCCAAGAGGACTTGGAAGCGGGGCAGAATTGCAGGAAACCGATTTCAGGAGGTAGACTGGAATTGCATGTAAAGCATAGGAAAAGAGGCAGAACGTCCACAATGATGCACTTGGCCAAAAAGTGCGTATGCGTTTTTTTCTGAATATATTCAGGAAAAAACACATACGTCATTTTTGGCCAACCAAGCAAGCTTGCAAATTAAATCTGCACTAAAATGAAGTCTCACTGCTCCCCGGTCAAAAGGGCCATCTGAAAAAAGTGTAAAATCCAGAAAGGCAGGACAGGCCATGGAGAACTGGGAGCCTTGTTATGCTGATGGGCGGGATTTAAATTGCCAACAGCCACACTGGAGAAGTGTATGGTGTTTCCTGTAACATCTAAGAAACAAAGCAACAGAGCCTAGGGCACTTCCACTTATGGTCCTATAGCTTAGGGAAATTAAAATCAAAAAGACACAGCACCCCAAATTTTGGGAAGGCTCTGTTTACAAGAACCTCATTTACGGTACAAGTTCAATGTCACAGAAAGCGAAAAATGGATAAAGAAGTTGTGGTAATTACGTACAATGCAATATCACTCAGCAATGAAATCTATGTCATCAGGCCCGTAGCAGCATAATGAGTGGATTCAGGTACGATTATTCTAAGTGAAATAAGTCACACAGAAAAGGAAACATCATAAGATATCACTAATACACGGAATGAAAACTTGGCTACACAGGACCTGAATTACAAAACAGAACAGGGTCTCAAATGTAGAAAACCAACTTATGCTTGCTTAAGGGGAAAGGTGAGTTGGGGTGCTGCATAAAACCAGAGATTGAAATTAGCACAGATACCGTTCCATAAGCCAAATATGTAATAGACAAGAGCTACTCCTTGCTCAACGAAGTGGACTCAACACCCCATATTAAATGCCTAAGAATGTACCTGACTAGTAAGAATCTTAAAACCTACGGATTTATATGTCTCCGAAAGAGAATCAAGCATGTGTACAGCGGCATAAACGCAGCAGTGATAGGATTGGTGAGGTTCGGTAAGCAAATGCGGACCCTTTGAAGTCATATTGCATGGTACCCATTCCATGGGTCTCAACTCTCCAGGTTTAAGGGATTCTTCCTTCAGCTAAAACATGCATGTGGAACCCAGAGTATGATCCACCGTGTGATCGGGAAACGTGTTCAAATGTGTCTCAGGTTTCATCCCCTGGTACTCGGGTGTAACATTCCAGACGCTTTACTAACACTCTCCCCTCTTGGAGAGTCAGTGCCTTTAACCTCGTGTTTGGCCCAGGTTGCAATTTCTGCGGAAAATGAACAGGAATAGGGAGAACCCAATAGAGACTAGCTGGAGGTGTCTGGACGGGCAAATTTAACTCTCATTTCCCACCAGGAAGAGGAATTAACCAAAGGCTCAGCGTGCCATGCCGGAACCACACTAGGGCCTGAAGCAATCCTGCGGTGTTGCAGCCAGCTCACAAGAATGCGAGTTGAAGAAAGGAGCTCAGGGGCACTGTAATTCACAAACCTGCAGAGTTATAAATGACAGCTATCGTACAGAAATATCTTGAAGTAAGGCTGCCAAGAGGACTTGAAAGCGGGGCAGAATTGTAGGAAACCGATTTCAGGAGGTAGACTGGAATTGCATGTAAAGCATAGGAAAATAGGCAGAACGTCCACAATGATGCACTTGCCCAAAAAGGGCGTATGCGTTTTTTCCTGAATATATTCAGGAAAAACCGCATACGCACTTTTTGGCCAACCAAGCAAGCTTGCAAAGGAAATCTGCACTACAATGAAGTCTCACTGCCCCCCGGTCAAAAGGGCCATCTGAAAAAAGTGTAAAATCCAGAAAGGCAGGACAGGCCATGGAGAACTGGGAGCCTTGTTATGCTGATGGGCGGGATGTAAATTGCCAACAGCCACTCTGGAGAAGTGTATGGTGTTTCCTGAAACATCTAAAAAACAAAGCAACAGAGCCTAGGCCAATTCCACTTATGGTCCTATAGCTTAGGGAAATTAAAATCAAAAAGACACAGCCACCCTAAAGATTGGGACGGCTCTGTTTACAAGCACCTCGTTTACGGTACAAGTTCAATATCACAGAAAGCGAAAAATGGATAAAGAAGTTGTGGTACTTACGTACAATGCAATATCACTCAACAATGAAGTCTATGTCATCAGGCCCTTAGCAGCATAATGAGTGGATTCATGTACAATGATTCAAAGTGAAATAAGTCACAGAGAAAAAGGAATATCATAAGATATCACTAATACACGGAGTGTAAACTTGGCTACACAGGAACTGAATTACAAAACAGAACAGGGTCTCAAATGCAGAAAACCAACTTATGCTTGCTTAAGGGGAAAGGTGAGTTGGGGTGCTGCATAAAACCAGAGATTGAAATTAGCACAGATACCGTTCCATAAGCCAAATATGTAATAGACAAGAGCTACTCCTTGCTCAATGAAGTGGACTCAACACCCCATATTAAACGCCTAAGAATACACCTGACTAGTAAGAATCTTAAAACCTATGGATTTATATGTCTCCAAAAGAGAATCAAGCGTGTGTACAGCAGCATAAAAACAGCAGTGATACGATTGGTGAGGATCGGTGAGCAAATGCAGACCCTTTGAAGTCATATTGCATGGTACCCATTCCATGGGTCTCAACTCTCCAGGTTTAAGGGATTCTTCCTTCAGCTAAAACATGCATGTGGAACCCAGAGTATGATCCACCATGTGATCGGGAAATGTGTTCAAATGTGTCTCAGTTTTCGTCCCCTGGTACTCGGGTGCAACATTCCAGATGCTTTACTAACACTCTCCGCACTTGGAGAGTCAGTGCCTTTAAACTCCTGTTTGGCCCAGTTTGCAATTTCTGCCGAAAATGAACAGGAATCGGGAGAACCCATGAGAGACTAGCTGGAGGTGTCTGGACGGGCAAATTTAACTCTCATTTCCCACCAGGCAGAGGAATTAACCAAAGGTTCAGCGAGCCATGCCGGAACCACACTAGGGCCTGAAGCAATCCTGCGGTGTTGCGGCCAGCTCACAAGAATGCGAGTTGAAGAAAGGAGCTCAGGGGCACTGTCATTCACAAACCTGCAGAGTTATAAATGACAGCTATCGTCCAAAAATATATTGAAGTAAGGCTGCCAAGAGGACTTGAAACTGGGAGAGAATTGCAGGAAACCGATTTCAGGAGGTAGACTGGAATTGCATGTAAAGCATAGGAAAAGAGGCAGAACGTCCACAATGATGCACTTGGCCAAAAAGGGCGTATGCGTTTTTTCCTGAATATATTCAGGAAAAAACGCATACGCCCTTTTTGGCCAACCAAGCAAGCTTGCAAAGAAAATCTGCACTACAATGAAGTCTCACTGCCCCCCGGTCAAAAGGGCCATCTGAAAAAAGTGTAAAATCTAGAAAGGCAGGACAGGCCATGGAGAACTGGGAGCCTTGTTATGCTGATGGGTGGGATGTAAATTGCCAACAGCCACTCTGGAGAAGTGTATGGTGTTTCCTGAAACATCTAAAAAACAAAGCAACAGAGCCTAGGGCACTTCCACTTATGGTTCTATAGCTTAGGGAAATTAAAATCAAAAAGACACAGCCACCCCAAAGTTTGGGACGGCTCTGCTTACAAGAACCTCGTTTACGGTACAAGTTCAATATCACAGAAAGCGAAAAATAGATAAAGAAGTTGTGGTAATTACGTAGAATGCAATATCACTCAGCAATGAAATCTATGTCATCAGGCCCGTAGCAGCATAATGAGTGGATTCAGGTACGAGGATTCTAAATGAAATAAGTCACACAGAAAAAGAAACATCATAAGTTATCACTAATACACGGAATGTAAACTTGGTTACATAGGAACTGAATTACAAAACAGAACAGGGTCTCAAATGTAGAAAACCAACTTATGCTTGCTTAAGGGGAAAGGTGAGTTGGGGTGCTGCATAAAACCAGAGATTGAAATTAGCACAGATACCGTTCCATAAGCCAAATATGTAATAGACAAGAGCTACTCCTTGCTCAATGAGGTGGCCCTAACACCCCATACTAAACGCCTAAGAATATACCTGACTAGTAAGAATCTTAAAACCTATGGATTTATATGTCTCTGAAAGAGAAACAAGCGTGTGTACAGCGGCATAAACGAAGCAGTGATACGATTGGTGAGGATCGGTGAGCAAATGCAGACCCTTTGAAGTCATATTGCATGGTACACATTACATGGGTCTCAACTCTCCAGGTTTAAGGGATTCTTCCTTCAGCTAAATCATGCATGTGGAACCCAGAGTATGATCCACCATGTGATCGGGAAATGTGTTCAAATGTGTCTCAGTTTTCGTCCCCTGGTACTCGGGTGCAACATTCCAGATGCTTTACTAACACTCTCCGCACTTGGAGAGTCAGTGCCTTTAACCTCCTGTTTGGCCCAGTTTCCAATTTCTGCGGAAAATGAACAGGAATATGGAGAACCCATGAGAGACTAGCTGGAGGTGTCTGGACGGGCAAATTTAACTCTCATTTCCCACCAGGCAGAGGAATTAACCAAAGGTTCAGCGAGCCATGCCGGAACCACACTAGGGCCTGAAGCAATCCTGCGGTGTTGCGGCCAGCTCACAAGAATGCGAGTTGAAAAAAGGAGCTCAGGGGCACTGTCATTCACAAACCTGCAGAGTTATAAATGACAGCTATCGTCCAAAAATATATTGAAGTAAGGCTGCCAAGAGGACTTGAAACTGGGACAGAATTGCAGGAAACCGATTTCAGGAGGTAGACTGGAATTGTATGTAAAGCATAGGAAAAGAGGCAGAACGTCCACAATGATGCACTTGGCCAAAAAGGGCGTATGCGTTTTTTCCTGAATATATTCAGGAAAAAACGCATACGCCCTTTTTGGCCAACCAAGCAAACTTGCAAAGGAAATCTGCACTACAATGAAGTCTCACTGCCCCCCGGTCAAAAGGGCCATCTGAAAAAAGTGTAAAATCCAGAATGGCAGGACAGGCCATGGAGAACTGGGAGCCTTGTCATGCTGATGGGCGGGATGTAAATTGCCAACAGCCACTCTGGAGAAGTGTATGGTGTTTCCTGAAACATCTACGAAACAAAGCAACAGAGCCTAGGGCACTTCCACTTATGGTCCTATAGCTTAGGGAAATTAAAATCAAAAAGACACAGCCACCCCAAAGTTTGGGATGGCTCTGTTTACAAGAACCTCGTTTACGGTACAAGTTCAATATCACAGAAAGCGAAAAATGGATAAAGAAGTTGTGGTACTTACGTACAATGCTATATCACTCAGCAATGAAATCTATGTCATCAGGCCCGTAGCAGCATAATGAGTGGATTCAGGTACGATGATTCTAAGTGAAATAAGTCACACAGAAAAATAAACATCATAAGATATCACTACTACATGGAATGTAAACTTGGCTACACAGGAACTGAATTACAAAACAGAACAGGGTCTCAAATGTAGAATACCAACTTATGCTTGCTTAAGGGGAAAGGTGAGTTGGGGTGCTGCATAAAACCAGAGATTGAAATTAGCACAGATACCGTTCCATAAGCCAAATATGTAATAGACAAGAGCTACTCCTTGCTCAACGAAGTGCACTCAACACCCCATATTAAACGCCTAAGAATATACCAGACTAGTAAGAATCTTAAAACCTATTGATTTATATGTCTCCGAAAGAGAATCAAACGTGTGTACAGCGGCATTAATGCAGCAGTGATAGGATTGGTGAGGTTCGGTGAGCAAATGCAGACCCTTTGAAGTCGTATTGCATGGTACCCATTCCATGGGTCTCAACTCTTCAGGTTTAAGGGATTCTTCCTTCAGCTAAAACATGCATGTGGAACCCAGAGTATGATCCACCGTGTGATTGGGAACCGTGTTCAAATGTGTCTCAGTTTTCGTCCCCTGGTACTTGGGTGCAACATTCCAGATGCTTTACTAACACTCGCCCCACTTGGAGAGTCTGTGCCTTTAACCCCCTGTTTGCCCCAGTTTGCAATTTCTGCGTAAGATGAACAGGAATAGGGAGAACCAATGAGAGACTAGCTGGAGGTGTCTGCACGGGCAAATTTAACTCTCATTTCCCAACAGGAAGAGGAATTAACCAAAGGCTCAGCGTGCCATGACTGAACCACACTAGGGCCTGAAGCAATCCTGCGGTGTTGCGGCCAGCTCACAAGAAAGCGAGTTGAAGGAAGGATCTCAGGGGCACTGTAATTCACAAACCTGCAGAGTTATAAAAGACAGCTATCACCCAAAAATATATTGAAGTAAGGCTGCCAAGAGGACTTGAAAGCGGGGCAGAATTGCAGGAAACCGATTTCAGAATGTAGAGTGGAATTGCATGTAAAGCATAGGAAAAGAGGCAGAAAGTCCACAATGATGCACTTGGCCAAAAAGGGCGTAAGCGTTTTTTCCTGAGTATATTCAGGAAAACACGCATACGCCCTTTTTGGCCAACCAAGCAAGCTTGCAAAAGAAATCTGCACATCTATGAAGTCTCACTTCCCCCAATCAAAAGGGCCATCTGAAAAAAGTGTAAAATCCAGAAAAGCAGGACAGGCCATGGAGAACTGGGAGCCTTGTTATGCTGATGGGCCGGATGTAAATTGCCAACAGCCACTCTGGAGAAGTGTATGGTGTTTCCTGAAACATCTAAAAAACAAAGCAACAGAGCCTAGGGCACTTCCACTTATGGTCCTATAGATTAGGGAAATTAAAATCAAAAAGACACAGCCACCCCAAAGTTTGGGACGGCTCTGTTTACAAGAACCTCGTTTATGGTACAAGTTCAATATCACAGAAAGCGAAAAATGGATAAAGATGTTGTGGTACTTACGTACAATGCAATATCACTCAGCAATGAAATCTATGTCATCAGGCCTGTAGGAGCATAATGAGTGGATTCAGGTACGATGATTCTAAGTGAAATATGTCACACAGAAAAAGAAACATCATAAGATATCACTAATACACGGAATGTAAACTTGGCTACACAGGAACTGAATTACAAAACAGAACAGGGTCTCAAATGCAGAAAACCAACTTATGCTTGCTTAAGGGAAAAGGTGAGTTGGGGTGCTGCATAAAACCAGAGATTGAAATTAGCACAGATACCGTTCCATAAGCCAAATATGTAATAGACAAGAGCTACTCCTTGCTCACCGAAGTGGACTCAACACCCCATATTAAACGCCTAAGAATATACCTGATTAGTAAGAATCTTAAAACCTATGGATTTATATGTCTCCGAAAGAGAATCAAGCGTGTGTACAGCGGCATAAACGCAGCAGTGATAGGATTGGTGAGGTTCGGTGAGCAAATGCAGACCCTTTGAAGTCATATTGCATGGTACCCATTCCATGGGTCTCAACTCTCCAGGTTTAAGGGATTCTTCCTTCAGCTAAAACATGCATGTGGAACCCAGAGTATGATCCACCGTGTGATTGGGAACCGTGTTCAAATGTGTCTCAGTTTTCGTCCCCTGGTACTTGGGTGCAACATTCCAGATGCTTTACTAACACTCGCCCCACTTGGAGAGTCAGTGCCTTTAACCCCCTGTTTGCCCCAGTTTGCAATTTCTGCGTAAGATGAACAGGAATAGGGAGAACCAATGAGAGACTAGCTGGAGGTGTCTGCACGGGCAAATTTAACTCTCATTTCCCAACAGGAAGAGGAATTAACCAAAGGCTCAGCGTGCCATGACTGAACCACACTAGGGCCTGAAGCAATCCTGCGGTGTTGCGGCCAGCTCACAAGAAAGCGAGTTGAAGGAAGGATCTCAGGGGCACTGTAATTCACAAACCTGCAGAGTTATAAATGACAGCTATCACCCAAAAATATATTGAAGTAAGGCTGCCAAGAGGACTTGAAAGCGGGGCAGAATTGCAGGAAACCGATTTCAGAATGTAGACTGGAATTGCATGTAAAGCATAGGAAAAGAGGCAGAAAGTCCACAATGATGCACTTGGCCAAAAAGGGCGTAAGCGTTTTTTCCTGAGTATATTCAGGAAAACACGCATACGCCCTTTTTGGCCAACCAAGCAAGCTTGCAAAGGAAATCTGCACATCTATGAAGTCTCACTTCCCCCAATCAAAAGGGCCATCTGAAAAAAGTGTAAAATCCAGAAAAGCAGGACAGGCCATGGAGAACTGGGAGCCTTGTTATGCTGATGGGCCGGATGTAAATTGCCAACAGCCACTCTGGAGAAGTGTATGGTGTTTCCTGGAACATCTAAAAAACAAAGCAACAGAGCCTAGGGCACTTCCACTTATGGTCCTATAGATTAGGGAAATTAAAATCAAAAAGACACAGCCACCCCAAAGTTTGGGACGGCTCTGTTTACAAGAACCTCGTTTATGGTACAAGTTCAATATCACAGAAAGCGAAAAATGGATAAAGATGTTGTGGTACTTACGTACAATGCAATATCACTCAGCAATGAAATCTATGTCATCAGGCCTGTAGGAGCATAATGAGTGGATTCAGGTACGATGATTCTAAGTGAAATAAGTCACACAGAAAAAGAAACATCATAAGATATCACTAATACACGGAATGTAAACTTGGCTACACAGGAACTGAATTACAAAACAGAACAGGGTCTCAAATGCAGAAAACCAACTTATGCTTGCTTAAGGGGAAAGGTGAGTTGGGGAGCTGCATAAAACCAGAGATTGAAATTAGCACAGATACCGTTCCATAAGCCAAATATGTAATAGACAAGAGCTACTCCTTGCTCACCGAAGTGGACTCAACACCCCATATTAAACGCCTAAGAATATACCTGATTAGTAAGAATCTTAAAACCTATGGATTTATATGTCTCCGAAAGAGAATCAAGCGTGTGTACAGCGGCATAAACGCAGCAGTGATAGGATAGATGAGGTTCGGTGAGCAAATGCAGACCCTTTGAAGTCATATTTCATGGTACCCATTCCATGGGTCTCAACTCTCCAGGTTTAAGGGATTCTTCCTTCAGCTAAAACATGCATGTGGAACCCAGAGTATGATCCACCATATGATCGGGAAACGTGTTCACATCTCTCTCAGTTTTCGTCCCCTGGTAGTCGGGTGCAACATTCCAGACGCTTTACTAACACTCTCCCCACTTGGAGAGTCAGTGCCTTTAACCTCCTGTTTGGCCCAGTTTGCAATATCTTCGGAAAATGAACAGGAATACGGAGAACCAATGAGAGAGTAGCTGGAGGTGTCTGGACGGGCAAATTTAACTCTCATTTCCCACCAGGAAGAGGAATTAACCAAAGACTCAGCGTGCCGTGCCGGAACCACACTAGGGCCTGAAACAATCCTGGAGTGTTGCGGCCAGCTGACAAGAAAGTGAGTTGAAGAAAGGAGCTCAGGGGCACTGTAATTCACAAACCTGCAGAGTTATAAATGACAGTTATCGTGCAAAAATATATTGAAGTAAGGCTGCCAAGAGGACTTGAAAGCGGGGCAGAATTGCAGGAAACCGATTTCAGGAGGTAGACTGGAATTGCATGTAAAGCATAGGAAAAGAGGCAGAACGTCCACTATGATGCACTTGGCCAAAAAGGGCGTATGCGTTTTTTCCTGAATATATTCAGGAAAAAACGCATACGCCCTTTTGGCCAACCAAGCAAGCTTGCAAAGGAAATCTGCACTACAATGAAGTCTCACTTCTCCCCGATCAAAAGGGCCATCTGAAAAAAGTGTAAAATCCAGAAAGGCAGGACAGGCCATGGAGAACTGGGAGCCTTGTTATGCTGATGGGTGGGATGTAAATTGCCAACAACCACTCTGGAGAAGGGTATGGTGTTTCCTGAAACATCTAAAAAACAAAGCAACAGAGCCTAGGGCACTTCCGATTATGGTTCTATAGTTTAGGGAAATTAAAATCAAAAAGACACAGCCACCCCAAAGTTTGGGACGGCTCTGTTTACTAGAACCTCGTTTACGGTACAAGTTCAATATCACAGAAAGCGAAAAATGGATAAAGAAGTTGTGGTACCTACGTACAATGCAATATCACTCAGCAATGAAATCTATGTCATCAGGCCTGTAGCAGCATAATGAGTGGATTCAGGTACGATGATTCTAAGTGAAATAAGTCACACAGAAAAAGAAACATCATAAGATATCACTAATACACGGAATGTAAACTTGGCTACACAGGAACTGAATTACAAAACAGAACAGGGTCTCAAATGTAGAAAACCAACTTATGCTTGCTTAAGGGGAAAGGTGAGTTGGGGTGCTGCATAAAACCAGAGATTGAAATTAGCACAGATACCGTTCCATAAGCCAAATATGTAATAGACAAGAGCTACTCCTTCCTCAATGAGGTGGCCCCAACACCCCATATTAAACGCCTAAGAATATACCTGACTAGTAAGAATCTTAAAACCTATGGATTTATATGTCTCTGAAAGAGAATCAAGCGTGTGTACAGCGGCATAAACGCAGCAGTGATACGATTGGTGAGGTTCGGTGAGCAAATGCAGACCCTTTGAAGTCATTTTGCATGGTACCCATTCCATGGGTCTCAACTCTCCAGGTTTATGGGATTCTTCCTTCAGCTAAAACATGCATGTGGAACCCAGAGTATGATCCACCGTGTGATCGGAAACGTGTTCAAATGTGTCTCAGTTTTCGTCCCCTGGTACTCGGGTGCAACATTCCAGACGCTTTACTAACACTCTCCCCACTTGGAGAGTCAGTGCCTTTAACCTCCTGTTTGGCCCAGTTTGCAATTTCTGCGGAAAATGAACAGGAATAGGGAGAACCAATGAGAGACTAGCTGGAGGTGTCTGGACAGGCAAATTCAACTCTCATTTCCCACCAGGAAGTGGAATTAACCAAAGGCTCAGCGTGCCATGCCGGAACAACACTAGGGCCTGAAGCAATCCTGCGGTGTTGCGGCCAGCTCACAAGAAAGCGAGTTGAAGAAAGGACCTCAGGGACACTGTCATTCACAAACCTGCAGAGTTATAAATGACAGCTATCGTCCAAAAATATATTGAAGTAAGGCTGCCAAGAGGACTTGAAAGCGGGGTAGAATTGCAGGAAACCGATTTCAGGAGGTAGACTGGAATTGCATGTAAAGCATAGGAAAAGAGGCAGAACGTCCACAATGATGCACTTGGCCAAAAAGGGCGTATGCCTTTTTTCCTGAATATATTCAGGAAAAAACACATATGCTCTTTTTGGCCAACCAAGCAAGCTTGCAAAGGAAATCTGCACTACAATGAAGTCTCACTGCCCCCTGGTCAAAAGGGCCACCTGAAAAAAGTGTAAAATCCAGAAAGGCAGCACAGGCAATGCAGAACTGGGAGCCTTGTTATGCTGATGGGCGGGATGTAAATTGCCAACAGCCACTCTGGAGAAGTGTATGGTGTTTCCTGAAACATCTACAAAACAAAGCAACAGAGCCTAGGGCACTTCCACTTATGGTCCTATAGCTTAGGGAAATTAAAATCAAAAAGACACAGCCACCCCAAAGTTTGGGACGGCTCTGTTTACAAGAACCTCGTTTACGGTACAAGTTCAATATCGCAGAAAGCGAAAAATGGATAAAGAAGTTGTGGTACTTATGTACAATGCAATATCACTCAGCAATGAAATCTATGTCATCAGGCCAGTAGCAGCATAATGAGTGGATTCAGGTACGATGATTCTAAGTGAAATAAGTCACAGAGAAAAAGAAACATCATAAGATATCATTACTACACGGAATGTAAACTTGGCTACACAGGAACTGAATTACAAAACAGAACAGGGTCTCAAATGTAGAAAACCAACTTATGCTTGCTTAAGGGGAAAGGTGAGTTGGGGTGCTGCATAAAACCAGAGATTGAAATTAGCACAGATACCATTCCATAAGCCAAATATGTAATAGACAAGAGCTACTCCTTGCTCAACGAAGTGGACTCAACACCCCATATTAAACGCCTAAGAATATACCTGACTAGTAATAATCTTAAAACCTATGGATTTATATGTCTCCGAAAGAGAATCAAGCGCGTGTATAGCGGCATAAACGCAGCAGTGACAGGATTGGTGAGGTTCGGTGAGCAAATGCAGACCCTTTGAAGTCATATTGCATGGTACCCATTCCATGGGTCTCAACTCTCCAGGTTTAAGGGATTCTTCCTTCAGCTAAAACATGCATGTGGAACCCAGAGTATGATCCACCGTGTGATTGGGAAACGTGTTCAAATGTGTCTCAGTTTTCGTCCCCTTGTACTCAGTGCAACATTTCAGACGCTTTACTAACACTCTCCCCACTTGGAGAGTCAGTGCCTTTAACCTCCTGTATGGCCCAGTTTGCAATTTCTGTGGAAAATGAACAGGAATAGGGAGAACCAATGAGAGACTAGCTGGAGGTGTCTGGACGGGCAAATTTAACTCTCATTTCCCACCAGGAAGAGGAATTAACCAAAGGCTCAGTGTGCTATGCCAGAACCACACTAGGGCCTGAAGCAATCATGCAGTGTTGCGGCCAATTCACAAGAAAGCGAGTTGAAGAAAGGAGCTCAGGGGCACTGTAATTCACAAACCTGCAGAGTTATAAAGGACAGCTATCGTCCAAAAATATATTGAAGTAAGGCTGCCAAGAGGACTTGAAAGCGGGGCAGAAATGCAGGAAACCGATTTCAGGAGGTAGACTGGAATTGCAGGTAAAGCATAGGAAAAGAGGCAGAACGTCCACAATGATGCACTTGGCCAAAAAGTGCGTATGCGTTTTTTCCTGAGTTTATTCAGGAAAAAACGCATAAGCCCTTTTTGGCCAACCAAGCAAGCTTGCAAAGGAAATCTGCACTACAATGAAGTCTCACTGCCCCCTGGTCAAAAGGGCTATCTGAAAAAAGTGTAAAATCCAGAAAGGCAGGACAGGCCATGGAGAACTGGGAGCCTTGTTATGCTGATGGGCGGGATGTAAATTGCCAACAGACACTCTGGAGAAGTGTATGGTGTTTCCTGAAACATCTACAAAACAAAGCAACAGAACCTAGGGCACTTCCACTTATGGTCCTATAGCTTAGGGAAATTAAAATCAAAAAGACACAGCCACCCCAAATTTTGGGACTGCTCTGTTTACAAGAACCTCGTTTATGGTACAAGTTCAATATCACAGAAAGTGAAAAATGGATAAAGAAGTTGTGGTACTTACGTACAATGCAATATCACTCAGCAATGAAATCTATGTCATCAGGCCCATAGTAGCATAATGAGTGGATTCAGGTACGATGATTCTAAGTGAAATAAGTCACAGAGAAAAAGAAACATCATAAGATATCACTACTACACGGAATGTAAACTTGGCTACACAGGAACTGAATTACAAAACAGAACAGTGTCTCAAATGTAGAAAACCAACTTATGCTTGCTTAAGGGGAAAGGTGAGTTGGGGTGCTGCATAAAACCAGAGATTGAAATTAGCACAGATACCGTTCCATAAGCCAAATATGTAATAGACAAGAGCTACTCCTTGCTCAACGAAGTGGACTCAACACCCTATATTAAATGCCTAAGAATATACTTGACTAGTAAGAATCTTAAAACGTACGGATTTATATGTCTCCGAAAGAGAATCAAGCATGTGTACAGCGGCATAAATGCAGCAGTGATAGTATTGCTGAGGTTCGGTGAGCAAATGCAGACCCTTTGAAGTCATATTGCATGGTACCCATTCCATGGGTCTCAACTCTCCAGGTTTAAGGGATTCTTCCTTCAGCTAAAACATGCATGTGGAACTCAGAGTATGATCCACCGTGTGATCGGGAAACGTGTTCAAATGTGTCTCAGTTTTCGTCCCCTGGTACTCGGGTGCAACATTCCAGACGCTTTACTAACACTCTCCCCACTTGGAGAGTCAGTGCCTTTAACCTCCTGTATGGCCCAGTTTGCAATTTCTGTGGAAAATGAACAGGAATAGGGAGAACCAATGAGAGACTAGCTGGAGGTGTCTGGACGGGCAAATTTAACTCTCATTTCCCACCAGGAAGAGGAATTAACCAAAGGCTCAGTGTGCTATGCCAGAACCACACTAGGGCCTGAAGCAATCATGCAGTGTTGCGGCCAATTCACAAGAAAGCGAGTTGAAGAAAGGAGCTCAGGGGCACTGTAATTCACAAACCTGCAGAGTTATAAAGGACAGCTATCGTCCAAAAATATATTGAAGTAAGGCTGCCAAGAGGACTTGAAAGCGGGGCAGAAATGCAGGAAACCGATTTCAGGAGGTAGACTGGAATTGAAGGTAAAGCATAGGAAAAGAGGCAGAACGTCCACAATGATGCACTTGGCCAAAAAGTGCGTATGCGTTTTTTCCTGAGTTTATTCAGGAAAAAACGCATAAGCCCTTTTTGGCCAACCAAGCAAGCTTGCAAAGGAAATCTGCACTACAATGAAGTCTCACTGCCCCCTGGTCAAAAGGGCTATCTGAAAAAAGTGTAAAATCCAGAAAGGCAGGACAGGCCATGGAGAACTGGGAGCCTTGTTATGCTGATGGGCGGGATGTAAATTGCCAACAGACACTCTGGAGAAGTGTATGGTGTTTCCTGAAACATCTACAAAACAAAGCAACAGAACCTAGGGCACTTCCACTTATGGTCCTATAGCTTAGGGAAATTAAAATCAAAAAGACACAGCCACCCCAAATTTTGGGACTGCTCTGTTTACAAGAACCTCGTTTATGGTACAAGTTCAATATCACAGAAAGTGAAAAATGGATAAAGAAGTTGTGGTACTTACGTACAATGCAATATCACTCAGCAATGAAATCTATGTCATCAGGCCCATAGTAGCATAATGAGTGGATTCAGGTACGATGATTCTAAGTGAAATAAGTCACAGAGAAAAAGAAACATCATAAGATATCACTACTACACGGAATGTAAACTTGGCTACACAGGAACTGAATTACAAAACAGAACAGTGTCTCAAATGTAGAAAACCAACTTATGCTTGCTTAAGGGGAAAGGTGAGTTGGGGTGCTGCATAAAACCAGAGATTGAAATTAGCACAGATACCGTTCCATAAGCCAAATATGTAATAGACAAGAGCTACTCCTTGCTCAACGAAGTGGACTCAACACCCTATATTAAATGCCTAAGAATATACTTGACTAGTAAGAATCTTAAAACGTACGGATTTATATGTCTCCGAAAGAGAATCAAGCATGTGTACAGCGGCATAAATGCAGCAGTGATAGTATTGCTGAGGTTCGGTGAGCAAATGCAGACCCTTTGAAGTCATATTGCATGGTACCCATTCCATGGGTCTCAACTCTCCAGGTTTAAGGGATTCTTCCTTCAGCTAAAACATGCATGTGGAACCCAGAGTATGATCCACCGTGTGATCGGGAAACGTGTTCAAATGTGTCTCAGTTTTCGTCCCCTGGTACTCGGGTGCAACATTCCAGACGCTTTACTAACACTCTCCCCACTTGGAGAGTCAGTGCCTTTAACCTTCTGTTTGTCCCAGTTTGCAATTTCTGCGGAAAATGAACAGGAATAGGGAGAACCCATGAGAGACTAGCTGGAGGTGTCTGGACGGGCAAATTTAACTCTCATTTCCCACCAGGAAGAAGAATTAACCAAATGCTCAGTGTGCCGTGCCGGAACCACACTAAAGCCTGAAGCAATCCTGCGGTGTTGCGGCCAGCTCACAAGAAAGCGAGTTGAAGAAAGGAGCTCAGGGGCACTGTCATTCACAAACCTGCAGAGTTATAAATGACAGCTATCGTCCAAAAATATATTGAAGTAAGGCTGCCAAAGTACTTGAAAGCGGAGCAGAATTGCAGGAAACTGATTTCAGGAGATAGACTGGAATTGCATGTAAAGCATAGGAAAAGAGGCAAAACGTCCACAATGATGCACTTGCCCAAAAAGGGCGTGTGCGTTTTTTCCTGAATATATTCAGGAAAAAACGCATACGCCCTTTATGGCCAACCAAGCAAGCTTGCAAACGAAATCTGCACTACAATGAAGTCTCACAGCCCTCCGGTCAAAAGGGCCATCTGAAAAAAGTGTAAAATCCAGAAAGGCAGCACAGGCAATGGAGAACTGGGAGCCTTGTTATGCAGATGGGCGGGATGTAAATTGCCAACAGCCACTCTGGAGAAGTGACCGGTGTTTCCTGAAACATCTAAAAAACAAAGCAACAGAGCCTAGGGCACTTCCACTTATGGTGCTATAGCTTAGGGAAATTAAAATCAAAAAGACACAGCCACCGCAAAGTTTGGGATGGCTCTGTTTACAAGAACCTCGTTTACGGTACAAGTTCAATATCACAGAAAGCGAAAAATGGATAAAGAAGTTGTGGTACTTACGTACAATGCAATATCACTCAGCAATGAAATCTATGTCATCAGGCCCGTAGCAGCATAATGAGTGGATTCAGGTACGATGATTCTAAGTGAAATAAGTCACAGAGAAAAAGAAACATCATAAGATATCAGTACTACACGGAATGTAAACTTGGCTACACAGGAACTGAATTACAAAACAGAACATGGTCTCAAATGTAGAAAACCAACTTATGCTTGCTTAAGGGGAAAGGTGAGTTGGGGTGCTGCATAAAACCAGAGATTGAAATTAGCACAGATACCATTCCATAAGCCAAATATGTAATAGACAAGAGCTACTCCTTGCTCAACGAAGTGGACTCAACACCCCATATTAAACGCCTAAGAATATACCTGACAAGTAAGAATCTTAAAACCTATGGATTTATATGTCTCCAAAAGAGAATCAAGCGTGTGTACAGCGGCATAAACGCAGCAGTGATAGGATTGGTGAGGTTCGGTGAGAAATGCAGACCCTTTGAAGTCATATTGCATGGTACCCATTCCATGGGTCTCAACTCTCCAGGTTTAAGGAATTCTTCCTTCAGCTAAAACATGCCTGTGTTACCCAGAGTATGATCCACCATTTGATCGGGAATCGTGTTCAAATGTGTCTCAGTTTTCGTCCCCTGGTACTCGGGTGCAACATTCCAGACGCTTTACTAACCCTCTCCCCACTTGAGAGTCAGTGCCTTTAACCTCCTGTTTGGCCCAGTTTGCAATTTCTGCGGAAAATGAACAGGAATAGGGAGAACCAATGAGAGACAAGCTGGAGGTGTCTGGACGGGCAAATTTAACTCTCATTTCCCACCAGGAAGAGGAATTAACCAAAGGCTCAGCGTGCCATGCTGGAACCACACTAGGGCCTGAAGCAATCCTGCAGTGTTGCGGCCAGCTCACAAGAAAGCGAGTTGAAGAAAGGAGCTCAGGGGCACTGTAATTCACAAACCTGCAGAGTTATAAATGACAGCTATCGTCCAAAAATATATTGAAGTAAGGCTGCCAAGAGGACTTGAAAGCGGGTTAGAATTCCAGGAAACCGATTTCAGGAGGTAGACTGGAATTGCATGTAAAGCATAGGAAAAGAGGCAGAACGTCCACAATGATGCACTTGCCCAAAAAGGGCGTATGCGTTTTTTCCTGAATATATTCAGGAAAAAACGCATACGCCCTTTTTGGCCAACCAAGCAAGCTTGCAAAGGAAATCTGTACTACAATGGAGTCTCACTGCCCCCCGGTCGAAAGGGCCATCTGAAAAAAGTGTAAAATCCAGAAAGGCAGGACAGGCCATGCAGAACTGGGAGCCTTGTTATGCTGATGGGCGGGATGTAAATTGCCAACAGCCACTCTGGTGAAGTGTATGGTGTTTCCTGAAACATCTAAAAAACAAAGCAACAGAACCTAGGGCACTTCCACTATGGTCCTATAGCTTAGGGAAATTAAAATCAAAAAGACACAGCCACCCCAAATTTTGGGACGGCTCTGTTTACAAGAACATCGTTTACGGTACAAGTTCAATATCACAGAAAGCGAAAAATGGATAAAGAAGTTGTGGTACTTATGTACAATGCAATATCACTCAGCAATGAAATCTATGTCATCAGGCCCATAGCAGCATAATGAGTGGATTCAGGTACGATGATTCTAAGTGAAATAAGTCACACAGAAAAAGAAACATCATAAGTTATCACTAATACACGGAATGTAAACTTGGCTACATAGGAACTGAATTACAAAACAGAACAGGGTCTCAAATGCAGAAAACCAACTTATGCTTGCTTAAGGGGAAAGGTGAGTTGGGGTGCTGCATAAAACCAGAGATTGAAATTAGCACAGATACCGTTCCATAAGCCAAATATGTAATAGACAAGAGCTACTCCTTGCTCTCCGAAGTGGACTCAACACCCCATATTAAACGCCTAAGAATATACCTGACTAGTAAGAATCTTAAAACCTATGGATTTATATGTCTCCGAAAGAGAATCAAGCGTGTGTACAGCGGCATAAACGCAGCAGTGATAGGATAGATGAGGTTCGGTGAGCAAATGCAGACCCTTTGAAGTCATATTGCATGGTACCCATTCCATGGGTCTCAACTCTCCAGGTTTAAGGGATTCTTCCTTCAGCTAAAACATGCATGTGGAACCCAGAGTATGATCCACCGTGTGATCGGGAAACGTGTTCACATGTGTCTCAGATTTCGTCCCCTGGTACTCGGGTGCAACATTCCAGACGCTTTACTAACACTCTCCCCACTTGGAGAGTCAGTGCCTTTAACCTCGTGTTTGGCCCAGTTTTCAATTTCTGCGGAAAATGAACAGGAATAGGGAGAACCCATGAGAGACTAGCTGGAGGTGTCTGGATGGGCAAATTTAACTCTCATTTCCCACCAGGAAGAGGAATTAACCAAAGGCTCAGCGTGCCATGCCGGAACCACACTAGGGCCTGAAGAAATCCTGCGGTGTTGCAGCCAGCTCACAAGAATGCGAGTTGAAGAAAGGAGCTCAGGGGCACTGTAATTCACAAACCTGCAGAGTTATAAATGACAGCTATCGTACAGAAATATCTTGAAGTAAGGCTGCCAAGAGGACTTGAAAGCGGGGCAGAATTGCAGGAAACTGATTTCAGGAGGTAGACTGGAATTGCATGTAAAGCATAGGAAAAGAGGCAGAACGTCCACAATGATGCACTTGCCCAAAAAGGGCGTATGCGTTTTTTCCTGAATATATTCAGGAAAAACCGCATACGCACTTTTTGGCCAACCAAGCAAGCTTGAAAAGGAAATCTGCACTACAATGAAGTCTCACTGCCCCCCGGTCAAAAGGGCCATCTGAAAAAAGTGTAAAATCCAGAAAGGCAGGACAGGCCATGGAGAACTGGGAGCCTTGTTATGCTGATGGGCGGGATGTAAATTGCCAACAGCCACTCAGGAGAAGTGTATGGTGTTTCCTGAAACATCTAAAAAACAAAGCAACAGAGCCTAGAGCAATTCCACTTATGGTCCTATAGATTAGGGAAATTAAAATCAAAAAGACACAGCCACCCTAAAGTTTGGGACGGCTCTGTTTACAAGAACCTCGTTTATGGTACAAGTTCAATATCACAGAAAGCGAAAAATGGATAAAGAAGTTGTGGTACTTACGTACAATGAAATATCACACAGCAATGAAGTCTATGTCATCAGGCCCTTAGCACCATAATGAGTGGATTCATGTACAATGATTCTAAGTGAAATAAGTCACAGAGAAAAAGGAACATCATAAGATATCACTAATACACGGAATGTAAACTTGGCTACACAGGAACTGAATTACAAAACAGAACAGGGTCTCAAATGCAGAAAACCAACTTATGCTTGCTTAAGGGGAAAGGTGAGTTGGGGTGCTGCATAAAACCAGAGATTGAAATTAGCACAGATACCGTTCCATAAGCCAAATATGTAATAGACAAGAGCTACTCCTTGCTCTCCGAAGTGGACTCAACACCCCATATTAAACGCCTAAGAATATACCTGACTAGTAAGAATCTTAAAACCTATGGATTTATATGTCTCCGAAAGAGAATCAAGCGTGTGTACAGCGGCATAAACGCAGCAGTGATAGGATAGATGAGGTTCGGTGAGCAAATGCAGACCCTTTGAAGTCATATTGCATGGTACCCATTCCATGGGTCTCAACTCTCCAGGTTTAAGGGATTCTTCCTTCAGCTAAAACATGCATGTGGAACCCAGAGTATGATCCACCGTGTGATCGGGAAACGTGTTCACATGTGTCTCAGTTTTCGTCCCCTGGTACTCGGGTGCAACATTCCAGACGCTTTACTAACACTCTCCCCACTTGGAGAGTCAGTGCCTTTAACCTCCTGTTTGGCCCAGTTTGCAATATCTTCGGAAAATGAACAGGAATACGGAGAACCAATGAGAGACTAGCTGGAGGTGTCTGGACGGGCAAATTTAACTCTCATTTCCCACCAGGAAGAGGAATTAACCAAAGGCTCAGCGTGCCGTGCCGGAACCACACTAGGGCCTGAAGCAATCCTGTGGTGTTGCAGCCAGCTCACAAGAATGCGAGTTGAAGAAAGGAGCTCAGGGGCACTGTCATTCACAAACCTGCAGAGTTATAAATGACAGTTAACGTCCAAAAATATATTGAAGTAAGGCTGCCAAGAGGACTTGAAAGTGGGGCAGAATTGCAGGAAACCGATTTCAGGAGGTAGACTGGAATTGCACGTAAAGCATAGGAAAAGAGGCAGAACGTCCACAATGATGCACTTGCCCAAAAAGGGCGTATGCGTTTTTTCCTGAATATATTCAGGAAAAAACGCATACGCCCTTTTTGGCCAACCAAGCAAGCTTGCAAAGGAAATCTGCACTACAATGAAGTCTCACTGCCCCCCGGTCAAAAGGGCCATCTGAAAAAAGTGTAAAATCCAGAAAGGCAGGACAGGCCATGGAGAACTGGGAGCCTTGTTATGCTGATGGGTGGGATGTAAATTGCCAACAGCCACTCTGGGGAAGTGTATGGTGTTTCCTGAAACATCTACAAAACAAAGCAACAGAGCCTAGGGCACTTCCACTTATGGTTCTATAGAATAGGGAAATTAAAATCAAAAAGACACAGCCACCCCAAAGTTTGGGACGGCTCTGTTTACAAGAACCTCGTTTATGGTACAAGTTCAATATCACAGAAAGCGAAAAATGGATAAAGAAGTTGTGGTACTTACGTACAATGAAATATCACACAGCAATGAAGTCTATGTCATCAGGCCCTTAGCACCATAATGAGTGGATTCATGTACAATGATTCTAAGTGAAATAAGTCACAGAGAAAAAGGAACATCATAAGATATCACTAATACACGGAATGTAAACTTGGCTACACAGGAACTGAATTACAAAACAGAACAGGGTCTCAAATGCAGAAAACCAACTTATGCTTGCTTAAGGGGAAAGGTGAGTTGGGGTGCTGCATAAAACCAGAGATTGAAATTAGCACAGATACCGTTCCATAAGCCAAATATGTAATAGACAAGAGCTACTCCTTGCTCTCCGAAGTGGACTCAACACCCCATATTAAACGCCTAAGAATATACCTGACTAGTAAGAATCTTAAAACCTATGGATTTATATGTCTCCGAAAGAGAATCAAGCGTGTGTACAGCGGCATAAACGCAGCAGTGATAGGATAGATGAGGTTCGGTGAGCAAATGCAGACCCTTTGAAGTCATATTGCATGGTACCCATTCCATGGGTCTCAACTCTCCAGGTTTAAGGGATTCTTCCTTCAGCTAAAACATGCATGTGGAACCCAGAGTATGATCCACCGTGTGATCGGGAAACGTGTTCACATGTATCTCAGTTTTCGTCCCCTGGTACTCGGGTGCAACATTCCAGACGCTTTACTAACACTCTCCCCACTTGGAGAGTCAGTGCCTTTAACCTCGTGTTTGGCCCAGTTTTCAATTTCTGCGGAAAATGAACAGGAATAGGGAGAACCCATGAGAGACTAGCTGGAGGTGTCTGGACGGGCAAATTTAACTCTCATTTCCCACCAGGAAGAGGAATTAACAAAAGGCTCAGCGTGCCATGCCGGAACCACACTAGGGCCTGAAGAAATCCTGCGGTGTTGCAGCCAGCTCACAAGAATGCGAGTTGAAGAAAGGAGCTCAGGGGCACTGTAATTCACAAACCTGCAGAGTTATAAATGACAGCTATCGTACAGAAATATCTTGAAGTAAGGCTGCCAAGAGGACTTGAAAGCGGGGCAGAATTGCAGGAAACCGATTTCAGGAGGTAGACTGGAATTGCATGTAAAGCATAGGAAAAGAGGCAGAACGTCCACAATGATGCACTTGCCCAAAAAGGGCGTATGCGTTTTTTCCTAAATATATTCAGGAAAAACCGCATACGCACTTTTTGGCCAACCAAGCAAGCTTGCAAAGGAAATCTGCACTACAATGAAGTCTCACTGCCCCCCGGTCAAAAGGGCCATCTGAAAAAAGTGTAAAATCCAGAAAGGCAGGACAGGCCATGGAGAACTGGGAGCCTTGTTATGCTGATGGGCGGGATGTAAATTGCCAACAGCCACTTTGGAGAAGTGTATGGTGTTTCCTGAAACATCTAAAAAACAAAGCAACAGAGCCTAGGCCAATTCCACTTATGGTCCTATAGATTAGGGAAATTAAAATCAAAAAGACACAGCCACCCTAAAGTTTGGGACGGCTCTGTTTACAAGAACCTCGTTTATGGTACAAGTTCAATATCACAGAAAGCGAAAAATGGATAAAGAAGTTGTGGTACTTACGTACAATGAAATATCACACAGCAATGAAGTCTATGTCATCAGGCCCTTAGCACCATAATGAGTGGATTCATGTACAATGATTCTAAGTGAAATAAGTCACAGAGAAAAAGGAACATCATAAGATATCACTAATACACGGAATTTAAACTTGGCTACACAGGAACTGAATTACAAAACAGAACAGGGTCTCAAATGCAGAAAACCAACTTATGCTTGCTTAAGGGGAAAGGTGAGTTGGGGTGCTGCATAAAACCAGAGATTGAAATTAGCACAGATACCGTTCCATAAGCCAAATATGTAATAGACAAGAGCTACTCCTTGCTCTCCGAAGTGGACTCAACACCCCATATTAAACGCCTAAGAATATACCTGACTAGTAAGAATCTTAAAACCTATGGATTTATATGTCTCCGAAAGAGAATCAAGCGTGTGTACAGCGGCATAAACGCAGCAGTGATAGGATAGATGAGGTTCGGTGAGCAAATGCAGACCCTTTGAAGTCATATTGCATGGTACCCATTCCATGGGTCTCAACTCTCCAGGTTTAAGGGATTCTTCCTTCAGCTAAAACATGCATGTGGAACCCAGAGTATGATCCACCGTGTGATCGGGAAACGTGTTCACATGTGTCTCAGTTTTCGTACCCTGGTACTCGGGTGCAACATTCCAGACGCTTTACTAACACTCTCCCCACTTGGAGAGTCAGTGCCTTTAACCTCCTGTTTGGCCCAGTTTGCAATATCTTCGGAAAATGAACAGGAATACGGAGAACCAATGAGAGACTAGCTGGAGGTGTCTGGACGGGCAAATTTAACTCTGATTTCCCACCAGGAAGAGGAATTAACCAAAGGCTCAGCGTGCCGTGCCGGAACCACACTAGGGCCTGAAGCAATCCTGCGGTGTTGCAGCCAGCTCACAAGAATGCGAGTTGAAGAAAGGAGCTCAGGGGCACTGTCATTCACAAACCTGCAGAGTTATAAATGACAGCTAACGTCCAAAAATATATTGAAGTAAGGCTGCCAAGAGGACTTGAAAGTGGGGCAGAATTGCAGGAACCCGATTTCAGGAGGTAGACTGGAATTGCACGTAAAGCATAGGAAAAGAGGCAGAAGGTCCACAATGATGCACTTGCCCAAAAAGGGCGTATGCGTTTTTTCCTGAATATATTCAGGAAAAAACGCATACGCCCTTTTTGGCCAACCAAGCAAGCTTGCAAAGGAAATCTGCACTACAATGAAGTCTCACTGCCCCCCGGTCAAAAGGGCCATCTGAAAAAAGTGTAAAATCCAGAAAGGCAGGACAGGCCATGGAGAACTGGGAGCCTTGTTATGCTGATGGGCGGGATGTAAATTGCCAACAGCCACTCTGGAGAAGTGTATGGTGTTTCCTGAAACATCTACAAAACAAAGCAACAGAGCCTAGGGCACTTCCACTTATGGTTCTATAGCTTAGGGAAATTAAAATCAAAAAGACACAGCCACCCCAAAGTTTGGGACGGCTCTGTTTACAAGAACCTCGTTTACGGTACAAGTTCAATATCACAGAAAGTGAAAAATGGATAAAGAAGTTGTGGTACTTACGTACAATGCAATATCACTCAGCAATGAAATCTATGTCATCAGGCCCGTAGCAGCATAATGAGTGGATTCAGGTACGATGATTCTAAGTGAAATAAGTCACACAGAAAAAGAAACATCATAAGATATCACTACTACACGGAATGTAAACTTGGCTACACAGGAACTGAATTACAAAACAGAACAGGGTCTCAAATGTAGAAAACCAACTTATGCTTGCTTAAGGGGAAAGGTGAGTTGGGGTGCTGCATAAAACCAGCGACTGAAATTAGCACAGATACAGTTCCATAAGCCAAATATGTAATAGACAAGAGCTACTCCTTGCTCAACGAAGTGGACTCAACACCCCATATTAAACGCCTAAGAATATATCTGACTAGTAAGAATCTTAAAACCTATGGATTTATATGTCTCCGAAAGAGAATCAAGCGTGTGTACAGCGGCATAAACGCAGCAGTGATAGGATTGGTGAGGTTCAGTGAGCAAATGCAGACCCTTTGAAGTCATATTGCCTGGTACCCATTCCATGGGTCTCAACTCTCCAGGTTTAAGGGATTCTTCCTTCAGCTAAAACATACATGTGGAACCCAGAGTATGATCCACCGTGTGATCGGGAAACGTGTTCAAATGTGTCTCAGTTTTCGTCCCCTGGTACTCGGGTGCAACATTGCAGACGCTTTACTAACACTCTCCCCACTTGGAGAGTCAGTGCCTTTAAACTCCTGTTTGGCCCAGTTTGCAATTTCTGCGGAAAATGAACAGGAATAGGGAGAACCAATGAGAGACTAGCTGGAGGTGTCTGGACGGGCAAATTTAACTCTCATTTCCCACCAGGAAGAGGAATTAACCAAAGGCTCAGCGTGCCATGCCAGAACCACACTAGGGCCTGAAGCAATCTTGCGGTGTTGCGGCCAGCTCACAAGAAAGCGAGTTGAAGAAAGGAGCTCTGGGGCACTGTAATTCACAAACCTGCAGAGTTATAAATGACAGCTATCGTCCAAAAATATATTGAAGTAAGGCTGCCAAGAGGACTTGAAAGTGGGGCAGAATTGCAGGAAACCGATTTCAGGAGGTAGACTGGAATTGCATGTAAAGCATAGGAAAATAGGCAGAACGTCCACAATGATGCACTTGGCCAAAAAGGGCGTATGCGTTTTTTCCTGAATATATTCAGGAAAAAACGCATACGCCCTTTTTCACCAAACAAGCAAGCTTGCAAAGGAAATCTGCACTACAATGAAGTCTCACTGCCCCCCGGTCAAAAGGGCCATCTGAACAAAGTGTAAAATCCAGAAAGGCAGGACAGGCCATGGAGAACTGGGAGCCTTGTTATGCTGATGGGCGGGATGTAAATTGCCAACAGCCACTCTGGAGAAGTGTATGGTGTTTCCTGAAACATCCAAAAAACAAAGCAACAGAGCCTAGGGCACTTCCACTTATGGTCCTATAGCTTAGGGAAATTAAAATCAAAACGACACAGCCACTCCAAAATTTGGGACGGCTGTGTTTACAAGAACGTCGTTTACGGTACAAGTTCAATATCGCAGAAAGCGAAAAATGGATAAAGAAGTTGTGGTACTTACGAACAATGCAATATCACTCTGCAATGAAATCTATGTCATCAGCCCCATAGCAGCATAATGAGTGGATTCACGTATGATGATTGTAAGTGAAATAAGTCACACAGAAAAAGACACATCATAAGATATCACTACTACACGGAATGTAAACTTGGTTACACAGGAACTGAATTACAAAACAGAACAGGGTCTCAAATGTAGAAAACCAACATATGCTTGCTTAAGGGGAAAGGTGAGTTGGGGTGCCGCATAAAAGCAGAGATTGAAATTAGCACAGATACCGTTCCATAAGCCAAATATGTAATAGACAAGAGCTACTACTTGCTCAACGAAGTGGACTCAACACCCCATATTAAACGCCTAAGAATATACCTGACTAGTAAGAATCTTAAAACCTATGGATTTATATGTCTCCGAAAGAGAATCAAACGTGTGTACAGCGGCATAAATGCAGCAGTGATAGGATTGGTGAGGTTCGGTGAGCAAATGCAGACCCTTTGAAGTCATATTGCATAGTACCCATTCCATGGGTCTCAACTCTCCAGGTTTAAGGGATTCTTCCTTCAGCTAAAACATGCATGTGGAACCCAGAGTATGATCCACCATGTGATCGGGAAACGTGTTCAAATGTGTCTCAGTTTTTGTCCCCTGCTACTCGGGTGCAACATTCCAGACGCTTTACTAAAACTCTCCCCACTTGGAGAGTCAGTGCCTTTAATCTCCTGTTTGGCCCAGTTTGCAAATTTTGTGGAAGATGAACAGGAATAGGGAGAACCCATGAGAGACTAGCTGGAGGTGTCTGGATGGGCAAATTTTTCTCTCATTTCCCACCAGGAAGAGGAATTAACCAAAGGCGTGTTATGCCAGAACCACACTAGGGCCTGAAGCAATCCTGCGCTGTTGCGGCCAGCTCACAAGAAAGCGAGTTGAAGGAAGGAGCTCAGGGGCACTGTAATTCACAAACCTGCAGAGTTATAAATGACAGCTATCGTCCAAAAATATATTGAAGTAAGGCTGCCAAGAGGACTCGAAAGCGGGGCAGAATTGCAGGAAACCGATTTCAGGAGGTAGACTGGAATTGCATTTAAAGCATAGGAAAAGAGGCAGAACGTCCACAATGATGCACATGGCCAAGAAGGGCGTATGCGTTTTTTCCTGAATATATTCAGGAAAAAACGGATATGTCCTTTTTGGCCAACCAAGCAAGCTTGCAAAGGAAATCTGCACTACAATGAAGTCTCACTTCCCCCCAGTCAAAAGGGCCATCTGAAAAAAGTGTAAAATCCAGGAAGGCAGGACAGGCCATGGAGAAGCGGGAGCCTTGTTATGCTGATGGGTGGGATGTAAATTGCCAACAGCCACTCTGGAGAAGTGTATGGTGTTTCCTGAAACATCTAAAAAACAAAGCAACAGAGCCTAGGGTACTTCCACTTATGGTCCTATAGCTTAGGGAAATTAAAATCAAAAACACACATCTACCCCAAAGTTTGGGACGGCTCTGTTTACAAGAACCTCGTTTACGGTACAAGTTCAATATCACAGAAAGCGAAAATTGGATAAAGAAGTTGTGGTACTTAGGTACAATGCAATATCACTCAGCAATGAAATCTATGTCATCAGGCCCGTAGCAGCATAATGAGTGGATTCAGCTATGATGATTCTAAGTGAAATAAGTCACACAGAAAAAGAAACATCATAAGATATCACTAATACACGGAATGTAAACTTGGCTACACAGGAACTGAATTACAAAACAGAACAGGGTCTCAAATGTAGAAAACCAACTTATGCTTGCTTAAGGGGAAAGGTGACTTGGGGTGCTGCATAAAACCAGAGATTAAAATTACCACAGATACCATTCCATAAGCCAAATATGTAATAGACAAGAGCTACTCCTTGCTCAATGAAGTGGACACAACACCCCATATTAAATGCCTAAGAATATACCTGACTAGTAAGAATCTTAAAACCTATGGATTTATATGTCTCCGAAAGAGAATCAAGTGTGTGTATAGCGGCATAAACGCAGCAGTGATAGGATCGGTGAGGTTCGGTGAGCAAATGCAGACCCTTTGAAGTCATATTGCATGGTACCCATTCCATGGGTCTCAACTCTCCAGGTTTAAGGGATTCTTCCTTCAGCTAAAACATGCATGTGGAACCCAGAGTATGATCCAGCGTGTGATCGGGAAACGTGTTCAAATGTGTCTCAGTTTTCGTCCCCTGGTACTCGGGTGCAACATTCCAGACGCTTTACTAACACTCTCCCCACTTGGAGAGTCAGTGCCTTTAACCTCCTGTTTGGGCCAGTTTGCAATTTCTGCGGAAGATGAACAGCAATAGGGAGAACCAATGAGAGACTAGCTGGAGGTGTCTGGACGGGCAAATTTAACTCTCATTTCCCACCAGGAAGATGAATTAACCAAAGGTTCAGCGTGCCGTGCCGGAACAACACTAGGGCCTGAAGCGATCCTGCGGTGTTGCGGCCAGCTCACAAGAAAGCGCGTTGAAGAAAGGAGCTCAGGGGCACTGTCATTCAAAAACCTGCAGAGTTATAAATGACAGTTATCGTCCAAAAATATATTGAAGTAAGGCTGCCAAGAGGACTTGAAAGCGGGGCAGAATTGCAGGAAACCGATTTCAGGAGGTAGACTGGAATTGCATGTAAAGCATAGGAAAAGAGGCAGAACGTCCACAATGATGCACATGGCCAAAAAGCCCGTATGCGTTTTTTCCTGAATATATTCAGGAAAAAACGCATACGCCCTTTTTGGCCAACCAAGCAAGCTTGCAAAGGAAATCTGCACTACAATGAAGTCTCACTTCCCCCTGGTCAAAAGGGCCATCAGAAAGAAGTGTAAAATACAGAAAAGCAGGACAGGCCATGGAGAACTGTGAGCCTTGTTATGCTGATGGGCGGGATTTAATTACCAACAGCCACTCTGGAGAAGTGTATGGTGTTTCCTGAAACATCTAAAAAACAAAGCAGCAAAGGCTAGGGCACTTGCACATATGGTCCTATAGCTTAGGGAATTTAAAATCAAAAAGACACAGCCACCGCAAAGTTTGGGATGGCTCTGTTTACAAAAACCTCGTTTACGGTACAAGTTCAATATCACAGAAAGCGAAAAATGGATAAAGAAGTTGTGGTACTTACGAACAATGCAATATCTCTCAGCAATGAAATCTATGTCATCAGGCCCGTAGCATCATAATAGGTGGATTCAGGTACGATAATTCTACATGAAATAAGTCACACAGAAAAAGAAACATCATAAGATATCACTACTACACGGAATATAAACTTGGCTACACAGGAACTGAATTACAAAACAGAACAGGGTCTCAAATGTAGAAAACCAACTTATGCTGGCTTAAGGGGAAAGGTGAGTTGGGGTGCTGCGTAAAACCAGAGATTGAAATTAGCACAGATACCGTTCCATAAGCCAAATATGTAATAGACAAGAGCTACTCCTTGCTCAACGAAGTGGACTCAACACCCCATATTAAACGCCTAAGAATATACCTGACTAGTAAGAATCTTAAAACCTATGGATTTCTATGTCTCTGAAAGAGAATCAAGTGTGTGTACAGCGGCATAAACGCAGCAGTGATAGGATTGGTGAGGTTCAGTGAGCAAATGCAGAGCCTTTGAAGTCATATTGCATGGTACCCATTCCATGGGTCTCAACTCTCCAAGTTTAAGGGATTCTTCCTTCAGCTAAAACATGCATGTGGAACCCAGAGTATGATCCACCGTGTGATCGGGAAACGTGTTCAAATGTGTCTCAGTTTTCGTCCCCTGGTACTCGGCTGCAACATTCCAGACGCTTTACTAACATTCTCCCCACTTGGAGAGTCAGTGCCTTTAACCTCCTGTTTGACCCAGTTTGCAATTTCTGTGGAAGATGAACAGGAATAGGGAGAACCCATGAGCGACTAGCTGGAGGTGTCTGGACGAGCAAATTTAACTCTCATTTCCCACCAGGAAGAGGAATTAACCAAAGGCTCAGCGTGCCATGCCGGAACCACACTAGGGCCTGAAGCAATATTGTGGTGTTGCGGCCAGCTCACAAGAAAGCGAGTTGAAGAAAGGAGCTCAGGGGCACTGTAATTCACAAACATGCAGAGTTATAAATGACAGCTATCGTCGAAAAATATATTGAAGTAAGGCTGCCAAGAGGACTTGAAAGCGGCGCAGAATTGCAGGAAACCGATTTCAGGAGGTAGACTGGAATTGCATGTAAAGCATAGGAAAAGAGGCAGAACGTCCACAATGATGCACTTGGCCAAACAGGGTGTATGCGTTTTTTCCTGAATATATTCAGGAAAAAACGCATACGCCCTGTTTGGCCAACCAAGCAAGCTTGCAAAGGAAATCTGCACTACAATGAAGTCTCACTGCCCCCAGGTCAAAAGGGCCATCTGAAAAATGTTTAAAATCCAGAAAGGCAGGACAGGCCATGGAGAACTGGGAGCCTTGTTATGCTGATGGGCGGGATGTAAATTGCCAACAGCCACTCTGGAGAAGTGTATGGTGTTTCCTGAAACATCTACAAAACAAAGCAACAGAGCCTAAGCCAATTCCACTTATGGTCCTATAGCTTAGGGAAATTAAAATCAAAAAGACACAGCCACCCCAAAGTTTGGGACGGCTCTGTTTACAAGAACCTCGTTTACGGTACAAGTTCAATATCGCAGAAAGCGAAAAATGGATAAAGAAGTTGTGGTACTTATGTACAATGCAATATCACTCAGCAATGAAATCTATGTTATCAGGCCCGTAGCAGCAAAATGAGTGGATTCAGGTACGATGATTCTAAGTGAAATAAGTCAAAGAGAAAAAGAAACATCATAAGATATCACTACTACACGGAATGTAAACTTGGCTACACAGGAACTGAATTACAAAACAGAACAGGGTCTCCAATGTAGAAAACCAACTTATGCTTGCTTAAGGGGAAAGGTGAGTTGGGGTGCTGCATAAAACCAGAGATTGAAATTAGCACAGATATCGTTCCATAAGCCAAATATGTAATAGACAAGAGCTACTCCATGCTCAACGAAGTGGACTCAACACCCCATATTAAACGCCTAAGAATATACCTGACTAGTAAGAATCTTAAAACCTATGGATTTATATGTCTCCGAAAGAGAATCAAGCGTGTGTACAGCGGCATAAACGCAGCAGTGATAGGATTGGTGAGGTTCAGTGAGCAAATGCAGACCCTTTGAAGTCATATTGCCTGGTACCCATTCCATGGGTCTCAACTCTCCAGGTTTAAGGGATTCTTCCTTCAGCTAAAACATACATGTGGAACCCAGAGTATGATCCACCGTGTGATCGGGAAACGTGTTCAAATGTGTCTCAGTTTTCGTCCCCTGGTACTCGGGTGCAACATTGCAGACGCTTTACTAACACTCTCCCCATTGGAGAGTCAGTGCCTTTAACCTCCTGTTTGGCCCAGTGTGCAATTTCTGCGGAAAATGAACAGGAATAGGGAGAACCAATGAGAGGCTTGCTGGAGGTGTCTGGACGGGCAAATTTAACTCTCATTTCCCACCAGGAAGAGGAATTAACCAAAGGCTCAGCGTGCCATGCCGGAACCACACTAGGGCCTGAAGCAATCCTGCGGTGTTGCGGCCAGCTCACAAGAAAGCAAGTTGAAGAAAGGAGCTCAGGGGCACTGTCATTCACAATCCTGCAGAGTTATAAATGACAGCTATCTTCCAAAAATATATTGAAGTAAGGCTGCCAAGAGGACTTGAAAGCGGGGCAGAATTGCAGGAAACCGATTTCAGGAGGTAGACTGGAATTGCATGTAAAGCATAGGAAAAGAGGCAGAACGTCCACAATGATGCACTTAGCCAAAAAGGGCGCATGCGTTTTTTCCTGAATATATTCAGGAAAAAACGCATACGGCCTTTTTGGCCAACCAAGCAAGCTTGCAAAGAAAATCTGCACTACAACGAAGTCTCACTGCTCCCCGGTCAAAAGGGCCATCTGAAAAAAGGGTACAATCCAGAAAGGCAGGACAGGCCATGGAAAACTGGGAGCCTTGTTACGCTGATGGGCGGGATGTAAATTGCCAACAGCCACTCTGGAGAAGTGTATGCTGTTTCCTGAAACATCTAAAAAACAAAGCAACAGAGCCTAGGGCACTTCCACTTATGGTCCTATAGATTAGGGAAATTAAAATCAAAAAGACACAGCCACCCCAAAGTTTGGAACGGCTCTGTTTACAAGAACCTCGTTTACGGTACAAGTTCAATATCACAGAAAGTGAAAAATGGATAAAGAAGTCGTGGTACTTACGTACAATGCAATATCACTCAGCAATGAAATCTATGTCATCAGGCCCATAGCAGCATAATGAGTGGATTCAGGTACGATGATTCTAAGTGAAATAAGTCACACAGAAAAAGAAACATAATAAGAAATCACTACTACACGGAAGGTAAACTTGGCTACACAGGAACTGAATTACAAAACAGAACAGGGTCTCAAATGTAGGAAACCAACATATCCTTGCTTAAGGGGAAAGGAGAGTTGGGGTGCTGCATAAAACCAGAGATTGAAATTAGCACAGATACCGTTCCGTAAGCCAAATATGTAATAGACAAGAGCTACTCCTTGCTCAACAAAGTGGACTCAAGACACCATATTAAACGCCTAAGAATATACCTGACTAGTAAGAATCTTAAAACCTATGGATTTATATGTCTGTGAAAGAGAATGAAGCGTGTGTACAGCGGCATAAATGCAGCAGTGATAGGATTGGTGAGGTTTGGTGAGCAAATGCAGACCCTTTGAAGTCATATTGCATAGTACCCATTCCATGGGTCTCAACTCTCCAGGTTTAAGGGATTCTTCCTTCAGCTAAAACATGCATGTGGAACCCAGAGTATGATCCACCATGTGATCGGGAAACGTGTTCAAATGTGTCTCAGTTTTTGTCCCCTGCTACTCGGGTGCAACATTCCAGACGCTTTACTAAAACTCTCCCCACTTGGAGAGTCAGTGCCTTTAATCTCCTGTTTGGCCCAGTTTGCAAATTTTGTGGAAGATGAACAGGAATAGGGAGAACCCATGAGAGACTAGCTGGAGGTGTCTGGATGGGCAAATTTATCTCTCATTTCCGACCAGGAAGAGGAATTAACCAAAGGCTCAGCGTGTTATGCCAGAACCACACTAGGGCCTGAAGCAATCCTGCGGTGTTGCGGCCAGCTCACAAGAAAGCGAGTTGAAGGAAGGAGCTCAGGGGCACTGTAATTCACAAACCTGCAGAGTTATAAATGACAGCTATCGTCCAAAAATATATTGAAGTAAGGCTGCCAAGAGGACTCGAAAGCGGGGCAGAATTGCAGGAAACCGATTTCAGGAGGTAGACTGGAATTGCATTTAAAGCATAGGAAAAGAGGCAGAACGTCCACAATGATGCACATGGCCAAGAAGGGCGTATGCGTTTTTTCCTGAATATATTCAGGAAAAAACGGATACGTCCTTTTTGGCCAACCAAGCAAGCTTGCAAAGGAAATCTGCACTACAATGAAGTCTCACTTCCCCCCAGTCAAAAGGGCCATCTGAAAAAAGTGTAAAATCCAGGAAGGCAGGACAGGCCATGGAGAAGCGGGAGCCTTGTTATGCTGATGGGTGGGATGTAAATTGCCAACAGCCACTCTGGAGAAGTGTATGGTGTTTCCTGAAACATCTAAAAAACAAAGCAACAGAGCCTAGGGTACTTCCACTTATGGTCCTATAGCTTAGGGAAATTAAAATCAAAAACACACATCTACCCCAAAGTTTGGGACGGCTCTGTTTACAAGAACCTCGTTTACGGTACAAGTTCAATATCACAGAAAGCGAAAATTGGATAAAGAAGTTGTGGTACTTAGGTACAATGCAATATCACTCAGCAATGAAATCTATGTCATCAGGCCCGTAGCAGCATAATGAGTGGATTCAGCTATGATGATTCTAAGTGAAATAAGTCACACAGAAAAAGAAACATCATAAGATATCACTAATACACGGAATGTAAACTTGGCTACACAGGAACTGAATTACAAAACAGAACAGGGTCTCAAATGTAGAAAACCAACTTATGCTTGCTTAAGGGGAAAGGTGACTTGGGGTGCTGCATAAAACCAGAGATTAAAATTACCACAGATACCATTCCATAAGCCAAATATGTAATAGACAAGAGCTACTCCTTGCTCAATGAAGTGGACACAACACCCCATATTAAATGCCCAAGAATATACCTGACTAGTAAGAATCTTAAAACCTATGGATTTATATGTCTCCGAAAGAGAATCAAGTGTGTGTATAGCGGCATAAACGCAGCAGTGATAGGATTGGTGAGGATCGCTGACCAAATGCAGACCCTTTGAAGTCATATTGCATGGTACCCATTCCATGGGTCTCAACTCTCCAGGTTTAAGGGATTCTTCCTTCAGCTAAAACATGCATGTGGAACCCAGAGTATGATCCACCGTGTGATCGGGAAACGTGTTCAAATGTGTCTCAGTTTCCGTCCCATGGTACTCGGGTGCAACATTCCAGACGCTTTACTAACACTCTCCCCACTTGGAGAGTCAGTGCCTTTAACCTCCTGTTTGGCCCAGTTTGCAAATTCTGCGGAAAATGAACAGGAATAGGGAGAACCAATGAGAGACTAGCTGGAGGTGTCTGGACGGGCAAATTTAACTCTCATTTCCCACCAGGAAGAGGAATTAACCAAAGGCTCAGCGTGCCATGACAGAACCACACTAGAGTGTGAAGCAATCCTGCGGGGTTGCGGCCAGCTCACAAGAAAGCGAGTTGAAGAAAGGAGCTCAGGGGCACTGTCATTCACAAACCTGCAGAGTTATAAATGACAGCTATCGTCCAAAAATATATTGAAGTAAGGCTGCCAAGAGGACTTGAAAGCGGGGCAGAATTGCAGGAAACCGATTTCAGGAGGTAGACTGGAATTGCATGTAAAGCATAGGAAAAGAGGCAGAACGTCCACAATGATGCACTTGGCCAAGAAGGGCGTATGCGTTTTTTCCTGAATATATTCAGGAAAAAACGCATACGCCCTTTTTGGCCAACCAAGCAAGCTTGCAAAGGAAATCTGCACTACAATGAAGTCTCACTGCCCCCTGGTCAAAGGGGCCATCTGAAAAAAGTGTAAAATCCAGAAAGGCAGGACAGGCCATGCAGAACAGGGAGCCTTGTTATGCTGATGGTCGGGATGTAAATTGCCAACAGCCACTCTGGAGAAGTGTATGGTGTTTCCTGAAACATCTACAAAACAAAGCAACAGAGCCTAGGGCACTTCCACTTATGGTCCTATAGCTTAGGGAAATTAAAATCAAAAAGACACAGCCACCCCAAAGTTTGGGACGGCTGTGTTTACAAGAACCTCATTTACGGTACAAGTTCAATATCACAGAGAGCGAAAAATGGATAAAGAAGTTGTGGTACTTACGTACAATGCAATATCACTCAGCAATGAAATCTATATCATCATGCCCATAGCAGCATAATGAGTGGATTCAGGTACAATGATTCTAAGTGAAATAAGTCACACAGAAAAAGAAACATCATAAGATATCACTACTACACGGAATGTAAACTTGGCTACACAGGAACTGAATTACAAAACAGAACAGGGTCTCAAATGTAGAAAACCAACTTATGCTTGCTTAAGGGGAAAGGTGAGTTGGGGTGCTGCATAAAAGCAGAGATTGAAATTAGCACAGATACCGTTCCATAAGCCAAATATGTAATAGACAAGAGCTACTCCTTGCTCAACGAAGTGGACTCAACACCCCATATTAAACGCCTAACAATATATCTGACTAGTAAGAATCTTAAAACCTATGGATTTATATGTCTTCGAAAGAGAATCAAGTGTGTGTACAGCGGCATAAACGCAGCAGTGATAGGATTGGTGAGGTTCAGTGAGCAAATGCAGAGCCTTTGAAGTCATATTGCATGGTACCCATTCCATGGGTCTCAACTCTCCAAGTTTAAGGGATTCTTCCTTCAGCTAAAACATGCATGTGGAACCCAGAGTATGATCCACCGTGTGATCGGGAAACGTGTTCAAATGTGTCTCAGTTTTCGTCCCCTGGTACTCGGCTGCAACATTCCAGACGCTTTACTAACATTCTCCCCACTTGGAGAGTCAGTGCCTTTAACCTCCTGTTTGACCCAGTTTGCAATTTCTGTGGAAGATGAACAGGAATAGGGAGAACCCATGAGCGACTAGCTGGAGGTGTCTGGACGAGCAAATTTAACTCTCATTTCCCACCAGGAAGAGGAATTAACCAAAGGCTCAGCGTGCCATGCCGGAACCACACTAGGGCCTGAAGCAATATTGTGGTGTTGCGGCCAGCTCACAAGAAAGCGAGTTGAAGAAAGGAGCTCAGGGGCACTGTAATTCACAAACATGCAGAGTTATAAATGACAGCTATCGTCGAAAAATATATTGAAGTAAGGCTGCCAAGAGGACTTGAAAGCGGGTCAGAATTGCAGGAAACCGATTTCAGGAGGTAGACTGGAATTGCATGTAAAGCATAGGAAAAGAGGCAGAACGTCCACAATGATGCACTTGGCCAAACAGGGTGTATGCGTTTTTTCCTGAATATATTCAGGAAAAAACGCATACGCCCTGTTTGGCCAACCAAGCAAGCTTGCAAAGGAAATCTGCACTACAATGAAGTCTCACTGCCCCCCGGTCAAAAGGGCCATCTGAAAAAAGTGTAAAATCCAGAAAGGCAGGACAGGCCATGGAGAACTGGGAACCTTGTTATGCTGATGGGTGGGATGTAAATTGCCAACAGCCACTCTGGAGAAGTGTATGGTGTTTCCTGAAACATCTACAAAACAAAGCAACAGAGCCTAAGCCAATTCCACTTATGGTCCTATAGCTTAGGGAAATTAAAATCAAAAAGACACAGCCACCCCAAAGTTTGGGACGGCTCTGTTTACAAGAACCTCGTTTACGGTACAAGTTCAATATCGCAGAAAGCGAAAAATGGATAAAGAAGTTGTGGTACTTATGTACAATGCAATATCACTCAGCAATGAAATCTATGTTATCAGGCCCGTAGCAGCAAAATGAGTGGATTCAGGTACGATGATTCTAAGTGAAATAAGTCAAAGAGAAAAAGAAACATCATAAGATATCACTACTACACGGAATGTAAACTTGGCTACACAGGAACTGAATTACAAAACAGAACAGGGTCTCCAATGTAGAAAACCAACTTATGCTTGCTTAAGGGGAAAGGTGAGTTGGGGTGCTGCATAAAACCAGAGATTGAAATTAGCACAGATATCGTTCCATAAGCCAAATATGTAATAGACAAGAGCTACTCCATGCTCAACGAAGTGGACTCAACACCCCATATTAAACGCCTAAGAATATACCTGACTAGTAAGAATCTTAAAACCTATGGATTTATATGTCTCCGAAAGAGAATCAAGCGTGTGTACAGCGGCATAAACGCAGCAGTGATAGGATTGGTGAGGTTCGGTGGCAAATGCAGACCCTTTGAAGTCATATTCCATGGTACCCATTCCATGGGTCCCAACTCTCCCGGTGTAAGGGATTCTTCCTTCAGCTAAAACATGCATGTGAAACCCAGAGTATGATCCACCGTGTGATCGGGAAACGTGTTCAAATGTATCTCATTTTTCGTCCCCTGCTACTCGGTGCAACTTTCCAGACGCTTTACTAACACTCTCCCCACTTGGAGAGTCAGTGTCTTTAACCTCCTGTTTGGCCCAGTTTGCAATTTCTTCGGAAGATGAACAGGAATAAGGAGAAGCAATGGGAGACTATCTGTAGGTGTCTGGACGGGCAAATTTAACTCTCATTTCCCACCAGGAAGACGAATGAACCAAAGGCTCCGTGTGCCGTACTGGAACTAGATTAGCGCCTGAAGAGATCCTGCGGTTTTGCGGCCAGCTCACAAGAAAGCGAGTTGAAGAAAGGAGCTGAGGTGCACTGTAGTTCACAAACCTGCGGAGTTATAAATGACAGCTATCATCCAATATTATACTGAAGTAAGGCTGCGAAGACGACTTGAATGCGGGGCAGAATTGCTGGAAACCGATTTCAGAAGGTACACGGGAGTCGCTCTTAAAGCATAGGAAAAGAGACAGAACTTGGAAAATAATGCACTTGGCAAAAAAGGGCATATGTGTTTTATCCAGAGCTCTCATAACTGAGGGGCGGAGATTCCCAGCAGGCTCCAACTGCCACCTGAGGGCTCACATTGCCAAGGCAATGTGAGCAAGCCAGGGAGGAGTTACCTCACAGCAGAGGTCCCACCTCACAGAAGGGTGAGAAACTCAGCCAACATCAGACTCTCACCAGAGGGCCCACATCACCAAGGGGATGGGAACCAGGCAGGAGTGTCTTCACACCAGTGGGGCCACATCATCGAAAGGTGAGGTACTCAGCACATGTGTCCTCAAACCAGAGGACCCACATCACCAAGGGCCTCGGAGTGAGGCAGGCAGGAGTAGCCTCACAACACTGGGCCCATAGAATAAAAAAGTGAGGAATCCAGCAGTTGGAACCTCCCAGCAGGCGGCCCAGAGCACCGAGGCTATGGGATCCAGGCCACAGTGAACTCACAGAAGAGGGCCCATGTCATGAAACTGAGCAACCCAGCCATTGGGACCTCAGAGCAGGAGGCCCACATCACCATGGGGATGGAAATCTGGTAGGAGTGTCCTCGCACCACTGAGAACGTATCAGAAAATTTTGGGCAACCAGCAGTTAGGGCCTGACGCCAGAGGACCCTCATCACCAAGGGAAGGAGGCACCCAGCAGGCTCCAACTGCCACCAGAGGGCTGACGTCGCCAAGGCGATGTGTGCCAACCAGGCACGAATGACCTCACAGCAGAGGGCCCACCTCACAGAAGGGTGAGGAACACAGCCAGGATCAGACTCGCAGCAGAGGGCCCACATCACCAAATGGATTGGAACCAGGCAGGAGTGTCCTCACATGAGTAGGGCCACATCATCTAAAGGTGAGGAACCCAGAACATGTGGCTTCAAACCATAGGACACCCATCACCAAGGGGCTGGGAATGAGGCAGGCAGGAGGAGCCTCATAACAGAGGGCCCAAAAATAAGAAAGGTGAGGAATCCAGCAGTTGGAACCTCCCAGCAGGCGGCCCAGAGCACAGAGGCTAGGGGATCCAGGCCGGAGTGAACTAACACCAGACAGCCCACATCATGAAACTGTGAGCAACCCAGACATTGGGACCTCAGAGCAGAAGGCCCACATCCCCATGGTGATGGGAACATGACAGGAGTGTCCTGGCATCACTGGGCTCACATCAGAAAACGTGGGGTGCTCAGAAGTTAGGGCCTGACGCTAGAGGGCACTCATCACCGAGAGGAGGAGGCTCCCAGCAGGCTCAGGCTGCCACCAGAGGGCCAAGGTCGCCAAGGCGATGTGTGCCAGCCCGGCAGGAGTGACCTCACAGCACAGGGCCCACCTCACAGAAGGGTGAGGAACACAGCCAGGATCAGACTCTCACCAGAGGGCCCACATCACCAAGGGGATGGGAACCAGGCAGGAGTGTCCCCACACCAGTGGGACAACATCATCGAAAGGTGAGGATCCCAGCACATGTAGCCTCAAACCACAGGAACCACATCACCAAGGGGTTCGGAATGAGGCTGGCAGGACCGGCCTCACAACACAGGGTCCATAGAATACAAAAGTTGAGGAATCCAGCAGTTGGAACCTCCCAGCAAGTGGCCCAGAGCACCGAGGCTATGGGATCCAGGCCGCAGTGAACTCACAGCAGAGGGCCCACATCATGAACCTGTGAGCAGCCCAGCCGTTGGGACCTCAGAACAGAAGGCCCACATCCCCATTGGGATGGGAACCTGGCAGGAGTGGCTTCGCACCACTTAGCACATATCAGAAAATGTTAGGAGCCCAGCAGTTAGGGCCTGACGCCAGGAGGCCCTCATAAATGAGGGGAGGAGACTCCCAGCAGGTTCCAACTGCCAACAGAGGGCCCACGTCTACAAGGTGGCATGCGCCAGCCAGGCAGTAGTGACCTCACAGCAGAGGGCCTATCTCACAGAAGGGTGAGGAACCGAGGCAGGATGAGACTCTCGCCAGAGGGCCCACAACACCAAGGGGATGGGAACCAGGCAGGACTGTCCTCCCACCAGTGGGGCCACATCATCGAAAGGTAAGGAACCCAGCACATGTGGCCTCATATCAGAGGACATACATCACAAAGGGGATGGGAGTGAGGCAGGTAGGAGTAGCCTAAAAACAGAGGGCCCAAAGAATAAAAAAGGTGAGGAATCCAGCATTTGGAACCTCCCAGCAGGCGGCCGAGAGCACAGAAGCTATGGGATGCAGGCAGGAGTGAACTAACACCAGAGAGCCCACATCATGAAACTGTGAGCAACCCAGGCGTTGGGACCTCAGAGCAGAAAGCCCACATCCCCATGGGGATGGGAACCTGACAGGAGTGTCCTGGCATCACTGGGCTCACATCAGAAAACGTGGGGAGCCCAGCAGTTAGGGCCTGATGCTAGAGGGCCGTCATCACCGAGGGCAGGAGGCTCCCAGCAGGTTCCATGTGCCAACAGAGGGCCCACATCACCAAGGTGATGTGTGCAAGTCAGGCAGGATTGACCTCACAGCAGAGGGCCTACCTCACAGAAGAGTGAGGAACCCAGCCAGGATAAGACTGTCACCAGAAGGCCCACATCACCAAGGGGATGGGAACCAGGCAGGAGTGTCCTCACACCAGTGGGGCCACATCATTGAAAGTTGCGGAACCCAGCACATGTGGCCTCAAACCAGAGGACCCACATCACGAAGGGGTTGCGAGTGAGGCAGGCAGGAGGAGCATCACAACACAGGACCCATAGAATACAAAAGTTGAGGAATCGAGCAGTTGGAACCTCCCAGCAGGCGGCCAAGAGCACAGAGGCTATGGGATCCAGGCCACAGTGAACTAACACCAGAGAGCCCACATCATGAAATTGTGATCAACCCAGCCGTTGGAACCTCAGAGCAGAAGGCCCACATCCCCATGGAGATGGGAACCTAAAAGGAGTGCCCGAGCATCACTGGGCTCACTAAGAAAAGTTGGGGAGCCCAGCAGTTAGGGCCTGACGTCAGAGGGTCCTCATCACAGAGGTGAGGAGGCTCCCAGCAGGGTCCAAGTGCCACCAGAGGGCTTCATGTCAACAAGGCGAGGTGAGCAAGCCAGGCAAGAGTTACCTGATAGTAGAGGGCCCACCTCACAGATGGGTGAGGAACCCAGCCAGGATCAGACTCTCACCAGAGGGCCCACATCACAAAGGGGATGGGAACCAGTCAGGATTATCCTCACACCAGTGGGGCCTCATCATCTTAAGGTGAGGAACCCAGCACATGTGTCCTCAAACCAGAGGACCCACATCACCAAGGGCCTTGGAGTGAGGCAGGCAGGAGTAGCCTCACAACACAGGGCACATAATATAAAAAACGTGAGGATTCCAGCATTTAGACCTTCCAGCAGGCGGCCCAGAAAACCGAGGCTATGGGATCCAGGCCACAGTGAACTCACAGCAGAGGCCCCACATCATAAAACTGTGAGCAACCCTGGCGTTGGGACCTCAGCACAGAAGGCCCACATCCCCATGGGAATGGGAACCTTGCTGGAGTGTCCTCGCACCACTGGGCGCACATCAGAAAATGTGGGGAGCCCACCATTTAGAGCCTGACGCCAGAGGGCCATCATCACCGAGAGGAGGAGGCACCCTGCACGCTCCAACTGCCACCAGAGGGCTCACGTCTCCAAGGTGACGTGTGCCAGCCAGGCAGGAGTGACCTCACAGCAGAGGGCCTACCTCACAGAACGTTGAGGAACCCAGCCAGGATTAGACTCTCGCCAGAGGGCCCACCTCACCAAGGGGATGGGAACCAGGCAGGAGTGTCCTCACACGAGTGGGGCCACATCATCGAAAGGTGAGGAACGCAGCACATGTGGCCTCAAGCCATAGGACAGTCATCACCAAGGGGCTGGCAGTGAGGCAGGCAGGAGGAGCCTCACAACAGAGGGCACATAGAATAAAAAAGTTGAGGAATCCAGCAGTTGGAACCTCCCAGCAGGCGGCTCAGAGCACCGATGATAAGGGATCCTTGCCGGAGTGAACTCACAGCAGAGGTCCCACATCATGGTACTGTGAGCAAGCCAGACGTTTTGACCTCAGAGCAGAAGGCCCATATCCCCATGGGGATGGGAACCTGGCAAGAGTGTCCTCACTCACTTGGCGCACATCAGAAAATGTGGGGAGCCCAGCAGTTATGGCCTAAGGCAAGAGGGCCCTCATCACCGAGGGGAGGAGGATCCCAGCACACTCCAACTGCCACCAGAGGGCCCACGTCGCCAAGGTGACGTGTGCCAGACAGGCATGATTGACCTCACAGCAGAGGGCCCACCTCACAGAAGGGTGAGGAACCCAGCCAGGATCAGACTCTCACCTGAGGGCCCACTTCAGCAAGGGGATGGGAACCAGTCAGGACTGTCTTCCCTCCAGTGGGGCCACATCATCGAATGGTGCGGAACCCAGCACATGTGGCCTCAAATCAGAGGACACATATCACAAAGGGAATGGGAGTGAGGCAGGCAGGAGTAGCCTAAAAACAGAGGGCCCAAAGAATAAGAAAGGTGAGGAATCCAGCAGTTGGAACCTCCCAGCAGGCGGCCGAGAGCACAGAAGCTATGGGATGCAGGCAGGAGTGAACTAACAGCAGAGAGCCCACATCATGAAACTGTGAGCAACCCAGGCGTTGGGACCTCAGAGCAGAAGGCCCACATCCCAATGGGGATGTGAACCTGGCTGGAGTGTCCTCGCACCACTGGGCGCACATCACAAAATGTGGGGAGCCCAGCAGTTAGGGCCTGACGCCAGAGGGCCCACATCACCTAGGGGAGGAGGCTCCCAGCAGGCTCCAATTGCCACTAGAGGGCTCATGTCCACAAGGCGAGGTGAGCAAGCCAGGCAGGAGTGACCTCACAGCAGACGGCCCACCTCACAGATGGGTGAGGAACCCAGCCAGGATCAGACTCTCAACAGAGGGCCCACATCACCAAGGGGATGTGAACCAGGCAGGAGTCTCCTAAGACCATTGGTCCCACATCATCGAAAGGTGAGGAACCCAGCACATGTGACCTCAAACCAGACGACACACATCACGAAGGGGCTGGGAGTGAGGCAGGCAGGAGGATCCTCACAACAGAGGGCCCCAAAAATTAAAAAAGTGAGGAATCCAGCAGTTGGAACCTCCCAGCAGGCGGCCAAGAGCACAGAGGCTATGGGATCCAGGCCTCTGTGAACTAACACCAGAGAGCCCACATCATGAAAATGTGAACAACCCAGCCGTTCGGACCTCAGAGCAGAAGGCCCACATCCCCATGGAGATGGGATCCTAAGAGGAGTGCCAAAGCATCACTGGGCTCACTAAGAAAAGTTGGTGAGCCCAGCAGTTAGGGCCTGACGCAAGAGGGCCCTCATCACCGGGGGGAGGAGATTCCCAGCACGCTCCAACTGCCACCACACGGCTGACTTCACCAAGGCAATGTGTGCCAGCCATGCAGGAGTGACCTATCAGCAGAGGGTCTCCCTCACAGAAGGGTGAGGAACACAGCCAGGAACAGACTCTCACCAGGGGGTCCACATAACCACGTGGATGAGAACAAGGCAGGAGTGTCCTCACACTAGTGGGGCCACATCATTGAAAGGTGAGGAACCCAGCAAAGGTGGCCACAAACCAGAGGACCCACATCACCAAGGGGTTGAGAGTGAGGTAGGTGTCTGGACGGGCATATTTAACACTCATTTCCCACCAGGAAGAGGAATTAACCAAAGGCTCAGCATGCCCTTCCAGAAGCAGATTAGGGCCTGAAGCAGTCTTGCGGGTTTGCGGCCAGCTCACAAGAAAGCGAGTTGAAGAAAGGAGCTCAGGGGCACTGTCATTCACAAACCTGCAGAGTTATAAATGACAGCTATCGTCCAAAAATATATTGAAGTAAGGCTGCCAAGAGGACTTGAAAGCGGGGCAGAATTGCAGGAAACCGATTTCAGGAGGTAGACTGGATTTGCATTTAAAGCATAGGAAAAGAGGCAGAACATCGACAATGATGCACTTGGCAAAAAAGGGCGTATGAGTTTGTTCCTGAATATATTCAGGAAAAAACACATACGCCCTTTTTGGCAAACCAAGCAAGCTTGCAATGGAAATCCGAACTACTATGAAGTGTCACTTCCCCCCGGTCTAAAGGGCCATCTGAGAAAAGTGTAAAATCCAGAAAGGCAAGACAGGCCATGGGGAAAAAGGAGCCTTGTTATGCTGATGGGCAGGATGTAAATTGCCAACAGCCACTCTGGAGAAGTGTATGGTGTTTCCTGATACATCTGAAAAACAAAGCAACAGAGTCTAGGGCATTTCCACTTATGGTCCTATAGCTTAGGGAAATTAAAATCAAAAAGACACAGCCACCCCAAAATTTGGGACGGCTCTGTTTACAGGAACCTCTTCTACAATACAAGTTAAATATCCCAGAGAACAAATAATTGATAAAGAAGTTGCGGTACTTACGTACAACAGAATACCACTCAGCAATGAAATCTGTGTCACCAGGCCTGTAGCAGCATAATGAGTGGATTGAGGCACGATGATTCTAAGTGAAATAAGTCACACAGAAAAAGAAACATCATAAGGTATCACTAATGCATGGAATGTAAACTTGGCTACACATGAACTGAATTACAAAACAGAACAGGGTCTCAAGTTTAGAAAACCAACTTATGCTTGCTTAAGGGGAAAGGTGAGTTGGGGTGCTGCATAAAACCAGAGTTTGAAATTAGCACAGATACCGTTCCATAAGCCAAATATGTAATAGACAAGACCTACCCCTTGCTCAACGAAATGGACTCAACAATGAGGTATCACCTCACACCTGTTAGAATGGGCATCATCTGAAAATCTACAAACAACAAATGCTGGAAAGGGTGTGGAGAAAAGGAACCCTCTTCCACTATTGTTGGGAATATAAATTGATACAGTCACTATGGAGAACAATATGGAGTTTCTTAAGAAACTAATAATAGAATTACCATATGATACAGCAATCCCAGTACTGGACATATACCCAGACAAAACCATAAATCAAAAAGAGACATTCACCGCAATGTTCATTGCATCACTATTTACAATATCGAGGTAATGGAAGCAACCTAAATGCCCACAGACAGACGAATGCATAAAGATGTGGTACATATATAAAATGGAATATTACTAAGCCATGAAAGGAATGAAATTGGGTCATTTGTAGAGACGTCGATGGATCTAGAGACTGTCATACAGAGTGAAGTAAGTCAGAAAGAGAAAAACAAATCTTGTATATTCATGCATATATGTGGAACCTAGAAAAACTGTACAGATTAACTGTTTTGCAAGGCATAAATAGAGCAACAGATGTAGACAACAATCGTATGGACAACAAGGGGGGAAAGCTCTTGGGGGGGTGGTGGTGGGAGGAGTTGAGAGATTGGGATTGGCATGTAAACATTTATATGTATAAAATAGATAACCAATAAGAACCTGCTGTATAAAAATATAAAATAAAATTCAAAATTAAAAAGAAATAAAATTTAAAAAATAAAACAGAATAAACAATTATTCCCTTCACATACATGTATTTATATGAATAAATTATTTCCATGCTTATATCTGTAAATACAAAAAAGAGGAATAAAATCTACCTTGAACCAAAAACGAAAAAGAGAAAAAAAAAACAGAACCCGCCAGTTACTCAGAGGAAAACCGTATCAGGGCACTTGCTCCAGTTGTAAACAATTCTGAAGTTGGTCAGTGGTGGGGAATCGTCTCCCATTCAGCCAGCAGCCCCCACACAACAAGCGTCCTCATTGCAAAGCTGGGGCACCGTGCCGAGGCATCTGTGAGTAAACGTGAGCTGAGCCCCAGGCCAGTTGCTGCTGAACTGTTCCCACCCTTCCCAGGTAAAACACCTGAATATATACAAGGACTTGAAAGCCTAGAGGAAGGGCCATGGAGCCACACGAGTGGCAGCATGCCAGCTGACTTGGTGCCTGCAGGCCAGCCAGGATGGTCCTGGCCCTGGGTGCTCTTCTGGAAGATTTCCATTTCCCTGCCTGAGATACCCGTCCTGTCCCTGCCCCCACTGCTTTTTTCCTTCCTCACCTCTGCCCAGGGAGAAATTCCAGCAGCAGGTATGGGTGACACATCCTCTTCTTTAGCAGGTGGCAGCCTGGCAACTGCTGCAGAAAGTCCAGCAGAGCCCCACTCACACTGGGCCACCCACAAAGCCGTGGCCTCTCACTCCCTCCCACCAGCCCAGCCCCGAGACTGCTGACAGGGCAGAGAAAATGGCATCAGGCACAGCTGTAGGGGCTCTTGCTGCCTGGAGTGGTATTTATATTGATCTCAACCCAGGCACACCTGGGGAGGGCTGGCTGGCACGGTAAGGCTGCCCAGGTCAGCCAATCATCACCCCTCAGGGGCTCACAGTTGCAGAAAATGGAACTTGCTGAACCTTGGCCAGGTCCAAGGAACACGTGTGGGCTCCTGAGAGTCAGGATAGACAAGGGGCTGCAGCTTTGGCTTGTTTTCTAATCATTTTATCTGGCCCATGAGTGGGAGACAACTTCAAGAAAACCCTCTCCTAATGAGAGGAACCCAGGAGTCAGGGAGAGGAGGGGGTGGGTGGTGGTTGGAGACAGAGGCCTGGTGCCCCGGGTGCAGTGGAATTCTCTGGAAGACCAGGTGGAGGGAGGCCACACAGAGTGATGCCCAGGGTCACAGACCTGTCGGAGCTGCTGTTTGTTAGTTCAAGTCCTGCTCTGAGGTGCTCTGTGTCAGCTCTGAGCGACAGGTGAGATGGGGGTGCTCTTCAATGAGGGCTATGTGCACGGTTCCTGTGTGCCCAGCCCTGCCACGGTACCTGCAAGGGTAGCTCTGTATCCTGGGAAGGGCCTGACCATGAGAGCCCCGTGGGCTGGGTTGGGGGTGGGGTACCTGCCCAGGAGAGCTCCATATCCTGGGATTGGCCTGACCACGAGAGCCCCATGGGCTGCTGGGGACCTGGTAAAGGATGTCAGGACAGTCAGTGAAGCCACCAAGGATATACCTCCAGTTGCTCCTGATTCCTACACCCTGCTGGTCATTCTACCAACCACCAGGATATGGTATTCTGTATTAGTCTTCAATGATGCCTTCTTTTGTATTCTATTAGTCCCAGAGTCACAAGAAATTTTGGCTTGTGAGTGGCAGGACTCAACATACAACTAAAACAATACTTCCGGGCCGTCTTGCCCCAAGGGTTCAAAAATTCCCACACCATCTTTGGGGAAAGCTTAGCTAAAGACCGAAAAGTTCTACCTCTGGAAAAGGAAACCCTCCTTCAATATGCAGATGACATTCTGATCGCCAGCCCTACTAAGGAGGTCTCTGAACTACCAAGCCAATAAAGGATAGAAGTTGTCCAAGAAAAAGCTCAAATATCACTGACTGCGGTGACCTGCCTGGGCTTCATTCTCACACAAGGTCAGAGAAGCCCATCCCAGGAAAGGGAAGAAACCATTTGCAGCCTTACCCCTTTCTAAAACTAGAAGACAGCTTAGGGGTTCCTGGGGAGGCCAGGGTTTGCTGCTTCTGGATCCCTAACTACAGTCTACTAGCTGGGCCTCTATATGAAACACTGAAAGGAAAAGATGATGATCCTTTTGAACAGAATCCAGAAGTGGCCTTTCAAGAATGGAAAGAGCAGTCAATTCAGACCCTTGCCCTGGAACTCCCTAATTGAGCTAAACCCTTTGACCTTTCCATTCCCAGTGAAAGGTGAATCGCCATTGGAGAATTAGTGCAAAAACTGGGACCACTTGAAATGGAACAATGCAAGAATGCCATCCAGGTAGGATAAACTACAGTCACCAAGGGGCTTGGCCCACTGCCACATCTGGCCAAGATACTGGCGGTATCTAAAAACCTGGAAATCAGCAGCCCAAAAGGCCACCTCCCTCCTAAGGGAAAAGGACCCCACGTGGTGATCCTAATCACCAACCATGCCCTGAAGTTGCAGGGTTCGCTCCGTGGGCACACCGACCTCGAGTGAGGAGGCCCTCCAACTCCAACATCCAGAGAGATAACCGGGGGCAACAGGGCACCATGACGACTCGTGTGAACATCACTTGACCTGGAGTTTCTCTCATAAAACAACAATAGTGTGTCCCGAAGGAGTAGACTACTGCTTGCAGGACTTACTGCACCCAGAGGGGAGCTAATAATCTTGGCGGGGGAACCGTATATCACACTGTCACCATAGAAAAGCCTACAGACACCGTGATGATGGTGGCCAATAAGACCGGCTGGACTCCTGTTTACTTCAAAAGGCTGTTGACTCAGTGGCCATCATGGTCCTTGATCACCACTGACCCTGGACTGTCTGGGAGTTGAGCGGGCAGGGCTCTGACACCTGGTGCTGTTTTTACGTTAATTCAGGGGCCTAATTGAAGAAAGAGCAGACTACTGGTCAGAGCATCTAGGCTGGCAGAAACGGTCAGCCTAAGGTGGCCGAACAAATGTGGGGCGGGGTGAAACCGGCCCCCACAGCATCTCTGCACATCTCTTTCCTGGACCCTTAAAGGTCATTAGAATCTATAACACTTCCAATGCTGGTGCTCAGGCGGACGAGCAGGGAGGCAGGGGTCCTGGGGCCAATCAACGTCACCTGGAGGCTGCTGGGGAGAAGTTCTGACCCTCGTCCCCTGGTATGAGGGCTCCCAACTCAGCACTCAGCAGTTACAGAAGAAGGGTCTGCACCCTCAGCACTCCAAGAATGAGGAACGGGACAAAAGGCAGAGGAGGGGTTTGTCCCCAGCAAAGCCCATTAAAAATCCCTGGGAGATAAAAATAGAATCTGGGCAATAAAGTCAAGTCTGACCTTTTTTATCCTTTGTGCTTTGTCTAATTTCACGTGCTCCTAGGGTTCCGCATGCAGAGGTTCCACACCCGGCACTTCAGACCAGATTTCTTAGTGCAGAATGGCTGGGTCGACACCTCAGCTCCTGGGGCCCAGTGCAGACTCCGAGATATAGAGCCTGAGCTGCAGCCAACCCGGCCCTCGAGAGCTCCAGCCCCTCCCTCCCACTGACTCTCACAGGATCTCTACACAGCAGCCCAGCCCACAGCCCACGGGGTAGTGCATGCTCTCACCTCTCCATTCTCTGATCAAAATATAAAGTTTCCTTTGCTTGTGAACCAAACTCAGTCTCGATCTGTTGGCCTCAATGACACTGGGCAGGGGGACACTTGTTGGGGTCCACTCTGGAGGATCAGTAACAGAAATTGAGACTATTGTAACTTCAATGAACAGATGTGTGAGTCAAACTGTAGTTAACATAGAACAGTTTGTAAGGCTCGGGTAAAATAAGATGTTTCTAACACTTCCATTTGATATTTCCATCACTTTATTATAAGCAAGTTCAGTGAAAAGGTTTGTCTTATTTGTCAAGTCAATATTAGAGAAATGAAGTGATTTCTTTCCAAGGATGTACATCTAATAATCTTGGTTAAAGCTTCAATCTTGTTTTAAATGCTTTTCCATTGAAAATGATACCTCTCTTTCAGCTCCCCCATTTCTGAGAAGTATAAAATCTTATAATTTATTATTACCAAAGGGGAAAGGTGGGAGGAGGGATAAATTAACAGTTTGGAATTAACACATACACACTGCTATGTATAAAATAGATCATCAACAAGGAACTACTGTATAGCACAGGGAACTACACTCAATATTTTGCAATAACCTATAAGGGGAAATAATCGGAAAAAGAATAGATATTTTTATTGACATCATCTATCAATGACAGTTAAAGTGTAACCTAAGGGAAGCCGGTGGTGAGTGCTTCTGACCCTGAAGACTTCAATCATCTAAAGTTTGGACTCTGCCTACTTCCCAAGGCCCTTAATGAACATATGTGTAGCCGTAGCTTAAAAAACTCCCCAGTTTGGGTTTCGGGGAGACACTGATTTTGAAAAAGCCCTGGTGTTCTCCTTACATGAATGGGACTCTTCCTACTGCTAAAACATGTCTGTCACACCCAGAGGATGGTATACCGTCTGATCGGGAAGAGTTTGGAAAAGGCATCTCATCTCCTCATCTCCTGGTGCTCGGGTTCACCCCTCCAGCGTCTTTACTAACAGTCTCCCCACTTGGAGATGTCAGCACTGTCAAAATCCTGTTGCGTACAGTTTGGAATTTGTCCAGAGGATGAAGCGGAAGGATGAGGAACAATGAGAGACAAGTCCTAGGTGTTCAGACAGGCACATGTCACTCTAATTTCCAATCAGGAAGACGAATTGACCAAAGGCTAGGGTTGCCCATGGAAAGAGTATAGGGCTTGAGGAAATCCCACTGCTTTGTGGCCAGTTCCCATAAACACAAGTTGAACAATGGAACTCAGGGGCAGTAAAATTCACGAAACTGCAGAGTTGAAAATATCTATCACTGAAAAATGTCTTGAGGAAAGTCAGAGAAAAGGATTGGTAAGCAAGGGAGAATGGCAGGAAAGGGATTTGAGGAGGTAGAAAGGACTCGCCATTAAGCACAAGAAAAGGGGCTGAACATTGCCAACATTGCAGTTGGCCAAAAAGGCTGTATGCGTTTTTTTCTGTATATATTCAAGAAAAGGGCATACACTTTTTTAGCCAACCAAACAGGTGGGCACTGGAAATCAATACTACAAAAGATATCACTTCACATCAGTCAGAAGAGCCATCCTCATAAAGTGTAAACACCAGAAATGCAGGACAGGGCAAGGAGAAGAGGGAGCCCTGTGAGGCTTATAGTGGAAATGTATATTGCCAACGGCCATTCTGGAGAAGTGTATTGTGTTTACTAAAGCATCTAAAAAATGAGCTACAGAGCATAGGGCACTTGCACTCATGGGAGTATATCTTGGGAAAAACAAAAATCGAGAGGACACAGGCACCCTAATGTTTACTGCCTCTCTGTTTAAAAGATCCTCGACTAGGATATAACTTAAATGTCTCTGGAGGGAAAAAATGGATAGAGATGTGGTACTTATGTAGAGTGGAATATTACTCAGCCTGGAAATCAATGAAATATGGCCAGTTGTAACAACTCCGGAGGAGTTACGTATGATCGTTCTAAGTGACATAATTCAAAAAGAAAAAGACACATATCATAAGATATCACTTAAAGGTGGAATCCAAAATGGCTACACATGAAATAAATTACAAAACAAAAACATAGTCAAATATGTAGAAAACACGCGTAAGGCTGCTAAACGGGAAAGGTGGGGAGGGGTGAGGCATCATCCAGGAGGTTGAAATTAGCAAAGATACCATTCCAAATACCAAACTGATAATCAACAAGGCCTACACGGTAGCTAAAAGGACTGCACTCAGCACACTCAAGTCACCGGAAAAGAATATCTATGACTGGTAAGAATCTGAAAAAGAATTTATTGATGTCTCTCTGTACGTGAATCAAGTGGATGTACAGCAGCAAGAAACAGAGCTTTGAAAATCAGCTGTAACCAATATAGTAATAAATTGAAAAAAATAAACGACAGAGAGACAGAGAAAACCTCTTACAACTTTTCCTCAGGGACGGTGATGCAACATGGATTGAACACATCTAGACCCACAGCAGGATGAGACATAAGGCTGGAAACTGTTCGCGCTAAGAGAAATGTGAGGTTGGGTGAGGAAATGCACACCCTTTAAAGTAATACTACCTGGTACCCATTCAATGGGTCCCAAATCTGCAGGTTCAAGGAATCTTCCTACAGCTAAAACATGCATGGAAAACCCAGAGGACTGTACACCATGTGATCGGGAGATGTGTCTAAAATGCACCTCATTTATCCTCTCCTGGTGCTCCTGTTCATCATTCCAGCCACGTTACTTAGAATCTCCCCACTTAGAGAATCAGCACATTTAAACTTCTGTTTCACACATTTTGCAAATTGTGAGGAGGATGAACGGGAAGAGGGGGAACCAATGAGAGAATAGTTGTAGGGGTTTGGACGGGCACATGTCTCTCTAATTTCCCATTAAGAATAAGAATTAAAAAAAGGCTCAGCCCGCCTCGCTGGAGCCAAAATAGGGCCTGAAGCAATCCTGCAGCTTTGAGGCCAGCTCACAAAAGAGCAACTTAAAAAATGGAGCTCAGGGTCACTGCAATTCACAAACCTGCAGAGTTATAAATGAAAACTAACGTCCAAAAATATGTTGAGGTAAGGCAAAGAAGAGGATCTGAATGCAAGACAGAATTGCAAGAAACAGATTTCAAGAGATAGATTGGACTCGTCTTTAAAGCACATGAAAAGCGGCAGAATTTCGACAATGATGCAGTTGGCCCAAAAGGGAGTATGCGTTTTTTTCCTGAATATATCCAGGAAAAAACGCATACGCACTTTATGGGCAACGAAGCAAGCAAGCAATGCAAATGTGCACAACAAAGAAGTCTCATTTCCCACCGGTCAAAAGGGCCATCCGAAAAAATTGTAAAAACCAGAAATGCAGGACAGGCCATAGAGAACAGGGAGCCTTTATACGCTGATGGACAGTGTGTGACCTGCCGAGAGCCACTCCGGAGAAGTGTATGGTGGTTCCTAAATCATCTAAAAAACAGAGCTACAGAGCATAGGGCACTTCCAATCACGGGAGTATATCTAGGGAAGTCTAAAAATCAACAAGACACAAGCACACCACAGTTTAGGGCTACTCTGTTTACAAGAACCTCAACTTCAGTACACCTTAAATATCCCAGGAAAGAGAACAATGGATAAAGAAAATGTGGTACTTATGTACAATGGAATATCTCTTCACCATGAAATCAATGTAATAAGGCTAGTAGAAGGATAAAGAGTGGATTTAGGTCCGATAATACTACTTGAAATAAGTCAAACAGAAAAAGAAATATATCATAAGATATCACTTATAGAGGGAGGATAAATATGGCTGCACAAAAAATGAATTACAAAACAGAACACTGTCTCACATTTAGAAAACACACTTATGTCAGCTTAAGGGGAAAGGAGAGGTGGGGTGATGCATAAAACCAGAGTTTGAAATTAGCACAGATACCGTTCAATAAACCAAATAGGTATTAGACAAGATCTACACCTTGCTCAATGAACTGGCCTCAACACACCCTATACACCACAGAGAAATATATCTGAGTAATAAGAATCTTAAAACCCATGTATTGATATATCTCCATAAGGGAATCAAGTGTGTGCAGAGTGGCACAAACACAGCAGTGAAAATGAGCTAAACCCCATTATAGAAATAAATTTTAAAACCAAAACGCAGAAACAATGAAAGAGAGAAAAATTCTTACAAAATTCGCTCAGGGGCTGTGATGCAACCTGGAATGACCACATATAAACCCACAGCTGGATAAGACATAAGGCTGGACACTTGGGGCTGAGAGGATTGGTGAGCTTTGGTGAGCAAATGCTGAAAGTTTAATGCAATACTTCATGCTACTCATTCCAAGGGTCCCAACACTCCAGGTTGAAGGGAATCTTCCTACAGCTAAACCATGCATGGGAAATCCAGCAGATGGTATACCATATGATCAGGAACGGTTTCTAAAACGCACCTCATTTTCCTCTCTTGGGGCTCCGGATCAACATTCCAGCCACTTTACTAACAACATCCCCACATGGAGAGTCAATGCCTTTAAGTTCTGGTATCGCACAGTCTGCAGTTAGTGCGGAGGATGAATGGGAATAGGGGGAACCAGTGAGAAAATAGCTGTAGCAGTTTCAATGGCCACATGTCACTCTAATTTCACATAGGAAGAAGAATTAACCAAAGGCACAGCAAGGTGCCCCAGAAGAAGAATAGGGCCTGAAGAAATCCTGTGGATATGAGGCAAGATCACAAAAATAAGAGCTGAAAAATGGAACTAAGGGCAACTGCAATTCAAAAACCTGCAGAGTTATACAGTCCAACTATTTTCCAAAAGTATATTGAGGTAAGGCGATGAAGAGGCACTGACAACAAGGCAGAATTGCAGGAAACCGATTTCAGGAGGTAGACTGGAATTGCATGTAAAGCATAGGAAAAGAGGCAGAACGTCCACAATGATGCACTTGGCCAAAAACAGCATATGCGTTTTTTCCTGAATATATTCAGGAAAAAAACGCATACGCAATTTTCGGCCAACCAAGCAAGCTTGCAAAGGAAATCTGCACTACAATGAAGTCTCACTGCCCCCAGGTCAAAAGGGCCATCTGAAAAAAGTGTAAAATCCAGAAAGGCAGGACAGGCCATGGAGAACTGGGAGCCTTGTTATGCTGATGGGCGGGATGTAAATTGCCAACAGCCACTCTGGAGAAATGTATGGTGTTTCCTGAAACATCTAAAAAACAAAGCAACAGAGTCTAGGGCACTTCCACTTATGGTCCTATAGCTTAGGGAAATTAAAATCAAAAAGACACAGCCACCCCAAATTTTGGGACGGCTCTGTTTACAAGAAACTCATTTACGGTACAAGTTCAGTATCACAGAAAGCGAAAAATGGATAAAGAAGTTATGGTACTTACGTACAATGCAATGTCACTCAGCAAAGAAATCTATGTCATCAGGCCCATAGCAGCATAATGAGTGGATTCAGGTACGATGATTCTAAGTGAAATAAGTCACACAGAAAAAGAAACATCATAAGATATCACTAATACACGGAATGTAAACATGGCTACACAGGAACTGAATTACAAAACAGAACAGGGTCTCAAATGTAGAAAACCAACTTATGCTTGCTTAAGGGGAAAGGTGAGTTTGGGTGCTGCATAAAACCAGAGATTGAAATTAGCACAGATACCGTTCCGTAAGCCAAATATGTAATAGACAAGAGCTACTCCTTGCTCAACGAAGTGGACTCAACACCCCATATTAAACGTCTAAGAATATACCTGACTAGTAAGAATCTTAAAACCTATGGATTTATATGTCTCCGAAAGAGAATCAAGCGTGTGTACAGTGACATAAACGCAGCAATGATAGGATTGGTGAGGTTCGGTGAGTAATTGCAGACCCTTTGAAGTCATATAGCATATTACCCATTCCATGGGTCTGAACTCTCCAGGTATAAGAGATTCTTCCTTCAGCTAAAACATGCATGTGGAACCCAGAGTATGAACCACCGTGTCATCGGCAAATGTGTTCAAATGTGTCTCAGTTTATGTCTCCTGGTACTTGGGTGCAACATTCCAGACGCTTTACTAAGACTCTTCCCACTTGGAGAGTCAATGCCTTTAACCTCCTGTTTGGCACAGTTTGCAATTTCTGCGGAAAATGAACAGGAATAGGGAGAACCAATGAGAGAGTAGCTGGAGGTGTCTGTAAGGGCAAATTTAACTCTCATTTCCCACCAGGAAGAGGAATTAACCAAAGGCTCAGCGTGCCATGCCGGAACCACACTAGGGCCTGAAGCAATCCTGCAGTGTTGCGGCCAGCTCACAAGAAAGCAAGTTGAAGAAAGGAGCTCAGGGGCACTGTCATTCACAAACCTGCAGAGTTATAAATGACAGCTATCGTCCAAAAATATATTGAAGTAAGGCTGCCAAGAGGACTTGAAAGCGGGGCAGAATTGCAGGAAACCGATTTCAGGAGGTAGACAGGAATTGCATGTAAAGCATAGGAAAAGAGGCAGAACGTCCACAATGATGCACTTGGCCAAAAAGGGCGTATGCGTTTTTTCCTGAATATATTCAGGAAAAAACGCATACGCCCTTTATGGCCAACCAAGCAAGCTTGCAAAGGAAATCTGCACTAAAATGAAGTCTCACTTCCCCCCAGTCAAAAGGGACATCTGAAAAAAGTGTAAAACCCAGAAAGGCAGGACAGGCCATGGAGAACTGGGAGCCTTGTTATGCTGATGGGCGGGATGTAAATTGCCAACAGCCACTCTGGAGAAGTGTATGGTGTTTCCTGAAACATGTAAAAAACAAAGCAACAGAGCATTAGGGCACTTCCACTTATGGTCCTATAGCTTAGGGAAATTAAAATCAAAACGACACAGCCACACCAAAGTTTGGGACGGCTCTGTTTACAAGAACCTCGTCTACGGTACAAGTTCAATATCACAGAAAGCGAAAAATGGATAAAGAAGTTGTGGTACTTACGTACAATGCAATATCACTCAGCAACGAAATCTATGTCATCAGGCCCATCGCAGCATAATGAGTGGATTCAGGTACGATGATTCTAAGTGAAATAAGTCACACAGAAAAAGAAACATCATAAGATATCACTAATACACGGAATGTAAACTTGGCTACACAGGAACTGAATTACAAAACAGAACAGGGTCTCAAATGCAGAAAACCAACTTATGCTTGCTTAAGGGGAAAGGTGAGTTGGGGTGCTGCATAAAACCAGAGATTGAAAGTAGCACAGAAACCGTTCCATAAGCAAAATATGTCATAGACAAGAGCTACTCCTTGCTCAACGAAGTGGACTCAACACCACATATTAAACGCCTAAGAATATACCTGACTAGTAAGAATCTTAAAACCTATGGATTTATATGTCTCCGAAAGAGAATCAAGCGTGTGTACAGCAGCATAAACACAGCAGTGATAGGATTGGTAAGGTTTGGTGAGCAAATGCAGACCCTTTGAAGTCATATTGCATGGTACCCATTCCATGGGTCTCAACTCTCCAGGTTTAAGGGTTTCTTCCTTCAGCTAAAACATGCATTTGGATCCCGGAGTATGATCCACCGTGTAATCGGGAAACATGTTCAAATGTGTCTCAGTTTTCATCCCCTGGTACTTGGGTGCAAAATTCTACACGCTTTACTAACACTCTCCCCACTTGGAGAGTCAATGCCTTCAACCTCCTGTTTGGCCCAGTTTGCACTTTCTGCGGAAAATGAACAGGAATAGGGAGAGCCAACGAGAGACTAGCTGGAGGTGTCTGGATGGGCAAATTTAACTCTCATTTCCCACCAGGAAGTGCAATTAACCAAAGTCTCACCATGCCATGCCGGAACCACACTAGGGCCTGAAGCAATCCTGCAGTGTTGCGGCCAGCTCACAAGAAAGTGAGTTGAAGAAAGGAGCTCAGGGGCACTGTCATTCACAAAACTAAAGAGTTATAAATGACAGCTATCATCCAAAAATATATTGAACTTAGGCTGCCAAGAGGACTTGAAAGCAGGGCAGAATTGCAGGAAACCGATTTCAGGAGGTAGACTGGAATTGCATTGAAAACATATGAAAAGATTCAGAACATAGACAATCATGCACTTGGCCAAAAAGAGCGGATGGGTTTTTTCCTGAATATATTCAGGAAGAAACGCATACGCCCTTTTGGGCAACCAAGCAAGCTTGCAAAGGAAATCTGCACTACAATGAAGTCTAACTTCCCCCCAGTCAAAAGGGCCCTCTGAAAAAAGTGTAAAATCCAGAAAGGCAGGACAGGCCATGGAGAACTGGGAGCCTTGTTATGCTGATGGGCGGGATGTAAATTGCCAACAGTCACTCTGGAGAAGTGTATCCTGTTTCCTGAAACATCTAAGAAACAAAGAAACAGAGCCTAGGGCACTTCCACTTATGGTCTTACAGCTTAGGGAAAATAAAATCAAAAAGGCACAGCCACCCCAAAGTTTGGGACGGCTCTGTTTACAAGAACCTCGTTTACGGTACAAGTTCAATATCACAGAATGCGAAAAATGGATAAAGAAGTTGTGGTACTTACATACAATGCAATATCACTCAGCAATGAAATCTATGTCATCACGCCCTTAGCAGCATAATGAGTGATTTCAGATACAATTATTCTAAGTGAAATAAGTCACACAGAAAAAGAAACATCATAAGATATCACTAATACACGGAATGTAAACTTGGCTACACAGGAACTGAATTACAAAACAGAACACGGTCTCAAATGTAGAAAACCAACTTATGCTTGTTGAAGGGGAAAGGTGAGTTGGGGTGCGGCATAAAACCAGAGATTGAAATTAGCACAGATACCGTTCCATAAGCCAAATATGTAATAGACAAGAGCTACTCCTTGCTCAACGAAGTGGACTCAACACCCCATATTAAACGCCAAAGAATATACCTGACTAGTAAGAATCTTAAAACCTATGGATGTATATGTCTCTGAAAGAGAATGAAGTGTGTGTACAGCGGCATAAACGCAGCAGTGATAGCATTGGTGAGGTTCGGTGAGCAAATGCAGACCCTTTGAAGTCATATTGTATGGTACCCATTCCATGGGTCTCAACTCTCCAGGTTTAAGGGATTCTTCCTTCAGCTAAAACATGCATGAGGTACGCAGAGTATGATCCACTGTGTGATCGGGAAACGTGTTCAAATGTGTCTCAGTTTTCGTCCTTGGTACTCGGGTGCAACATTCCAGATGCTTTACTAACACTCTCCCCGCTTGGAGAGTCAGCGCCTTTAACCTCCTGTTTGTCCCAGTTTGCAATTTCTGCGTAAAATGAACAGGAATAGGGAGAACCAATGAGAGACTAGCTGGAGGTGTCTGGACGGGCAAATTTAACTCTCATTTCCCACCAGGAAGAGGAATTAACCAAAGGCTCAGAGTGCCATGCCGGAAACACACTAGGGCCTGAAGCAATCCTGCGGTGTTGCGGCCAGCTCACAAGAAAGCGAGTTGAAGAAAGGAGCTCAGGGGCACTGTCATTCACAAACCTGCAGAGTTATAAATGACATCTATCGTCCAAAAATATATTGAAGTAAGGCTGCCAAGAGGACTTGAAAGCGGGGCAGAATTGCAGGAAACCGATTTCAGGAGGTAGACTGGAATTGCATGTAAAGCATAGGAAAAGAGGCAGAACGTCCACAATGATGCTCTTGGCCAAAAAGGGCATATGCGTTTTTTCCTGAATATATTCAGGAAAAAACGCATATGCCCTTTTTCGCCAACCAAGAAAGCTTGCAAAGGAAATCTGCACTACAATGAAGTCTCACTGCCCCCCGGTGAAAAGGGCCATCTGAAAAAAGTGTAAAATCCAGAAAGGCAGGACAGGCCATGGAGAACTGGGAGCCTTGTTATGCTGATGGGCGGGATGTAAATTGCCAACAGCTACTCTGGAGAAATGTATGGTGTTTCCTGAAACATCTAAAAAACAAAGCAACAGAGCCTAGGGTACTTCCACTTATGGTCCTATAGCTTAGGGAAATTAAAATCAAAAAGACACAGCCACCCCAAAGTTTGGGATGGCTCTATTTACAAGAACCTCGTTTACGGTACAAGTTCAATATCACAGAAAGCGAAAAATGGATAAAGAAGTTGTGATACTTACGTACAATGCAATATCACTCAGCAATGAAATCTATGTCATCAGGCCCGTAGCAGCATAAAGAGTGCATTCAGGTACGATGATTCTAAGTGAAATAAGTCACACAGAAAAACAAACATCATAAGATATCACTAATTCATGGAATGTAAACCTGGCTACACAGGAACTGAATTACAAAACAGAACAGGGGCTCAAATGTAGAAAACCAACTTATGCTTGCTTAAGGGGAAAGGTGAGTTGGGGTGCTGCATAAAACCAGAGATTGAAATTAGCACAGATACCGTTCCATAAGCCAAATATGTAATAGACAAGAGCTACTCCTTGCTCAATGAAGTGGACTCAACACCCCATATTGAACGCCTAAGAATATAGCTGACAGGTAAGAATATTAAAACCTATGGATTTATATGTCTCCGAAAGTGAATCAAGCGTGTGTACAGCGGCATAAATGCAGCAGTGATAGGATCGGTGAGGTTCGGTGAGCAAATGCAGACCCTTTGAAGTCATATTGCATGGTACCCATTTCATGGATCTCAACTCTCCAGGTTTAAGGGATTCTTCCTTCAGCTAAAACATGCATGTGGAACCCAGAGTATGATCCACCGTGTGATCGGGAAACGTGCTCAAATGTGTCTCAGTTTTCGTCCCCTGGTACTCGTGTGCAACATTCCAGACGCTTTACTAACACTCTCCCCACTTGGAGAGTCAGTGTCTTTAACCTCCTGTTTGGCCCAGTTTGGAACTTCTGCGGAAAATGAACAGGAATAGGGAGAACCAATGAGAGACTAGCTGGAGGTGTCTGGATGGGCAAATTTAACTCTCATTTCCCACCAGGAAGAGGAATTAACCAAAAGCTCAGCATGCCGTGCCGGAACCACACTAGGGCCTGAAGCAATCCTGCGGTGTTGCGGCCAGCTGACAAGAAATCAAGTTGAAGAAAGGAGCTCAGGGGCACTGTCATTCACAAACCTGCAGAGTTATAAATGACAGCTATCGTCCAAAAATATATTGAAGTAAGGCTGCCGAAAGGACTTGAAAGCGGGGCAGAATTGCAGGAAACCGATTTCAGGAGGTAGACTGGAATTGCATGTAAAGCATAGGAAAAGAGGCAGAACGTCCACAATGATGCACTTGGCCAAAAAGGGCATAAGCGGTTTTTCCTAAATATATTCAGGAGAAAACGCATACACCATTTTTGGCCAACCAAGCAAGCTTGCAAAGGAAATCTGCACTACAATGAAGTCTCACTGCCACCCGGTCAAAAGGGCCATCTGAAAAAAGTGTAAAATCCAGAAAGTCAGGACAGGCCATGGAGAACTGGGAGCCTTGTCATGCTTATGGGTGGGATGTAAATTGCCAACAGCCACTCTGGAGAAGTCTATGGTGTTTCTTGAAACATCTAAAAAACCAAGCAACAGAGCCTAGGGCACGTCCACTTATGGTCCTATAGCTTAGGGAAATTAAAATCAAAAAGACACAGCCACCCCAAAGTTTGGGACGGCTCTGTTTACAAGAACCTCGTTTACGGTACAAGTTCAATATCGCAGAAAGCGAAAAATGGATAAAGAAGTTGTGGTACTTACGTACAATGCAATATCACTCAGCAATGAAATCTATGTCATCAGGCCCATAGCAGCATAATGAGTGGATTCAGCTACGATGATTCTAAGTGAAATAAGTCCCACAGAAAAAGAAACATCATAAGATATCCCTAATACACGGAATGTAAACTTGTCTACACAGGAACTGAATTACAAAACAGAACAGGGTCTCAAATGTAGAAAACCAACTTACGCTTGCTTAAGGGGAAAGGTGAGTTGGGGTGCTGCATAAAACCAGAGATTGAAATTAGCACAGATACCATTCCATAAGCCAAATATGTAATAGACAAGAGCTACTCTTGCTCAACGAAGTGGACTCAACACCCCATATTAAACGCCTAAGAATATACCTGACTAGTAAGAATCTGAAAACCTATGGATTTATATGTCTCCGAAAGAGAATCAAGCGTGTGTACAGCAGCATAAAAGCAGCAGTGATAAGATTGGTGAGGTTCGGTGAGCAAATGCAGACCCTTTGAAGTCATATTGCATGGTACCCATTCCATGGGTCTCAACTCTCCAGGTTTAAGGGATTCTTCCTTCAGCTAAAACATGCATGAGGTACGCAGAGTATGATCCACCGTGTGATCGGGAAACGTGTTCAAATGTGTCTCAGTTTTCGTCCTTGGTACTCGGGTGCAACATTCCAGATGGTTTACTAACACTCTCCCCGCTTGGAGAGTCAGTGCCTTTAACCTCCTGTTTGGCCCAGTTTGCAATTTCTGCGGAAAATGAACAGGAATAGGCAGAACCAATGAGAGACTAGCTGGAGGTGTCTGGACGGGCAAATTTAACTCTCATTTCCCACCAGGAAGAGGAATTAACCAAAGGCTCAGAGTGCCATGCCAGAAACACACTAGGGCCTGAAGCAATCCTGCGGTGTTGCGGCCAGCTCACAAGAAAGCGAGTTGAAGAAAGGAGCTCAGGGGCACTGTAATTCACAAACCTGCAGAGTTATAAATGACAGCTATCGTCCAAAAATATATTGAAGTAAGGCTGCCAAGGCGACTTGAAAGCAGGGCAGAATTGCAGGAAACCGATTTCAGGAGGTAGACTGGAATTGCATGTAAAGCATAGGAAAAGAGGCAGAACGTCCACAATGATGCTCTTGGCCAAAAAGGGCGTATGCGTTTTTTTCAGAATATATTCGGGAAAAAACGCATACGCACTTTATGGCCAACCAAGAAAGCTTGCAAAGGAAATCTGCACTACAATGAAGTCTCACTGCCCCCCGGTGAAAAGGGCCATCTGAAAAAAGTGTAAAATCCAGAAAGGCAGGACAGGCCATGGAGAACTGGGAGCCTTGTTATGCTGATGGGCGGGATGTAAATTGCCAACAGCCACTCTGGAGAAGTGTATGGTGTTTCCTGAAACATCTAAAAAACAAAGCAACAGAGCCTAGGGCACTTCCACTTATGGTCCTATAGCTTAGGGAAATTAAAATCAAAAAGACACAGCCACCCCAAAGTTTGGGACGGCTCTGTTTACCAGAACCTCGTTTACGGTACAAGTTCAATATCGCAGAAAGCGAAAAATGGATAAAGACGTTGTGGTACTTACGTACAATGCAATATCACTCAGCAATGAAATCTATGTCATCAGGCCCGTAGCAGCATAAAGAGTGCATTCAGGTACGATGATTCTAAGTGAAATAAGTCACACAGAAAAACAAACATCATAAGATATCACTAATTCATGGAATGTAAACCTGGCTACACAGGAACTGAATTACAAAACAGAACAGGGGCTCAAATGTAGAAAACCAACTTATGCTTGCTTAAGGGGAAAGGTGAGTTGGGGTGCTGCATAAAACCAGAGATTGAAATTAGCACAGATACCGTTCCATAAGCCAAATATGTAATAGACAAGAGCTACTCCTTGCTCAATGAAGTGGACTCAACACCCCATATTGAACGCCTAAGAATATAGCTGACAGGTAAGAATATTAAAACCTATGGATTTATAGGTCTCCGAAAGTGAATCAAGCGTGTGTACAGCGGCATAAATGCAGCAGTGATAGGATCGGTGAGGTTCGGTGAGCAAATGCAGACCCTTTGAAGTCATATTGCATGGTACCCATTTCATGGATCTCAACTCTCCAGGTTTAAGGGATTCTTCCTTCAGCTAAAACATGCATGTGGAACCCAGAGTATGATCCACCGTGTGATCGGGAAACGTGCTCAAATGTGTCTCAGTTTTCGTCCCCTGGTACTCGTGTGCAACATTCCAGACGCTTTACTAACACTCTCCCCACTTGGAGAGTCAGTGTCTTTAACCTCCTGTTTGGCCCAGTTTGGAACTTCTGCGGAAAATGAACAGGAATAGGGAGAACCAATGAGAGACTAGCTGGAGGTGTCTGGACGGGCAAATTTAACTCTCATTTCCCACCAGGAAGAGGAATTAACCAAAAGCTCAGCATGCCGTGCCGGAACCACACTAGGGCCTGAAGCAATCCTGCGGTGTTGCGGCCAGCTGACAAGAAATCAAGTTGAAGAAAGGAGCTCAGGGGCACTGTCATTCACAAACCTGCAGAGTTATAAATGACAGCTATCGTCCAAAAATATATTGAAGTAAGGCTGCCGAAAGGACTTGAAAGCGGGGCAGAATTGCAGGAAACCGATTTCAGGAGGTAGACTGGAATTGCATGTAAAGCATAGGAAAAGAGGCAGAACGTCCACAATGATGCACTTGGCCAAAAAGGGCATAAGCGGTTTTTCCTAAATATATTCAGGAGAAAACGCATACACCATTTTTGGCCAACCAAGCAAGCTTGCAAAGGAAATCTGCACTACAATGAAGTCTCACTGCCACCCGGTCAAAAGGGCCATCTGAAAAAAGTGTAAAATCCAGAAAGTCAGGACAGGCCATGGAGAACTGGGAGCCTTGTCATGCTTATGGGTGGGATGTAAATTGCCAACAGCCACTCTGGAGAAGTCTATGGTGTTTCTTGAAACATCTAAAAAACCAAGCAACAGAGCCTAGGGCACGTCCACTTATGGTCCTATAGCTTAGGGAAATTAAAATCAAAAAGACACAGCCACCCCAAAGTTTGGGACGGCTCTGTTTACAAGAACCTCGTTTACGGTACAAGTTCAATATCGCAGAAAGCGAAAAATGGATAAAGAAGTTGTGGTACTTACGTACAATGCAATATCACTCAGCAATGAAATCTATGTCATCAGGCCCATAGCAGCATAATGAGTGGATTCAGCTACGATGATTCTAAGTGAAATAAGTCCCACAGAAAAAGAAACATCATAAGATATCCCTAATACACGGAATGTAAACTTGTCTACACAGGAACTGAATTACAAAACAGAACAGGGTCTCAAATGTAGAAAACCAACTTACGCTTGCTTAAGGGGAAAGGTGAGTTGGGGTGCTGCATAAAACCAGAGATTGAAATTAGCACAGATACCATTCCATAAGCCAAATATGTAATAGACAAGAGCTACTCTTGCTCAACGAAGTGGACTCAACACCCCATATTAAACGCCTAAGAATATACCTGACTAGTAAGAATCTGAAAACCTATGGATTTATATGTCTCCGAAAGAGAATCAAGCGTGTGTACAGCAGCATAAAAGCAGCAGTGATAAGATTGGTGAGGTTCGGTGAGCAAATGCAGACCCTTTGAAGTCATATTGCATGGTACCCATTCCATGGGTCTCAACTCTCCAGGTTTAAGGGATTCTTCCTTCAGCTAAAACATGCATGAGGTACGCAGAGTATGATCCACCGTGTGATCGGGAAACGTGTTCAAATGTGTCTCAGTTTTCGTCCTTGGTACTCGGGTGCAACATTCCAGATGGTTTACTAACACTCTCCCCGCTTGGAGAGTCAGTGCCTTTAACCTCCTGTTTGGCCCAGTTTGCAATTTCTGCGGAAAATGAACAGGAATAGGCAGAACCAATGAGAGACTAGCTGGAGGTGTCTGGACGGGCAAATTTAACTCTCATTTCCCACCAGGAAGAGGAATTAACCAAAGGCTCAGAGTGCCATGCCAGAAACACACTAGGGCCTGAAGCAATCCTGCGGTGTTGCGGCCAGCTCACAAGAAAGCGAGTTGAAGAAAGGAGCTCAGGGGCACTGTAATTCACAAACCTGCAGAGTTATAAATGACAGCTATCGTCCAAAAATATATTGAAGTAAGGCTGCCAAGGCGACTTGAAAGCAGGGCAGAATTGCAGGAAACCGATTTCAGGAGGTAGACTGGAATTGCATGTAAAGCATAGGAAAAGAGGCAGAACGTCCACAATGATGCTCTTGGCCAAAAAGGGCGTATGCGTTTTTTTCAGAATATATTCGGGAAAAAACGCATACGCACTTTATGGCCAACCAAGAAAGCTTGCAAAGGAAATCTGCACTACAATGAAGTCTCACTGCCCCCCGGTGAAAAGGGCCATCTGAAAAAAGTGTAAAATCCAGAAAGGCAGGACAGGCCATGGAGAACTGGGAGCCTTGTTATGCTGATGGGCGGGATGTAAATTGCCAACAGCCACTCTGGAGAAGTGTATGGTGTTTCCTGAAACATCTAAAAAACAAAGCAACAGAGCCTAGGGCACTTCCACTTATGGTCCTATAGCTTAGGGAAATTAAAATCAAAAAGACACAGCCACCCCAAAGTTTGGGACGGCTCTGTTTACCAGAACCTCGTTTACGGTACAAGTTCAATATCGCAGAAAGCGAAAAATGGATAAAGACGTTGTGGTACTTACGTACAATGCAATATCACTCAGCAATGAAATCTATGAGATCAGGCACATAGCAACATAAAGAGTGGATTCAGGTACGATGATTCTAAGTGAAATAAGTCACACAGAAAAAGAAACATCATAGTATATCACTAATACAGAGAATGTAAACTTGGCTACACAGGAACTGAATTACAAAACAGAACAGGGTCTCAAATGTAGAAAATCAACTTATGCTTACTTAAGGGGAAAGATGAGTTGGGGTGCTGCATAAAACCAGAGATTGAAATGAGCACAGATACCGTTCCATAAGCCAAATATGTAATAGACAAGAGCTACTCCTTGCTCAACGAAGTGGACTCAACACCGAATATTAAACACCTAAGAATATACGTGACTGGTAAGAATCTTAATACCTATGGATTTATATGTCTCCAAAAGAGAATCAAGCGTGTGTACAGTGGCATAAACGCAGCAGTGATAGGATTGGTGAGGTTCGGTGAGCAAATGCAGACCCTATGAAGTCATATTGCATATTACCAATTCCATGGGTCTCAACTCTTCAGGTTTAAGGGATTCTTCCTTCAGCTAAAACATGCATGTGGAACCCAGAGTATGATCCACCGTGTGATCGGGAAACGTGTTCAAATGTGTCTCAGTTTTCGTCCCCTGGTACTCGGGTGCAACATTCCAGACACTTTACTAACACTCTCCCCACTTGGAGAGTCAGTGCCTTTAACCTCCTGTTTGGCCCAGTTTGCAATTTCTGCGGAAGATGAACAGGAATAGGGAGAACCCATGAGAGACTAGCTGGAGGTGTCTGGACGGGCAAATTTAACTCTCATTTCCCACCAGGAAGAGGAATTAACCAAAGGCTCAGCGTGCCATGCCGGAACCACACTAGGGCCTGAAGCAATCCTGTGGTGTTGCGGCCAGCTCACAATAAAGCGAGTTGAAGAAAGGAGCTCAGGGGCACTGTAATTCACAACCTGCTGAGTTATAAATGACAGCTATCGTCCAAAAATATATTGAAGTAAGGCTGCCAAGAGGACTTGAAAGCGGGGCAGAATTGCAGGAAACCGATTTCAGGAGGTAGACTGGAATTGCATGTAAAGCATAGGAAAAGAGGCAGAACGTCCACAATGATGCACTTGGCCAAAAAGGGCGTATGCGTTTCTTCCTGAATATATTCAGGAAGAAACGCATACGCCCTTTTTGGCCAACCAAGCAAGCTTGCAAAGGAAATCTGCACTACAATGAAGTCTCACTGCCCCTGGTCAAAAGGGCCATCTGAAAAAAGTGTAAAATCCAGAAAGGCAGCAAAGGCCATGGAGAACTGGGAGCATTGTTATGCTGATGGGGGGGATGTAAATTGCCAACAGCCACTCTGGAGAAGTGTATGGTGTTTCCTGAAACATCTAAAAAACAAAGCAACAGAGCCTAGGGCACTTCCACTTATGGTCCTATAGCTTAGGGAAATTAAAATCAAAAAGACACAGCCACCCCAAAATTTGGGACGGCTCTGTTTACAAGAACCTCGTTTACGGTACAAGTTCAATATCACAGAAATCGAAAAATGGATAAAGAAGTTGTGATACTTACGTACAATGCAATATCACTCAGCAATGAAATCTATGTCATCAGGCCCGTAGCAGCATAAAGAGTGCATTCAGGTACGATGATTCTAAGTGAAATAAGTCACACAGAAAAACAAACATCATAAGATATCACTAATTCATGGAATGTAAACCTGGCTACACAGGAACTGAATTACAAAACAGAACAGGGGCTCAAATGTAGAAAACCAACTTATGCTTGCTTAAGGGGAAAGGTGAGTTGGGGTGCTGCATAAAACCAGAGATTGAAATTAGCACAGATACCGTTCCATAAGCCAAATATGTAATAGACAAGAGCTACTCCTTGCTCAATGAAGTGGACTCAACACCCCATATTGAACGCCTAAGAATATAGCTGACAGGTAAGAATATTAAAACCTATGGATTTATAGGTCTCCGAAAGTGAATCAAGCGTGTGTACAGCGGCATAAATGCAGCAGTGATAGGATCGGTGAGGTTCGGTGAGCAAATGCAGACCCTTTGAAGTCATATTGCATGGTACCCATTTCATGGATCTCAACTCTCCAGGTTTAAGGGATTCTTCCTTCAGCTAAAACATGCATGTGGAACCCAGAGTATGATCCACCGTGTGATCGGGAAACGTGCTCAAATGTGTCTCAGTTTTCGTCCCCTGGTACTCGTGTGCAACATTCCAGACGCTTTACTAACACTCTCCCCACTTGGAGAGTCAGTGTCTTTAACCTCCTGTTTGGCCCAGTTTGGAACTTCTGCGGAAAATGAACAGGAATAGGGAGAACCAATGAGAGACTAGCTGGAGGTGTCTGGACGGGCAAATTTAACTCTCATTTCCCACCAGGAAGAGGAATTAACCAAAAGCTCAGCATGCCGTGCCGGAACCACACTAGGGCCTGAAGCAATCCTGCGGTGTTGCGGCCAGCTGACAAGAAATCAAGTTGAAGAAAGGAGCTCAGGGGCACTGTCATTCACAAACCTGCAGAGTTATAAATGACAGCTATCGTCCAAAAATATATTGAAGTAAGGCTGCCGAAAGGACTTGAAAGCGGGGCAGAATTGCAGGAAACCGATTTCAGGAGGTAGACTGGAATTGCATGTAAAGCATAGGAAAAGAGGCAGAACGTCCACAATGATGCACTTGGCCAAAAAGGGCATAAGCGGTTTTTCCTAAATATATTCAGGAGAAAACGCATACACCATTTTTGGCCAACCAAGCAAGCTTGCAAAGGAAATCTGCACTACAATGAAGTCTCACTGCCACCCGGTCAAAAGGGCCATCTGAAAAAAGTGTAAAATCCAGAAAGTCAGGACAGGCCATGGAGAACTGGGAGCCTTGTCATGCTTATGGGTGGGATGTAAATTGCCAACAGCCACTCTGGAGAAGTCTATGGTGTTTCTTGAAACATCTAAAAAACCAAGCAACAGAGCCTAGGGCACGTCCACTTATGGTCCTATAGCTTAGGGAAATTAAAATCAAAAAGACACAGCCACCCCAAAGTTTGGGACGGCTCTGTTTACAAGAACCTCGTTTACGGTACAAGTTCAATATCGCAGAAAGCGAAAAATGGATAAAGAAGTTGTGGTACTTACGTACAATGCAATATCACTCAGCAATGAAATCTATGTCATCAGGCCCATAGCAGCATAATGAGTGGATTCAGCTACGATGATTCTAAGTGAAATAAGTCCCACAGAAAAAGAAACATCATAAGATATCCCTAATACACGGAATGTAAACTTGTCTACACAGGAACTGAATTACAAAACAGAACAGGGTCTCAAATGTAGAAAACCAACTTACGCTTGCTTAAGGGGAAAGGTGAGTTGGGGTGCTGCATAAAACCAGAGATTGAAATTAGCACAGATACCATTCCATAAGCCAAATATGTAATAGACAAGAGCTACTCTTGCTCAACGAAGTGGACTCAACACCCCATATTAAACGCCTAAGAATATACCTGACTAGTAAGAATCTGAAAACCTATGGATTTATATGTCTCCGAAAGAGAATCAAGCGTGTGTACAGCAGCATAAAAGCAGCAGTGATAAGATTGGTGAGGTTCGGTGAGCAAATGCAGACCCTTTGAAGTCATATTGCATGGTACCCATTCCATGGGTCTCAACTCTCCAGGTTTAAGGGATTCTTCCTTCAGCTAAAACATGCATGAGGTAAGCAGAGTATGATCCACCGTGTGATCGGGAAACGTGTTCAAATGTGTCTCAGTTTTCGTCCTTGGTACTCGGGTGCAACATTCCAGATGGTTTACTAACACTCTCCCCGCTTGGAGAGTCAGTGCCTTTAACCTCCTGTTTGGCCCAGTTTGCAATTTCTGCGGAAAATGAACAGGAATAGGCAGAACCAATGAGAGACTAGCTGAAGGTGTCTGGACGGGCAAATTTAACTCTCATTTCCCACCAGGAAGAGGAATTAACCAAAGGCTCAGAGTGCCATGCCAGAAACACACTAGGGCCTGAAGCAATCCTGCGGTGTTGCGGCCAGCTCACAAGAAAGCGAGTTGAAGAAAGGAGCTCAGGGGCACTGTAATTCACAAACCTGCAGAGTTATAAATGACAGCTATCGTCCAAAAATATATTGAAGTAAGGCTGCCAAGGCGACTTGAAAGCAGGGCAGAATTGCAGGAAACCGATTTCAGGAGGTAGACTGGAATTGCATGTAAAGCATAGGAAAAGAGGCAGAACGTCCACAATGATGCTCTTGGCCAAAAAGGGCGTATGCGTTTTTTTCAGAATATATTCGGGAAAAAACGCATACGCACTTTATGGCCAACCAAGAAAGCTTGCAAAGGAAATCTGCACTACAATGAAGTCTCACTGCCCCCCGGTGAAAAGGGCCATCTGAAAAAAGTGTAAAATCCAGAAAGGCAGGACAGGCCATGGAGAACTGGGAGCCTTGTTATGCTGATGGGCGGGATGTAAATTGCCAACAGCCACTCTGGAGAAGTGTATGGTGTTTCCTGAAACATCTAAAAAACAAAGCAACAGAGCCTAGGGCACTTCCACTTATGGTCCTATAGCTTAGGGAAATTAAAATCAAAAAGACACAGCCACCCCAAAGTTTGGGACGGCTCTGTTTACCAGAACCTCGTTTACGGTACAAGTTCAATATCGCAGAAAGCGAAAAATGGATAAAGACGTTGTGGTACTTACGTACAATGCAATATCACTCAGCAATGAAATCTATGAGATCAGGCACATAGCAACATAAAGAGTGGATTCAGGTACGATGATTCTAAGTGAAATAAGTCACACAGAAAAAGAAACATCATAGTATATCACTAATACAGAGAATGTAAACTTGGCTACACAGGAACTGAATTACAAAACAGAACAGGGTCTCAAATGTAGAAAATCAACTTATGCTTACTTAAGGGGAAAGATGAGTTGGGGTGCTGCATAAAACCAGAGATTGAAATGAGCACAGATACCGTTCCATAAGCCAAATATGTAATAGACAAGAGCTACTCCTTGCTCAACGAAGTGGACTCAACACCGAATATTAAACACCTAAGAATATACGTGACTGGTAAGAATCTTAATACCTATGGATTTATATGTCTCCAAAAGAGAATCAAGCGTGTGTACAGTGGCATAAACGCAGCAGTGATAGGATTGGTGAGGTTCGGTGAGCAAATGCAGACCCTATGAAGTCATATTGCATATTACCAATTCCATGGGTCTCAACTCTTCAGGTTTAAGGGATTCTTCCTTCAGCTAAAACATGCATGTGGAACCCAGAGTATGATCCACCGTGTGATCGGGAAACGTGTTCAAATGTGTCTCAGTTTTCGTCCCCTGGTACTCGGGTGCAACATTCCAGACACTTTACTAACACTCTCCCCACTTGGAGAGTCAGTGCCTTTAACCTCCTGTTTGGCCCAGTTTGCAATTTCTGCGGAAGATGAACAGGAATAGGGAGAACGCATGAGAGACTAGCTGGAGGTGTCTGGACGGGCAAATTTAACTCTCATTTCCCACCAGGAAGAGGAATTAACCAAAGGCTCAGCGTGCCATGCCGGAACCACACTAGGGCCTGAAGCAATCCTGTGGTGTTGCGGCCAGCTCACAATAAAGCGAGTTGAAGAAAGGAGCTCAGGGGCACTGTAATTCACAACCTGCTGAGTTATAAATGACAGCTATCGTCCAAAAATATATTGAAGTAAGGCTGCCAAGAGGACTTGAAAGCGGGGCAGAATTGCAGGAAACCGATTTCAGGAGGTAGACTGGAATTGCATGTAAAGCATAGGAAAAGAGGCAGAACGTCCACAATGATGCACTTGGCCAAAAAGGGCGTATGCGTTTCTTCCTGAATATATTCAGGAAAAAACGCATACGCCCTTTTTGGCCAACCAAGCAAGCTTGCAAAGGAAATCTGCACTACAATGAAGTCTCACTGCCCCTGGTCAAAAGGGCCATCTGAAAAAAGTGTAAAATCCAGAAAGGCAGCAAAGGCCATGGAGAACTGGGAGCATTGTTATGCTGATGGGGGGGATGTAAATTGCCAACAGCCACTCTGGAGAAGTGTATGGTGTTTCCTGAAACATCTAAAAAACAAAGCAACAGAGCCTAGGGCACTTCCACTTATGGTCCTATAGCTTAGGGAAATTAAAATCAAAAAGACACAGCCACCCCAAAATTTGGGACGGCTCTGTTTACAAGAACCTCGTTTACGGTACAAGTTCAATATCACAGAAATCGAAAAATGGATAAAGATGTTGTGGTACTTACATACAATGAAATATCACTCAGCAATGAAATCTTTGTCATCAGGCCCGTAGCAGCAAAATGAGTGGATTCAGGTACGATGATTCTAACTGAAATAAGTCACACAGAGAAAGAAACATCATAAGATATCACTAATACACTGAATGTAAACTTGGCTACACAGGAACTGAATTACAAAACAGAACAGGGTCTCAAATGTAGAAAACCAACTTATGCTTCCTTAAGTGGAAAAGTGAGTTTGGGTGCTGCATAAAACTAGAGATTGAAATGAGCACAGATACCGTTCCATAAGCCAAATATGTAATAGACAAGAGCTACGCCTTGCTCAACGAAGTGGACTCAATACCCCATATTAAACGCCTAAGAATATACCTGACTAGTAAGAATCTTAAAAGCTATGGATATATATGTCTCCGAAAGAGAAACAAGCGTGTGTACAGCGGCATAAACGCAGCAGTGATAGGATTGGTGAGGTTCGGTGAGCAAATGCAGACCCTTTGAAGTCATATTGCATGGTACCCAGTCCATGGGTCTCAACTCTCCAGGTTTAAGGGATTCTTCCTTCAGCTAAAACATGCATGTGGAACACAGAGTATGATCCACCGTGTGATCGGGAAACGTGTTCAAATGTGTCTCAGTTTTCGTCCCCTGGTACTCGGGTGCAACATTCCAGACGCTTTACTAACACTGTCCCCACTTGGAGAGTCAGTGCCTTTAACCTCCTGTTTGGCCCAGTTTGCAATTTCTGTGGAAAATGAACAGGAATAGGGAGAACCCATGAGAGACTAGCTGGAGGTGTCTGGACGGGCAAATTTAACTCTCATTTCCCACCAGGAAGAGGAATTAACCAAAGGCTCAGCGTGCCATGCCGGAACCACACTAGGGCCTGAAGCAATCCTGTGGTGCTGCGGCCAGCTCACAAGAAAGCGAGTTGAAGAAAGGAGCTCAGGGGCACTGTAATTCACAAACCTGCAGAGTTATAAATGACAGCTATCGTCCAAAAATATATTGAAGTAAGGCTGCCAAGAGGACTTGAAAGCGGGTCAGAATTGCAGGAAACCGATTTCAGGAGGTAGACTGGAATTGCATGTAAAGCATAGGAAAAGAGGCAGAACGTCCACAGTGATGCACTTGGCCAAAAAGGGCGTATGCGTTTTTTCCTGAATATATTCAGGAAAAAACGCATACGCCCTTTTTGGCCAACCAAGCAAGCTTGCAAAGGAAGTCTGCACTATAATGAAGTCTCACTGCCCCCCAGTCAAAAGGGCCATCTGAAAAAAGTGTAAAATCCAGAATGGTAGGACAGGCCATGGAGAACTGGGAGCCTTGTTATGCTGATGGCCGGGATGTAAATTGCCAACAGCCACTCTGGAGAAGTGTATGGTGTTTCCTGAAACATCTAAAAAACAAAGCAACAGAGCCTAGGGCACTTCCACTTATGGTCCTATAGCTTAGGGAAATTAAAATCAAAGAGACACAGCCACCCCGATGTTTGTGATGGCTCTGTTTACAAGAACCTCGTTTACGGTACATGTTAAATATCACAGAAAGCGAAAAATGGATAAAGAAGTTGTGGTACTTACGTACAATGCAACATCACTCAGCAATGAAATCTATGTCATCAGGCCTGTAGGAGCATAATGAGTCGATTCAGGTACGATGATTCTAAGTGAAATAAGTCACAGAGAAAAAGGAACATCATAAGATACCACTAATACACGGAATGTAAACTTGGCTACACAGGAACTGAATTACAAAACAGAACAGGGGCTCAAATGTAGAAAACCAACTTATGCTTGCTTAAGGGGAATGGTGAGTTGGGGTGCTGCATAAAACCAGAGATTGAAATGACCACAAATACCGTTCCATAAGCCAAATATGTAATAGACAAGAGCTACTCCTTGCTCAACGAAGTGGACTCAACATCCCATATTAAACGCCTAAGAATATACCTGACTAGTAAGAAACTTAAAACCTATGGATTTATAGGTCTCTGAAAGAGAATCAAGTGTGTGTACAGCGGCATAAACGCAGCAGTGATAGGATTGGTGAGGTTCAGTGAGCAAATGCAGACCCTTTGAAGTCATATTGCATGGTATCCATTCAATGGGTCTCAACTCTCCAGGTTTAAGGGATTCTTCCTTCAGCTAAAACATGCATGTGGAACCCAGAGTATGGTCCACCGTGTGATCGGGAAACGTGTTCAAATGTGTCTCAGTTTTCGTCCCCTGGTACTCGGGTGCAACATTCCAGACGCTTTCCTAACACTCTCCCCACTTGGAGAGTCAGTGCCTTTAACCTCCTGTTTGGCCGAGTTTGCAATTTCTGCGGAAAATGAACAGGAACAGGGAGAACCAATGAGAGACCAGCTGGAGGTGTCTGGACGGGCAAATTTAACTCTCATTTCCCACCAGGAAGAGGAATTAACCAAAGGCTCAGTGTGCCATGCCTGAACCACATTAGGGCCTGAAGGAATCCTGCGGTGTTGTGGCCAGCTCATAAGAAATCAAGTTGAAGAAAGGAGCTGAGGGACACTGTCATTCACAAACCTGCAGAGTTATAAATGACAGCAATCGTCCAAAAATATATTGAAGTAAGGTTGCCAAGAGGATTGGAAAGCGGGGCAGAATTGCAGGAAATCAATTTCAGGAGGTAGACTGGTATTGCATGTAAAGCATAGGAAAAGAGGCAGAACGTCCACAATGATGCACTTGGCCAAAAAGGGCGTATGCGTTTTTTCCTGAATATATTCAGGAAAAAATGCATACGCACTTTTTGGCCAAGCAAGCAAGCTTGCAAAGGAAATCTGCCCTACAATGAAGTCTCACTGCCCCCCGGTCAAAAGGGCCATCTGAAAAAAGTGTAAAATCCAGAAAGGCAGGACAGGCCATGGAGAACTGGGAGCCTTGTTATGCTGATGGGAGGGATGTAAATTGCCAACAGCCACTCTGGAGAAGTGTATGGTGTTTCCTGAAACATCTAAAAAACAAAGGAACAGAGCCTAGGGCACTTCGACTTATGGTCCTATAGCTTAGGGAAATTAAAATCAAAAAGACACAAGCACACCACAGTTTAGGGCTACTCTGTTTACAAGAACCTCAACTTCAGTACACCTTAAATATCCCAGGAAAGAGAACAATGGATAAAGAAAATGTGGTACTTATGTACAATGGAATATCTCTTCACCATGAAATCAATGTAATAAGGCTAGTAGAAGGATAAAGAGTGGATTTAGGTCCGATAATACTACTTGAAATAAGTCAAACAGAAAAAGAAACATATCATAAGATATCACTTATAGAGGGAGGATAAATATGGCTCCAGAAAAAATGAATTACAAAATACAACAGTGTCTGACATTTAGAAAACACACTTATGTCAGCTTAAGGGGAAAGGAGAGGTGGGGTGATGCATAAAACCAGAGTTTGAAATTAGCACAGATACCGTTCAATAAACCAAATAGGTATTAGACAAGATCTACACCTTGCTCAATGAACTGACCTCAACACACCCTATACACCACAGAGAAATATATCTGAGTAATAAGAATCTTAAAACCCATGTATTGATATATCTCCATAAGGGAATCAAGTGTGTGCAGAGCGGCACAAACACAGCAGTGAAAATGAGCTAAACCCCGTTATAGAAATAAATTTTAAAACCAAAATGCAGAAACAATGAAAGAGAGAAAAATTCTTACAAAATTCGCTCAGGGGCTGTGATGCAACCTGTAATGACCACATATAAACCCACAGCTGGATAAGACATAAGGCTGGACACTTGGGGCTGAGAGGATTGGTGAGCTTTGGTGAGCAAATGCTGAAAGTTTAATGCAATACTTCATGCTACTCATTCCAAGGGTCCCAACACTCCAGGTTGAAGGGAATCTTCCTACAGCTAAACCATGCATGGGAAATCCAGCAGATGGTATACCATATGATCGGGAAAGGTTTCTAAAATGCACCTCATTTTCCTCTCCTGGGGCTCCGGATCAACATTCCAGCCACTTTACTAACAACATCCCCACATGGAGAGTCAATGCCTTTAAGTTCCGGTATCGCACAGTCTGCAGTTAGTGCGGAGGATGAATGGGAATAGGGGGAACCAGTGAGAAAATAGCTGTAGCGGTTTCAATGGGCACATGTCACTGTAATTTCACATAGGAAGAAGAATTAACCAAAGGCACAGCAAGGCGCCCCAGAAGAAGAATAGGGCCTGAAGAAATCCTGTGGATATGAGGCAAGATCACAAAAATAAGAGCTGAAAAATGGAACTAAGGGCAACTGCAATTCAAAAAACTGCAGTTATAAACGCCAACTATTTTCCAAAGTATATTGAGGTAAGGCTATGAAGAGGCACTGACAGCAAGGCAGAATTGCAGGAAACCGATTTCAGGAGGTAGACTGGAATTGCATTGAAAACATATGAAAAGATTCAGAACATAGACAATCATGCACTTGGCCAAAAAGGGCGGATGGGTTTTTTCCTGAATATATTCAGGAAGAAACGCATACGCCCTTTTGCGCAACCAAGCAAGCTTGCAAAGGAAATCTGCACTACAATGAAGTCTAACTTCCCCCCAGTCAAAAGGGCCATCTGAAAAAAGTGTAAAATCCAGAAAGGCAGGACAGGCCATGGAGAACTGGGAGCCTTGTTATGCTGATGGGAGGGATGTAAATTGCCAACAGCCACTCTGGAGAAGTGTATGGTGTTTCCTGACACATCTAAAAAACAAAGGAACAGAGCCTAGGGCACTTCGACTTATGGTCCTATAGCTTAGGGAAATTAAAATCAAAAAGACACAAGCACACCACAGTTTAGGGCTACTCTGTTTACAAGAACCTCAACTTCAGTACACCTTAAATATCCCAGGAAAGAGAACAATGGATAAAGAAAATGTGGTACTTATGTACAATGGAATATCTCTTCACCATGAAATCAATGTAATAAGGCTAGTAGAAGGATAAAGAGTGGATTTAGGTCCGATAATACTACTTGAAATAAGTCAAACAGAAAAAGAAACATATCATAAGATATCACTTATAGAGGGAGGATAAATATGGCTCCAGAAAAAATGAATTACAAAATACAACAGTGTCTCACATTTAGAAAACACACTTATGTCAGCTTAAGGGGAAAGGAGAGGTGGGGTGATGCATAAAACCAGAGTTTGAAATTAGCACAGATACCGTTCAATAAACCAAATAGGTATTAGACAAGATCTACACCTTGCTCAATGAACTGACCTCAACACACCCTATACACCACAGAGAAATATATCTGAGTAATAAGAATCTTAAAACCCATGTATTGATATATCTCCATAAGGGAATCAAGTGTGTGCAGAGCGGCACAAACACAGCAGTGAAAATGAGCTAAACCCCGTTATAGAAATAAATTTTAAAACCAAAATGCAGAAACAATGAAAGAGAGAAAAATTCTTACAAAATTCGCTCAGGGGCTGTGATGCAACCTGTAATGACCACATATAAACCCACAGCTGGATAAGACATAAGGCTGGACACTTGGGGCTGAGAGGATTGGTGAGCTTTGGTGAGCAAATGCTGAAAGTTTAATGCAATACTTCATGCTACTCATTCCAAGGGTCCCAACACTCCAGGTTGAAGGGAATCTTCCTACAGCTAAACCATGCATGGGAAATCCAGCAGATGGTATACCATATGATCGGGAAAGGTTTCTAAAATGCACCTCATTTTCCTCTCCTGGGGCTCCGGATCAACATTCCAGCCACTTTACTAACAACATCCCCACATGGAGAGTCAATGCCTTTAAGTTCCGGTATCGCACAGTCTGCAGTTAGTGCGGAGGATGAATGGGAATAGGGGGAACCAGTGAGAAAATAGCTGTAGCGGTTTCAATGGGCACATGTCACTGTAATTTCACATAGGAAGAAGAATTAACCAAAGGCACAGCAAGGCGCCCCAGAAGAAGAATAGGGCCTGAAGAAATCCTGTGGATATGAGGCAAGATCACAAAAATAAGAGCTGAAAAATGGAACTAAGGGCAACTGCAATTCAAAAAACTGCAGTTATAAACGCCAACTATTTTCCAAAGTATATTGAGGTAAGGCTATGAAGAGGCACTGACAGCAAGGCAGAATTGCAGGAAACCGATTTCAGGAGGTAGACTGGAATTGCATTGAAAACATATGAAAAGATTCAGAACATAGACAATCATGCACTTGGCCAAAAAGGGCGGATGGGTTTTTTCCTGAATATATTCAGGAAGAAACGCATACGCCCTTTTGCGCAACCAAGCAAGCTTGCAAAGGAAATCTGCACTACAATGAAGTCTAACTTCCCCCCAGTCAAAAGGGCCATCTGAAAAAAGTGTAAAATCCAGAAAGGCAGGACAGGCCATGGAGAACTGGGAGCCTTGTTATGCTGATGGGCGGGATGTAAATTGCCAACAGCCACTCTGGAGAAGTGTATCCTGTTTCCTGAAACATCTAAGAAACAAAGCAACAGAGCCTAGGGCACTTCCACTTATGGTCTTACAGCTTAGGGAAAATAAAATCAAAAAGGCACAGCCACCCCAAAGTTTGGGACGGCTCTGTTTACAAGAACCTCGTTTACGGTACAAGTTCAATATCACAGAATGCGAAAAATGGATAAAGAAGTTGTGGTACTTACGTACAATGCAATATCACTCAGCAATGAAATCTATGTCATCACGCCCTTAGCAGCATAATGAGTGATTTCAGATACAATGATTCTAAGTGAAATAAGTCACAGAGAAAAAGGAACATCATAAGATATCACTAATACACGGAATGTAAACTTGGCTACACAGGAACTGAATTACAAAACAGAACACGGTCTCAAATGTAGAAAACCAACTTATGCTTGCTGAAGGGGAAAGGTGAGTTGGGGTGCGGCATAAAACCAGAGATTGAAATTAGCACAGATACCGTTCCATAAGCCAAATATGTAATAGACAAGAGCTACTACTTGCTCAACGAAGTGGACACAACACCCCATATTAAACGCCAAAGAATATACCTGACTAGTAAGAATCTTAAAACCTATGGATGTATATGTCTCTGAAAGAGAATGAAGTGTGTGTACAGCGGCATAAACGCAGCAGTGATAGCATTGGTGAGGTTCGGTGAGCAAATGCAGACCCTTTGAAGTCATATTGTATGGTACCCATTCCATGGGTCTCAACTCTCCAGGTTTAAGGGATTCTTCCTTCAGCTAAAACATGCATGAGGTACGCAGAGTATGATCCACTGTGTGATCGGGAAACGTGTTCAAATGTGTCTCAGTTTTCATCCTTGGTACTCGGGTGCAACATTCCAGACGCTTTACTAACACTCTCCCCGCTTGGAGAGTCAGTGCCTTTAACCTCCTGTTTGGCCCAGTTTGCAATTTCTGCGTAAAATGAACAGGAATAGGGAGAACCAATGAGAGACTAGCTGGAGGTGTCTGGACGGGCAAATTTAACTCTCATTTCCCACCAGGAAGAGGAATTAACCAAAGGCTCAGAGTGCCATGCCGGAAACACACTAGGGCCTGAAGCAATCCTGCGGTGTTGCGGCCAGCTCACAAGAAAGCGAGTTGAAGAAAGGAGCTCAGGGGCACTGTCATTCACAAACCTGCAGAGTTATAAATGACAGCTATCGTCCAAAAATATATTGAAGTAAGGCTGCCAAGAGGACTTGAAAGCGGGGCAGAATTGCAGGAAACCAATTTCAGGAGGTAGACTGGAATTGCATGTAAAGCATAGGAAAAGAGGCAGAACGTCCACAATGATGCTCTTGGCCAAAAAGGGCGTATGCGTTTTTTTCAGAATATATTCGGGAAAAAACGCATACGCACTTTATGGCCAACCAAGAAAGCTTGCAAAGGAAATCTGCACTACAATGAAGTCTCACTGCCCCCCGGTCAAAAGGGCCATCTGAAAAAAGTGTAAAATCCAGAAAGGCAGGACAGGCCATGGAGAACTGGGAGCCTTGTTATGCTGATGGGCGGGATGTAAATTGCCAACAGCCACTCTGGAGAAGTGTATGGTGTTTCCTGAAACATCTAAAAAACAAAGCAACAGAGCCTAGGGTACTTCCACTTATGGTCCTATAGCTTAGGGAAATTAAAATTAAAAAGACACAGCCACCCCAAAGTTTGGAACGGCTCTGTTTACCAGAACCTCGTTTACGGTACAAGTTCAATATCGCAGAAAGCGAAAAATGGATAAAGACGTTGTGGTACTTACGTACAATGCAATATCACTCAGCAATGAAATCTATGAGATCAGGCACATAGCAACATAAAGAGTGGATTCAGGTACGATGATTCTAAGTGAAATAAGTCACACAGAAAAGGAAACATCATAGTATATCACTAATACAGAGAATGTAAACTTGGCTACACAGGAACTGAATTACAAAACAGAACAGGGTCTCAAATGTAGAAAATCAACTTATGCTTACTTAAGGGGAAAGATGAGTTGGGGTGCTGCATAAAACCAGAGATTGAAATGAGCACAGATACCGTTCCATAAGCCAAATATGTAATAGACAAGAGCTACTCCTTGCTCAACGAAGTGGACTCAACACCGAATATTAAACACCTAAGAATATACGTGACTGGTAAGAATCTTAATACCTATGGATTTATATGTCTCCAAAAGAGAATCAAGCGTGTGTACAGCGGCATAAACGCAGCAGTGATAGGATTGGTGAGGTTCGGTGAGCAAATGCAGACCCTATGAAGTCATATTGCATATTACCAATTCCATGGGTGTCAACTCTTCAGGTTTAAGGGATTCTTCCTTCAGCTAAAACATGCATGTGGAACCCAGAGTATGATCCACCGTGTGATCGGGAAACGTGTTCAAATGTGTCTCAGTTTTCGTCCCCTGGTACTCGGGTGCAACATTCCAGACGCTTTACTAACACTCTCCCCACTTGGAGAGTCAGTGCCTTTAACCTCCTGTTTGGCCCAGTTTGCAATTTCTGCGGAAGATGAACAGGAATAGGGAGAACCCATGAGAGACTAGCTGGAGGTGTCTGGACGGGCAAATTTAACTCTCATTTCCCACCAGGAAGAGGAATTAACCAAAGGCTCAGCGGGCCATGCCAGAACCACACTAGGGCCTGAAGCAATCCTGCGGTGTTGCGGCCAGCTCACAATAAAGCGAGTTGAAGAAAGGAGCTCAGGGGCACTGTAATTCACAACCTGCCGAGTTATAAATGACAGCTATCGTCCAAAAATATATTGAAGTAAGACTGCCAAGAGGACTTGAAAGCGGGGCAGAATTGCAGGAAACCGATTTCAGGAGGTAGACTGGAATTGCATGTAAAGCATAGGAAAAGAGGCAGAACATCCACAATGATGCACTTGGCCAAAAAGGGCGTATGAGTTTTTTCCCGAATATATTGAGGAAAAAACGCATATGCTCTTTTTGGCCAACCAAGCAAGCTTGCAAAGGAAATCTGCACTACAATGAAGTCTCACTGCCCCCCGGTCAAAAGGGCCATCTGAAAAAAGTGTAAAATCCAGAAAGTCATGACAGGCCATGGAGAACTGGGAGCCTTGTCATGCTTATGGGCGGGATGTAAATTGCCAACAGCCACTCTGGAGAAGTCTATGGTGTTTCTTGAAACATCTAAAAAACCAAGCAACAGAGCCTAGGGTACTTCCACTTATGGTCCTATAGCTTAGGGAAATTAAAATCAAAAAGACACAGCCACCCCAAAGTTTGGGACGGCTCTGTTTACAAGAACCTCGTTTACTGTACAAGTTCAATATCGCAGAAAGCGAAAAATGGATAAAGAAGTTGTGGTACTTACGTACAATGCAATATCACTCAGCAATGAAATCTATGTCATCAGGCCCATAGCAGCATAATGAGTGGATTCAGCTACGATGATTCTAAGTGAAATAAGTCCCACAGAAAAAGAAACATCATAAGATATCCCTAATACACGGAATGTAAACTTGTCTACACAGGAACTGAATTACAAAACAGAACAGGGTCTCAAAAGTAGAAAACCAACTTACGCTTGCTTAAGGGGAAAGGTGAGTTGGGGTGCTGCATAAAACCAGAGATTGAAATTAGCACAGATACCATTCCATAAGCCAAATATGTAATAGACAAGAGCTACTCCTTGCTCAACGAAGTGGACTCAACACCCCATATTAAACGCCTAAGAATATACCTGACTAGTAAGAATCTGAAAACCTATGGATTTATATGTCTCCGAAAGAGAATCAAGCGTGTGTACAGCAGCATAAAAGCAGCAGTGATAAGATTGGTGAGGTTCGGTGAGCAAATGCAGACCCTTTGAAGTCATATTGCATGGTACCCATTCCATGGGTCTCAACTCTCCAGGTTTAAGGGATTCTTCCTTCAGCTAAAACATGCATGTGGAACCCAGAGTATGATCCACCATGTGATCGGGAAACATGTTCAAATGTGTCTCAGTTTTCGTCCCCTGGTACTCGGGTGCAACTTTTCAGAAGGTTTACTAACACTCTTCCCACTTGGAGAGTCAGTGCCTTTAACCTCCTGTTTGGCCCAGTTTGCAATTTCTGCGGAAAATGAACAGGAATAGGGAGAACCAATGAGAGAGTAGCTGGAGGTGTCTGGACGGGCAAATTTAACTCTCATTTCCCACCAGGAAGAGGAATTAACCAAAGGCTCAGCATGCCGTGCCGGAACCACACTAGGGCCTGAAGAAATACTGCAGTGTTGCGGCCAGCTCACAAGAAAGCGAGTTGAAGAAAGTATCTCAGGCGCACTGTCAGTCACAAACCTGCAGAGTTACAAATGACAGCTATCCTCCAAAAATATATTGAAGTAAGGCTGCCAAGAGGACTTGAAAGCGGGCAGAATTGCAGGAAACCGATTTCAGGAGGTAGACTGGAATTGCATGTAAAGCATAGGAAAAGAGGCAGAATTTCCACAATGATACACTTGGCCAAAAAGGGCGTATGAGTTTGTTCCTGAATATATTCAGGAAAAAACGCATACGCCCTTCCTGGCCAACCAAGCAAGCTTGCAAAGGAAATCTGCACTACAATGAAGTCTCACTGCCCCCCAGTCAAAAGGGCCATCTGAAAAAAGTGTAAAATCCAGAAAGGCAGGACAGGCCATGGAGAACTGGGAGCCTTGTTATGCTGATGGGCGGGATGTAAATTGCCAACAGCCACTCTGGAGAAGTGTATGGTGATTCCTGAAACATCTAAAAAACAAAGCAACAGAGCCTAGGGCACTTCCACTTATGGTCCAATAGCTTAGGGAAATTAAAATCAAAAAGACACAACCACCCCAAAGTTTGGGACGGCTCTGTTTACAAGAACCTCGTTTACGGTACAAGTTCAATATCACAGAAAGCACAAAATGGATAAAGATGTTGTGGTACTTACGTACAATGCAATATCACTCAGCAATGAAATCTATGTCATCAGGCCCGTAGCAGCATAATGAGTGGATTCAGGTACGATGATTCTAAGTGAAATAAGTCACACAGAAAAAGAAACATCATAAGATATCACTACTACACGGAATGTAAACTTGGGTACACAGGAACTGAAGTACAAAACAGAACAGGGTCTCAAATATAGAAAACCAACTTATGCTTGCTTAAGGGGAAAGGTGAGTTGAGGTGCTGCATAAAACCAGAGATTGAAATTAGCACAGATACCGTTCCATAAGCCAAATATGTAATAGACAAGAGCTACTCCTTGCTCAACGAAGTGGACTCAACACCCCATATTAAACGCCTAAGAATATACCAGACTAGTAAGAATCTTAAAACCTATGGATTTTTATGTCTCCAAAAGGGAATCAAGCGTGTGTACAGTGGCATAAACGCAGCAGTGATAGGATTGGTGAGGTTCGGTGAGCAAATGCAGACCCTTTGAAGTCATATTGCATGGTACCCATTCCATGGGTCTCAACTCTCCAGGTTTAAGGGATTCTTCCTTCAGCTAAAACATGCATGTGGAACGCAGAGTATGATCCACTGTGTGATCGGGAAACGTGTTCAAATGTGTCTCAGTTTTTGTCCCCTGGTACTCGGATGCAACATTCCAGACGCTTTACTAACACTCTCCCCACTTGGAGAGTCAGTGCCTTTAACCTCCTGTTTGGCCCAGTTTGCAATTTCTTCGGAAGATGAACAGGAATAAGGAGAAGCAATGGGAGACTATCTGTAGGTGTCTGGACGGGCAAATTTAACTCTCATTTCCCACCAGGAGGACGAATGGACCAAAGGCTCCGCGTGCCGTGCTGGAACTAGATTAGGGTCTTAAGAGATCCTGCGGTATTGCGGCCAGCTCACAAGAAAGCGAGTTGAAGAAAGGAGCTCAGGGGCACTGTAATTCACAAACCTGCAGAGTTATAAATGACAGCTGTCATCCAAAATTATACTGAAGTAAGGCTGCGAAGAGGACTTGAATGCGGGGCAGAATTGTTGGAAACCGATTTCAGAAGGTACACGGGAGTCGCTCTTAAAGCATAGGAAAAGAGACAGAACTTGGAAAATAATGCACTTGGCAAAAAAGGGCATATGTGTTTTATCCAGAGCTCTCATAACTGAGGGGAGGAGATTCCCAGCAGGCTCCAACTGCCACCTGAGGGCTCACATTGCCATGGCAATGTGAGCAAGCCAGGCAGGAGTTACCTCACAGCAGAGGTTCCACCTCACAGAAGGGTGAGAAACCCTGCCAACATCAGACTCTCACCAGAGGGCCCACATCTCCAAGGGGATGGGAAACAGGCAGGAGTGTCTTCACACCAGTGGGGCCACATCATCGAAAGGTGAGGTACTCAGCACATGTGTCCTCAAACCAGAGGACCCACATCACCAAGGGCCTCAGAGTGAGGCAGGCTGGAGTAGCCTCACAACACTGGGCCCATAGAATAAAAAAGTGAGGAATCCAGCAGTTGGAACCTCCCAGCAGGCAGCCCAGAGCTCCGAGGCTATGGGATCCAGGCCACAGTGGACTCACAGAAGAGGGCCCATGTCATGAAACTGAGCAACCCAGCCATTGGGACCTCAGAGCAGGAGGCCCACATCACCATGGGGATGGAAATCTGGTAGGAGTGTCCTCGCACCACTGAGAACGTATCAGAAAGTTTTGGGCGACCAGCAGTTAGGGCCTGACGCCAGAGGACCCTCATCACCAAGGGAAGGAGGCTCCCAGCAGGTTCCAACTGCCACCAGAGGGCTGACGGCGCCAAGGCGATGTGTGCCAACCAGGAACGAATGACCTCACAGCAGAGGGCCCACCTCAGAAAAGTGTGACGAACCCAGTCAGGATCAGACTCGCACCAGAGGGCCCACATCACCAAATGGATTGGAACCAGGCAGGAGTGTCCTCACATGAGTAGGACCACATCATCTAAAGGTGAGGAACCCAGAACATGTGGCTTCAAACCATAGGACACCCATCACCAAGGGGCTGGGAGTTAGGCAGGCAGGAGGAGCCTCACAACAGAGGGCCCAAAAATAAGAAAGGTGAGGAATCCAGCAGTTGCAACTTCCCAGCAGGTGGCCCAGAGCACAGAGGCTAGGGGATCCAGGCCGGAGTGAACTAACACCAGACAGCCCACATCATGAAACTATGAGCAACCCAGACATTGGGACCTCAGAGCAGAAGGTCCACATCCCCAAGGTGATGGGAACATGACAGGGGTGTCCTGGCATCACTGGGCTCACATCAGAAAACGTGGGGTGCTCAGAAGTTAGGGCCTGATGCTAGAGGGCACTCATCACCAAGGGGAGGAGGCTCACAGCAGGCTCCATGTGCCAACAGAGGGTCAACGTCGCCAAGGCGATGTGTGCCAGCCCGGCAGGAGTAACCTCACAACAGAGGGCCCACCTCACAGAAGGGTGAGGAACACAGCCAGGATCAGACTCTCACCAGAGGGCCCACATCACCAAGGGGATGGGAACCAGGCAGGAGTGTCCCCACACCAGTGGGACAACATCATCGAAAGGTGAGGATCCCAGCACATGTGTCCTCAAACCAGAGGAACCACATCACCAAGGGGTTCGGAATGAGGCAGGCAGGACCGGCCTCACAACACAGGGTCCATAGAATATAAAAGTTGAGGAATCCAGCAGTTGGAACCTCCCAGCAAGCGGCCCAGAGCACCGAGGCTATGGGATCCAGGCCACAGTGAACTCACAGCAGAGGGCCCACATCATGAACCTGTGAGCAGCCCAGCCTTTGGGACCACAGAACAGAAGGCCCACATGCGCATTGGGATGGGAACCTGGCAGGAGTGGCCTTGCACCACTTAGCACATATCAGAAAATGTTAGGAACCCAGCAGTTAGGGCCTGACGCCAGTGGGCCCTCATAACTGAGGGGAGGAGACTCCCAGCAGGTTCCAACTGCCAACAGAGGGCCAACATCTACAAGGTGGCATGCGCCAGCCAGGCAGTAGTGACCCCACAGCAGAGGGTCTATCTCACAGAAGGGTGAGGAACCGAGGCAGGATGAGACTCTCGCCAGAGGGCTCACAACACCAAGGGGATGGGAACCAGTCAGGACTGTCCTCCCACCAGTGGGGCCACATCATCGAAAGGTGAGGAACCCAGCACATGCGGCCTCATATCAGAAGACATACAACACAAAGGGGATGGGAGTGAGGCAGGTAGGAGTAGCCTAAAAACAGAGGGCCCAAAGAATAAAAAAGGTGAGGAATCCAGCATTTGGAACCTCCCAGCAGGTGGCCGAGAGCACAGAAGCTATGGGATGCAGGCAGGAGTGAACTAACACCAGAGAGCCCACATCATGAAACTGTGAGCAACCCAAGCGTTGGGACCTCAGAGCAGAAAGCCCACATCCCCATGGGGATGGGAACCTGACAGGAGTGTCCTGGCATCACTGGGCTCACATCAGAAAACGTGGGGAACCCAGCAGTTAGGGCCTGATGCTATACGGCCCTCATCACTGAGGGCAGGAGGCTCCCAGCAGGTTCCATGTGCCAACAGAGGGCCCACGTCACCAAGGTGATGTGTGCAAGTCAGGCAGGATTGACCGCACAGCAGAGGGCCTACCTCACAGAAGAGTGAGGAACCCAGCCAGGATAAGACTGTCACCAGAAGGCCCACATCACCAAGGCGATGGGAACCAGGCAGGAGTGTCTTCACACCAGTGGGGCCACATCATTGAAAGGTGAGGAACCCAGCACATGTGGCCTCAAACCAGAGGACCCACATCACGAAGGGGTTGCGAGTGAGTCAGGCAGGAGGAGCATCACAACACAGGACCCATAGAATACAAAAGTTGAGGAATCGAGCAGTTGGAACCTCTCAGCCGGTGGCCAAGAGCACAGAGGCTATGGGATCCAGGCCACAGTAAACTAACACCAGAGAGCCCACATCATGAAATTGTGATCAACCCAGCCGATGGAACCTCAGAGCAGAAGGCCCACATCCCCATGGAGATGGGAACCTAAGAGGAGTGCCCGAGCATCACTGGGCTCACTAAGAAAAGTTGGGGAGCCCAGCAGTTAGGGCCTGACGTCAGAGGGCCCTCATCACAGAGGTGAGGAGGCTCCCAGCAGGGTCCAAGTGCCACCAGAGGGCTCATGTCAACAAGGCGAGGTGAGCAAGCCAGGCAAGAGTTACCTGATAGTAGAGGGCCCACCTCACAGATGAGTGAGGAACCCAGCCAGGATCAGACTCTCACCAGAGGGCCCACATCACAAAGGGGATGGGAACCACTCAGAATTATCCTCACACCAGTGGGGTCTCATCATCTTAAGGTGAGGAACCCAGCACATGTGTCCTCAAACCAGAGGACCCACATCACCAAGGGCCTTGGAGTGAGGCAGGCAGGAGTAGCCTCACAACACAGGGCACATAATATAAAAAACGTGAGGATTCCAGCATTTAGACCTTCCAGCAGATGGCTCAGAACACCGAGGCTATGGGATCCAGGCTGCAGTGAACTCACAGCAGAGGGCCCACATCATAAAACTGTGAGCAACCCAGGCGTTGGGACCTCAGTGCAGAAGGCCCACATCCCCATGGGAATGGGAACCTGGCTGGAGTGTCCTCGCACCACTGGGCGCACATCAGAAAATGTGGGGAGCCCACCATTTAGGGCCTGACGCCAGAGGGCCGTCATCACCGAGAGGAGGAGGTACTCTGCACGCTCCAACTGCCACCAGAGGGCTCATGTCTCCAAGGTGATGTGTGCCAGCCAGGCAGGAGTGACCTCACAGCAGAGGGCCTACCTCACAGAACATTGAGGAACCCAGCCAGGATTAGACTCTCGCCAGAGGGCCCACCTCACCAAGGGGATGGGAACCAGGCAGGAGTGTCCTCACACAAGTGGGGCCACATCATCGAAAGGTGAGGAACGCAGCACATGTGGCCTCAAGCCATAGGACAGTCATCACCAAGGGGCTGGCAGTGAGGCAGGCAGGAGGAGCCTCACAACAGAGGGCACATAGAATAAAAAAGTTGAGGAATCCAGCAGTTGGAACCTCCCAGCAGGCAGCTCAGAGCACCGATGATAAGGGATCCTTGCCGGAGTGAACTCACAGCAGAGGTCCCACATCATGGTACTGTGAGCAAGCCAGATGTTTTGACCTCAGAGCAGAAGGCCCATATCCCCATGGGGATGGGAACATGGCAAGAGTGTCCTCACTCACTTGGCGCACATCAGAAAATGTGGGGAGCCCAGCAGTTATGGCCTAAGGCAAGAGGGCCCTCATCACCGAGGGGAGGAGGATCCCAGCACACTCCAACTGCCACCAGAGGGCCCATGTCGCCAAGGTGACGTGTGCCAGACAGGCATGATTGACCTCACAGCAGAGGGCCCACCTCACAGAAGGGTGAGGAACCCAGCCAGGATCAGACTCTCACCTGAGGGCCCACATCAGCAAGGGGATGGGAACCAGTCAGGACTGTCTTCCCTCCAGTGGGGCCACATCATCGAAAGGTGCGGAACCCAGCACATGTGGCCTCAAATCAGAGGACACATATCACAAAGGGAATGGGAGTGAGGCAGGCAGGAGTAGCCTAAAAACAGAGGGCCCAAAGAATAAGAAAGGTGAGGAATCCAGCAGTTGGAACCTCCCAGCAGGCGGCCCAGAGCACAGAAGCTATGGGATGCAGGCAGGAGTGAAGTAACAGCAGAGAGCCCACATCATGAAACTGTGAGCAACCCAGGCGTTGGGACCTCAGAGCAGAAGGCCCACATCCCAATGGGGATGTGAACCTGGCTGGAGTGTCCTCGCACCACTGGGCACACATCACAAAATATGGGGAGCCCGGCAGTTAGGGCCTGACGCCAGAGGGCCCTCATCACCGAGGGGAGGAGGCTCCCAGCAGGCTCCAAGTGCCACCAGAGGGCTCATGTCCACAAGGCGAGGTGAGCAAGCCAGGCAGGAGTGACCTCACAGCAGACGGCCCACCTCACAGATGGGTGAGGAACCCAGCCAGCATCAGACTCTCAACAGAGGGCCCACATCACCAAGGGGATGTGAACCAGGCAGGAGTCTCCTAAGACCATTGGTCCCACATCATCGAAAGGTGAGGAACCCAGCACATGTGGCCTCAAACCAGACGACACACATCACGAAGGGGCTGGGAGTGAGGCAGGCAGGAGGATCCTCACAACAGAGCGCCCAAAAAATTTAAAAAGTGAGGAATCCAGCAGTTGGAACCTCTCAGCAGGTGGCCAAGAGCACAGAGGCTATGGGATCCAGGCCTCTGTGAACTAACACCAGAGAGCCCCCATCATGAAAATGCGAACAACCCAGCCGTTGGGACCTCAGAGCAGAAGGCCCACATCCCCATGGAGATGGGATTCTAAGAGGAGTGCCCAAGCATCATTGGGCTCACTAAGAAAATTTGGTGAGCCCAGCAGTTAGGGCCTGACGCAAGAGGGCCCTCATCACCGGGGGGAGGAGATTCCCAGCACGTTCCAACTGCCACCACACGGCTGACTTCACCAAGGCAATGTGTGCCAGCCATGCAGGAGTGACCTATCAGCAGAGGGTCTCCCTCACAGAAGGGTGAGGAACACAGCCAGGAACAGACTCTCACCAGGGGGTCCACATAGCCACGTGGATGAGAACCAGGCAGGAGTGTCCTCACACTAGTGGGGCCACATCATCGAAAGGTGAGGAACCCAGCAAAGGTGGCCACAAACCAGGGGACCCACATCACCAAGGGGTTGAGAGTGAGGTAGGTGTCTGGACGGGCATATTTAACACTCATTTCCCACCAGAAAGAGGAATTAACCAAAGGCTCAGCATGCCCTGCCAGAAGCAGATTAGGGCCTGAAGCAGTCTTGCAGGTTTGCGGCCAGCTCACAAGAAAGCGAGTTGAAGAAAGGAGCTCAGGGTCCCTGTAATTCACAAACCTGCAGGGTTATAAATGACAGATAACGTCCAAAAATATATTGAAGTAAGGCTGCCAAGAGGACTTGAAAGCGGGGCAGAATTTCAGGAAACCGATTTCAGGAGGTAGACTGGAATTGCATTTAAAGCATAGGAAAAGAGGCAGAACGTCCACAATGATGCACTTGGCCAAAAAGGGCGTATGCGTTTTTTCCTGAATATATTCAGGAAAAAACGCATACGCCCTTTTTGGCCAACCAAGCAAGCTTGCAAAGGAAATCTGCACTACAATGAAGTCTCACTTCCCCCCAGTCAAAAGGGCCATCTGAAAAAAGTGTAAAATCCAGAAAGGCAGGACAGGCCATGGAGAACTGGGAGCCTTGTTATGCTGATGGGCGGGATGTAAATTGCCAGCAGCCACTCTGGAGAAGTGTATGGTGTTTCCTGAAACATCTAAAAAACAATGCAACAGAGCCTAGGGCACTTCCACTTATGGTCCTATAGCTTAGGGAAATTAAAATCAAAAAGACACAGCCACCCCAATGTTTGGGACGGCTGTGTTTACACGAACTGTGTTTACGGTACAAGTTCAATATCGCAGAAAGCGAAAAATGGATAAAGAAGTTGTGATACTTACGTACAATGGAATATCACTCAGCAATGAAATCTATGTCATCAGGCCCATAGCAGCATAATGAGTGGATTCAGCTACGATGATTCTAAGTGAAATAAGTCACACAGAAAAAGAAACATCATAAGATATCACTAATACACGGAATGTAACCTTGGCTACACAGGAACTGAATTACAAAACAGAACAGGGTCTCAAATGTAGAAAACCAACTTATGCTTGCTTAAGGGGAAAGGTGAGTTCGGGTACTGCATAAAACCAGAGATTGAAAATAGCACACATACCTTTCCATAAGCTAAATATGTAACAGACAAGAGCTACTCCTTGCTCAACGAAATGGACTCAACACCCCATATTAAACACCTAAGAATATACCTTATTAGTAAGAATCTTAAAACCTATGGATTTATATGTGTCCGAAAGAAAATCAAGCGTGTGTGTAGTGGCATAAAGGCAGCAGTGATAGGATTGGTGAGGTTCGGTGAGCAAATGCAGACCCTTTGAAGTCATATTGCATGGTACCCATTCCATGGGTCTCAACTCTCCATGTTTAAGGGATTCTTCCTTCAGCTAAAACATGCATGTGGAACCCAGAATATGATCCACCATGTGATCGGGAAATGTGTTCAAATGTGTCTCAGTTTTTGTCCCATGGTACTCAGGTGCAACATTCCAGACGCTTTACTAACACTCTCCCCACTTGGAGAGTCAGTGCCTTTAACTTCCTGTTTGGCCCAGTTTGCAATTTCTGCGGAAGATGAACAGGAATAGGGAGAACAAATGAGAGACTAGTTGGAGTTGTCTGGACGGGCAAATTTAACTCTCACTTCCCACCAGGAAGAGGAATTAACCAAAGGCTCAGCGGGCCGTGCTGGAACTAGATTAGAGCCTGAAGCAATCCTGAGGTGTTGCGGCCTGCTCACAAGAAAGCGAGTTGAAGAAAGGAGCTCAGGGGCACTGTAATTCACAAACCTGCAGAGTTATAAATGACAGCTATCATCCAAAATTATACTGAAGTAAGGCTGTGAAGAAGACTTGAATGCGGGGCAGAATTGCTGGAAACCGATTTCAGAAGGTACACGGGAGTCACTCTTAAAGCATAGGAGAAGAGATAGAACTTGGAAAATAATGCACTTGGCAAAAAAGGGCATATGTGTTTTATCCAGAGCTCTCATAATCGAGGGGAGGAGGCTCCCAGCAGGCTCCAAGTGCCACCAGAGGGCTCATGTCCACAAGGTGAGGTGAGCAAGCCAGGCAGGAGTTACCTCACAGCAGAGGTCCCACCTCACAGAAGGGTGAGAAACCCAGCCAACATCAGACTCTCCCCAGAGGGCCCACATCACCAAGGGGATGGGAACCAGGCAGGAGTGTCTTCACACCAGTGGGACAACATCATCGAAAGGTGAGGTACTCAGCACATGTGTCCTCAAACCAGAGGACCCACATCACCAAGGGCCTCGGAGTGAGGCAGGCTGGAGTAGCCTCACAACACTGGGCCCATAGAATAAAAAAGTGAGGAATCCAGCATTTGGAACCTCCCAGCAGGCGGCCCAGAGCACCGAGGCTATGGGATCCAGGCCACAGTGAACTCACAGAAGAGGGCCCATGTCATGAAACTGAGCAACCCAGCCATTGGGACCTCAGAGCAGGAGGCCCACATCCCCATGGGGATATAAATCTGGTAGGAGTGTCCTCGCACCACTGAGAACGTATCAGAAAATTTTGGGAGACCAGCAGTTAGGGCCTGACGCCAGGGGGCCCTCATAACTGAGGGGAGGAGACTCCCAGCAGGTTCCAACTGCCAACAGAGGGCCCACGTCTACAAGGTGGCATGCACCAGCCAGGCAGTAGTGACCTCACAGCAGAAGGCCTATCTTACAGAAGGGTGAGGAACCGAGGCAGGATGAGACTCTCGCCAGAGGGCTCACAACACCAAGGGGATGGGAACCAGTCAGGACTGTCCTCCCACCAGTGGGGCCACATCATCGAAAGGTGAGGAACCCAGCACATGCGGCCTCATATCAGAGGACATACATCACAAAGGGGATGGGAGTGAGGCAGGTAGGAGTAGCCTAAAAACAGAGGGCCCAAAGAATAAAAAAGGTGAGGAATCCAGCATTTGGAACCTCCCAGCAGGCGGCCGAGAGCACAGAAGCTATGGGATGCAGGCAGGAGTGAACTAACACCAGAGAGTCCACATCATGAAACTGTGAGCAACCCAAGCGTTGGGACCTCAGAGCAGAAAGCCCACATCCCCATGGGGATGGGAACCTGACAGGAGTGTCCTGGCATCACTGGGCTCACATCAGAAAACGTGGGGAGCCCAGCAGTTAGGGCCTGATGCTAGAGGGCCATCATCACCGAGGGCAGGAGGCTCCCAGCAGGTTCCATGTGCCAACAGAGGGCCCACGTCGCCAAGGTGATGTGTGCAAGTCAGGCAGGATTGACCTCACAGCAGAGGACCTACCTCACAGAAGAGTGAGGAACCCAGCCAGGATAAGACTGTCACCAGAAGGCCCACATCACCAAGGGGATGGGAACCAGGCAGGAGTGTCCTCACACCAGTGGGGCCACATCATTGAAAGGTGAGGAACCCAGCACATGTGGCCTCAAACCAGAGGACCCACATCACGAAGGGGTTGCGAGTGAGGCAGGCAGGAGGAGCATCACAACACAGGACCCATAGAATACAAAAGTTGAGGAATCGAGCAGTTGGAACCTCCCAGCAGGCGGCCAAGAGCACAGAGGCTATGGGATCCAGGCCACAGTAAACTAACACCAGAGAGCCCACATCATGAAATTGTGATCAACCCAGCTGTTGGAACCTCAGAGCAGAAGGCCCACATCCCCATGGAGATGGGAACCTAAGAGGAGTGCCCAAGCATCACTGGGCTCACTAAGAAAAGTTGGGGAGCCCAGCAGTTAGGGCCTGACGTCAGAGGGCCTTCATCACAGAGGTGAGGAGGCTCCCAGCAGGGTCCAAGTGCCACCAGAAGGCTCATGTCAACAAGGCGAGGTGAGCAAGCCAGGCAAGAGTTACCTGATAGTAGAGGGCCCACCTCACAGATGGGTGAGGAACCCAGCCAGGATCAGACTCTCACCAGAGGGCCCACATCACAAAGGGGATGGGAACCAGTCAGGATTATCCTCACACCAGTGGGGCCTCATCATCTTAAGGTGAGGAACCCAGCACATGTGTCCTCAAACCAGAGGACCCACATCACCAAGGGCCTTGGAGTGAGGCAGGCAGGAGTAGCCTCACAACACAGGGCACATAATATAAAAAACGTGAGGATTCCAGCATTTAGACCTTCCAGCAGGCGGCTCAGAACACCGAGGCTATGGGATCCAGGCTGCAGTGAACTCACAGCAGAGGGCCCACATCATAAAACTGTGAGCAACCCAGGCGTTGGGACCTCAGCGCAGAAGGCCCACATCCCCATGGGAATGGGAACCTGGCTGGAGTGTCCTCGCACCACTGGGCGCACATCAGAAAATGTGGGGAGCCCACCATTTAGGGCCTGACGCCAGAGGGCCATCATCACCGAGAGGAGGAGGCACCCTGCACGCTCCAACTGCCACCAGAGGGCTCACGTCTCCAAGGTGACGTGTGCCAGCCAGGCAGGAGTGACCTCACAGCAGAGGGCCTACCTCACAGAACATTGAGGAACCCAGCCAGGATTAGACTCTCGCCAGAGGGCCCACCTCACCAAGGGGATGGGAACCAGGCAGGAGTGTCCTCACACAAGTGGGGCCACATCATCGAAAGGTGAGGAACGCAGCACATGTGGCCTCAAGCCATAGGACAGTCATCACCAAGGGGCTGGCAGTGAGGCAGGCAGGAGGAGCCTCACAACAGAGGGCACATAGAATAAAAAAGTTGAGGAATCCAGCAGTTGGAACCTCCCAGCAGGCAGCTCAGAGCACCGATGATAAGGGATCCTTGCCAGAGTGAACTCACAGCAGAGGTCCCACATCATGGTACTGTGAGCAAGCCAGCCGTTTTGACCTCAGAGCAGAAGGCCCATATCCCCATGGGGATGGGAACATGGCAAGAGTGTCCTCACTCACTTGGCGCACATCAGAAAATGTGGGGAGCCCAGCAGTTATGGCCTAAGGCAAGAGGGCCCTCATCACCGAGGGGAGGAGGATCCCAGCACACTCCAACTGCCACCAGAGGGCCCACATCGCCAAGGTGACGTGTGCCAGACAGGCATGATTGACCTCACAGCAGAGGGCCCACCTCACAGAAGGGTGAGGAACCCAGACAGGATCAGACTCTCACCTGAGGGCCCACATCAGCAAGGGGATGGGAACCAGTCAGGACTGTCTTCCCTCCAGTGGGGCCACATCATCAAAAGGTGCGGAACCCAGCACATGTGGCCTCAAATCAGAGGACACATATCACAAAGGGAATGGGAGTGAGGCAGGCAGGAGTAGCCTAAAAACAGAGGGCCCAAAGAATAAGAAAGGTGAGGAATCCAGCAGTTGGAACCTCCCAGCAGGCGGCCCAGAGCACAGAAGCTATGGGATGCAGGCAGGAGTGAACTAACACCAGAGAGCCCACATCATGAAACTGTGAGCAACCCAGGCATTGGGACCTCAGAGCAGAAGGCCCACATCCCAATGGGGATGTGAACCTGGCTGGAGTGTCCTCGCACCACTGTGTGCACATCACAAAATGTGGGGAGCCCAGCAGTTAGGGCCTGACGCCAGAGGGCCCTCATCACCGAGGGGAGGAGGCTCCCAGCAGGCTCCAAGTGCCACCAGAGGGCTCATGTCCACAAGGCGAGGTGAGCAAGCCAGGCAGGAGTGACCTCACAGCAGACGGCCCACCTCACAGATGGGTGAGGAACCTAGCCAGCATCAGACTCTCAACAGAGGGCCCACATCACCAAGGGGATGTGAACCAGGCAGGAGTCTCCTAAGACCATTGCTCCCACATCATCGAAAGGTGATGAACCCAGCACATGTGGCCTCAAACCAGACGACACACATCACGAAGGGGCTGGGAGTGAGGCAGGCAGGAGGATCCTCACAACAGAGGGCCCAAAAAATTGAAAAAGTGAGGAATCCAGCAGTTGGAACCTCTCAGCAGGCGGCCAAGAGCACAGAGGCTATGGGATCCAGGCCTCTGTGAACTAACACCAGAGAGCCCACATCATGAAAATGTGAACAACCCAGCCGTTCGGACCTCAGAGCAGAAGGCCCACATCCCCATGGAGATGGGATCCTAAGAGGCGTGCCGAAGCATCATTGGGCTCACTAAGAAAAGTTGGTGAGCCCAGCAGTTAGGGCCTGAGGCAAGAGGGCCCTCATCACCGGGGGGAGGAGATTCCCAGCAGGTTCCAACTGCCACCACATAGCTGACTTCACCAAGGCAATGTGTGCCAGCCATGCAGGAGTGACCTATCAGCAGAGGGTCTCCCTCACAGAAGGTGAGGAACACAGCCAGGAACAGACTCTCACCAGGGGGTCCACATAGCCACGTAGATGAGAACCAGGCAGGAGTGTCCTCACACTAGTGGGGCCACATCATCGAAAGGTGAGGAACCCAGCAAAGGTGGCCACAAACCAGAGGACCCACATCATCAAGGGGTTGAGAGTGAGGTAGCTGTCTGGACGGGCATATTTAACTCTCATTTCCCACCAGGAGGAGGAATTAACCAAAGGCTCAGCTTGCCGTGCCGGAACCACACTGGGGCCTGAAGCAATCCTGCGGTGTTGCGGCCAGCTCACAAGAAAGCGAGTTGAAGAAAGGGGCACTGTAATTCACAAACCTGCAGAGTTATAAATGACAGCTATCGTCCAAAAATATATTGAAGTAAGGCTGCCAAGAGGACTTGAAAGCGGGGCAGAATTGCAGGAAACCGATTTCAGGAGGTAGACTGGAATTGCATTTAAAGCATAGGAAAAGAGGCAGAACGTCCACAATGATGCACTTGGCCAAAAAGGGCGTATGCGTTTTTTCCTGAATATATTCAGGAAAAAACGCATACGCCCTTTTTGGCCAACCAAGCAAGCTTGCAAAGGAAATCTGCACTACAATGAAGTCTCACTTCCCCCCGGTCAAAAGGGCCATCTGAAAAAAGTGTAAAATCCAGAAAGGCAGGACAGGCCATGGAGAACTGGGAGCCTTGTTATGCTGATGGGCGGGATGTAAATTGCCAACAGCCACTCTGGAGAAGTGTATGGTGTTTCCTGAAACATGTAAAAAACAAAGCAACAGAGCCTAGGGCACTGCCACTTATGGTCCTATACCTTCGGGATATTAAAATCAAAAAGACACATTCACCCCAAAGTTTGGGACGGCTCTGTTTACAAGAACCTCGTTTACGGTACAAGTTCAATATCGCAGAAAGCGAAAAATGGATAAAGAAATTGTGGTACTTACGTACAATGCAATATCACTCAGCAATGAAATCTATGTCATCAGGCCTGTAGAAGCATAATGAGTGGATTCAGCTACGATGATTCTAAGTGAAATAAGTCACACAGAAAAAGAAACATAATAAGATATCACTAATACACGGAATGTAAACTTGGCTACACAGGAACTGAATTACAAAACAGAACAGGGGCTCAAATGTAGAAAACCAACTTATGCTTGCTTAAGGGGAAAGGTGAGTTGGGGTGCTGCATAAAACCAGAGATTGAAATTAGCACACATACCACTCCATAAGCCAAATATGTAATAGACAAGAGCTACTCTTTGCTCAACGATGTGGACACAACACCACATATTAAACGCTTAAGAATATACCTGACTAGTAAGAATCTTAAAACCTATGGATTTATATGTCTCCGAAAGAGAATCAAGTGTGTGTACAGCGGCATAAACGCAGCAGTGATAGGATCGGTGAGGTTCGGTGAGCAAATGCAGACCCTTTGAAGTCATATTGCATGGTACCCATTCCATGGGTCTCAACTCTCCAGGTTTAAGGGATTCTTCCTTCAGCTAAAACATGCATGTGGAACCCAGAGTATGATCCACCGTGTGATCTGGAAACGTGTTCAAATGTGTCTCAGTTTTTGTCCCCTGGTACTCTGGTGCAACATTCCAGACACTTTACTAACACTCTCCCCACTTGGAGAGTCAGTGCCTTTAACCTCCTATTTGGCCCAGTTTGCAATTTCTGCGGAAGATGAACAGGAATAGGGAGAACCAATGAGAGACTAGCTGGAGGTGTCTGGGCTGGCAAAGTTAACTCTCATTTCCCACCAGGAAGAGGAATTAACCAAAGGCTCAGCATGCCGTGCCGGAAGCACACTAGGGCCTGAAGCAATCCTGCGGTGTTGCTGCCAGCTAAGAAGAAAGCGAGTTGAAGGAAGGAGTTCAGGGGCACTGTAATTCACAACCTGCAGAGTTATAAATGACAGCTATCGTCCAAAAATATATTGAAGTAAGGCTGCCAAGAGGACTTGAAAGCGGGGCAGAACTGCAGGAAACCGATTTCAGGAGGTAGACTGGAATTGCATGTAAAGCATAGGAAAAGAGGCAGAACGTCCACAATGATGCACTTGGCCAAAAGGGGCGTATGCGTTTTTTCCTGAATATATTCAGGAAAAAACGCATACGCACTTTTTGGCCAACCAAGCAAGCTTGCAAAGGAAATCTGCACTACAATGAAGTCTCACTGCCCCCAGGTCAAAAGAGCCATCTGAAAAAAGTGTAAAATCCACAAAGTCAGGATAGGCCATGGAGAACTGGGAGCCTTGTTATGCTGATGGGCGGGATGTAAATTGCCAACAGCCACTCTGGAGAAGTCTATGGTGTTTCCTGAAACATCCAAAAAACAAAGCAACAGAGCCTAGGGCACTTCCACTTATGGTCCTATAGCTTAGGGAAATTAAAATCAAAAAGACACAGCCACCCCAAAGTTTGGGATGGCTCTGTTTACAAGAACATCATTTACAGTACAAGTTCAATATCACAGAAAGCGAAAAATGGATAAAGATATTGTGGTACTTACGTACAATGCAAGATCACTCAGCAATGAAATCTATGTCATCAGGCCCTTAGCAGCATAATGAGTGGATTCAGGTACGATGATTCTAAGTGAAATAAGTCACAGAGAAAAAGAAACATCATAAGATATCACGACTACACGGAATGTAAACATGGCTACACAGGAACTGAATTACAAAACAGAACAGGGTCTCAAATGCAGAAAACCAACTTATGCTTGCTTAAGGGGAAACGTGAGCTGGGGTGCTGCATAAAACAAGAGATTGAAATTAACACAGATACCGTTCCATAAGCCAAATATGTAATAGACAAGAGCTACTCCTTGCTCAACGATGTGGACCCAACACCCCATATTAAACGCCTAAGAATATACCTGAGTAGTAAGAATCTTAAAACCTATGGATTTATATGTCTCCGAAAGAGAATCAAGCATGTGTACAGCGGCATAAATGCAGCAGTGATAGGATTGGTGAGGTTCGGTGAGCAAATGCAGACCCTTTGAAGTCATATTGCATGGTACCCATTCCATGGGTCTCAACTCTCCAGGTTTAAGGGATTCTTCCTTCAGCTAAAACATGCATGTGGAACCCAGAGTATGATCCACCGTGTGATCAGGAAACGTGTTCAAATGTGTCTCTGTTTTCGTCCCCTTGTACTCGGGTGCAACATTCCAGATGCTTTACTAACACTCTCCCGACTTGGAGAGTTAGTGCCTTTAACCTCCTGTTTGGCCCAGTTTGCAATTTCTGCGGAAAATGAACAGGAATAGGGAGAACCAATGAGAGACTAGCTGGAGGTGTCTGGACGGGCAAATTTAACTCTCATTTCCCACCAGGAAGAGGAATTAACCAAAGGCTCAGCGTGCCATGCCAGAACCACACTAGGGCCTGAAGCAATCCTGTGGTGTTGCGGCCAGCTCACAAAAAAGCGAGTTGAAGAAAGGAGCTCAGGGGCACTGTAATTCACAAACCTACAGAGTTATAAATGACAGCTATCGTCCAAAAATTTATTGAAATAAGGCTGCCAAGAGGACTTGAAAGCGGGGCAGAATTGCAGGAAACCAATTTCAGGAGGTAGACTGGCGTTGCATGTAAAGCATAGGAAAAGAGGCAGAACGTCCACAATGATGCACTTGGCCAAAAAGGGCGTATGCGTTTTTTCCAGAATATATTCAGGAAGAAACGCATACACACTTTTTGGCCAACCAAGCAAGCTTGCAAAGGAAATATGCACTACAATGAAGTCTCACTGCCCCCCAGTCTAAGGGGTTATCTGAAAAAAGTGTAAAATCCGGAAAGGCAGGACAGGCCATGCAGAACTGGGAGCCTTGTTATGCTGATGGGCGGGATGTAAATTGCCAACAGCCATTCTGGAGAAGTGTATGGTGTTTCCTGAAACATCTACAAAACAAAGTAACAGAGCCTAGGGCACTTCCACTTATGGTCCTATAGCTTAGGGAAATTAAAATCAAAAAGACACAGCCACCCCAAAGTTTGGGACGACTCTGTTTACAAGAACCTCGTTTACGGTACAAGTTCAATATCGCAGAAAGTGAAATATGGATAAAGAAGTTGTGGTACTTACGTACAATGCAATATCACTCAGCAATGAAATCTATGTCATCAGGCCCGTAACAGCATAATGAGTGGATTCAGGTACGATGATTCTAAGTGAAATAAGTCACACAGAAAAAGAAACATCATAATATATCTCTAATTAACGGAATGTAAACTTGGCTACACAGGAACTGAATTACAAAACAGAACAGGGTCTCAAATGTAGAAAACCAACTTATGCTTGCTTAAGGGGAAAGGTTAGTTGGGGTGCTGCATAAAACCAGAGATTGAAATTAGCACAGATACCGTTCCATAAGCCAAATATGTAATAACAAGAGCTACTCATTGCTCAACGAAGTGGACTCAACACCCCATATTAAACACCTAACTATATATCTGACTACTAAGAATCTTAAAACCTATGGATTTATATATCTCCGAAAGAGAATCAAGCGTGTGTACAGTGGCATAAACGCAACAGTGATAGGATTGGTGAGGTTCGGTGAGCAAATGCAGACCCTTTGAAGTCATATTGCATGGTACCCATTCCATGGGTCTCAACTCTCCAGGTTTAAGGGATTCTTCCTTCAGCTAAAACATGCATGTGGAACCCAGAGTATGATCCACCGTGTGATCGGGAAATGTGTTCAAATGTGTCTCAGTTTTTGTCCCGCGGTACTGTGGTGCAACATTCCAGACGCTTTACTAACACTCTCCCCACTTGGAGAGTCAGTGCCTTTAACCTCCTGTTTGGCCCAGTTTGCAATTTCTGTGGAAGATGAACAGGAATTGGGAGAACCCATGAGCGACTAGCTGGAGGTGTCTGGACGGGCAAATTTAACTCTCATTTCCCACCAGGAAGAGGAATTAACCAAAGGCTCAGCGTGCCATGCCAGAACCACACTAGGGCCTGAAGCAATCCTGCGGTGTTGCGGCCAGCTCACAAGAAAGCGAGTTGAAGGAAGGAGCTCAGGGGCACTGTAATTCACAAACCTGCAGAGTTATAAATGACAGGTATCGTCCAAAAATATATTGAAGTAAGGCTGCCAAGAGGACTTGAAAGCGGGGCAGAACTGCAGGAAACCGATTTCAGGAGGTAAACTAGAATTGCATGTAAAGCATAGGAAAAGAGGCAGAACTTCCACAATGATGCACTTGGCCAAAAAGGGCGTATGCGTTTTTTCCTGAATATATTCAGGAAGGAATGCATACGCCCTTTTTGGCCAACCAAGCAAGCTTGCAAAGGAAATCTGCACTACAATGAAGTCTCACTTCCCCCCGGTAAAAAGGGCCATCTGAAAAAAGTGTAAAATCCAGAAAGGCAGGACAGGCCATGGAGAACTGGGAGCCTTGTTATGCTGATGGGCGGGATGTAAATTGCCAACAGCCACTCTGGAGAAGTGTATGGTGTTTCCTGAAACATCTAAAAACAAAGCAACAGAGCCTAGGGCACTTCCACTTATGGTCCTATAGCTTAGGGAAATTAAAATCAAAAAGACACAGCCACCCCAAAGTTTGGGATGGCTCTGTTTACAAGAACCTCGTTTATGGTACAAGTTCAATATCACAGAAAGCGAGAAATGGATAAAGAAGTTGTGGTACTTACGTACAATGCAATATCACTCAGCAATGAAATCTATGTCATCAGGCCCAAAGCAGCATAATGAGTGGATTCAGGTACGATGATTCTAAGTGAAATAAGTCAAACTGAAAAAGAAACATCATAAGATATTACTACTACACGGAATGTAAACTTGGCTACACAGGAACTGAATTACAAAACAGAACAGGGTCTCAAATGTAGAAAACCAACTTATGCTTGCTTAAGGGGAAAGGTGAGTTGGGGTGCTGCATAAAACCAGAGATTGAAATTAGCACAGATACTGTTCCATAAGCCAAATATGTAATAGACAAGAGCTACTCCTTGCTCAACGAAGTGGACTCAACACCCCATATTAAACGCCTAAGATTATACCTGAGTAGTAAGAATCTTAAAACCTATGGATTTATATGTCTCCGAAAGAGAATCAAGCGTGTGTACAGTGGCATAAACGCAGCAGTGATAGGATTGGTGAGGTTCGGTGAGCAAATGCAGACCCTTTGAAGTCGTATTGCGTGGTACCCATTCCATGGGTCTCAACTCTCCAGGTTTAAGGGATTCTTCCTTCAGCTAAAACATGCATGTGGAACCCAGAGTATGATCCACCGTGTGATCGGAAAATGTGTTCAAATATGTCTCAGTTTTCGTCCCCTGGTACTCGGGTGCAACATTCCAGACGCTTTACTACCACTCTCCCCACTTGGGGAGTCAGTGCCTTTAACCTCCTGTTTGGCCCAGTTTGCAATTTCTGCGGAAAATGAACAGGAATAGGGAGAACCCATGAGAGACTAGCTGGAGGTGTCTGGACAGGCAAATTTAAGTCTCATTTCCCACCAGGAAGAGGAATTAAACAAAGGCTCAGCGTGCCGTGCCGGAACCACACTAGGGCCTGAAACAATCCTGCGGTGTTGCGGCCAGCTCACAAGAAAGCGAGTTGAAGAAAGGAGCTCAGGGGCACTGTAATTCACAAACCTGCAGAGTTATAAATGACAGGTATCGTCCAAAAATATATTGAAGTAAGGCTGCCAAGAGAACTTGAAAGCGGGCCAGAATTGCAGGAAACCGATTTCAGAAGGTAGACAGGAATTGCATGTAAAGCATAGGAAAAGAGGCAGAACGTCCACAATGATGCACTTGGCCAAAAAGGGCGTATGCGTTTTTTCCAGAATATATTCAGGAAAAAACGCATACGCCCTTTTTGGCCAACCAAGCAAGCTTGCAAAGGAAATCTGCACTACAATGAAGTCTCACTGCCCCCCGGTCAAAAGGGCCATCTGCAAAAAGTGTAAAATCCAGAAAGGCAGGACAGGCCATGGAGAACTGGGAGCCTTGTTATGCTGATGGGCGGGATGTAAATTGCCAACAGCCACTCTGGAGAAGTGTATGGTGTTTCCTGAAACATCTAAAAAACAAAGCAACAGAGCCTAGGGCACTTCCACTTATGGTCCTATAGCTTAGGGAAATTAAAATCAAAAAGACACAGCCACCCCAAATTTTGGGACGGCTCTGTTTACAAGAACCTCGTTTACGGTACAAGTTCAATATCACAGAAAGCGAAAAATGGATAAAGAAGTTGTGGTACTTACGTACAATGCAATATCACTCAGCAATGAAATCTATGTCATCAGGCCCATAGCAGCATAATGACTGGATTCAAGTACGATGATTCTAAGTGAAATAAGTCACAGAGAAAAAGAAAAATCATAAGATATCAGTACTACACGGAATGTAAACTTGGCTACACAGGAACTGAATTACAAAACAGAACAGGGTCTCAAATGTAGAAAACCAACTTATGCTTGCTTAAGGGGAAAGGTGAGTTGGGGTGCTGCATAAAACCAGACATTGAAATTAGCACAGATACCATTCCATAAGCCAAATATGTAATAGACAAGAGCTACTCCTTGCTCAACGAATTGGACTCAACACCCCATATTAAACGCCTAAGAATATACCTGACTAGTAAGAATCTTAAAACCTATGGATTTATATGTCTCCGAAGGAGAATCAAGCGTGTGTACAGCGGCATAAACGCAGCAGTGATAGGATTGGTGAGGTTCGGTGAGCAAATGCAGACCCTTTGAAGTCATATTGCATGGTACCCATTCCATGGGTCTCAAATCTCCAGGTTTAAGGGATTCTTCCTTCAGCTAAAACATGCATGTGGAACACAGAGTATGATCCACCGTGTGATCGGAAACGTGTTCAAATGTGTCTAAGTTTTCGTCCCCTGGTACTCGGGTGCAACATTCCAGACGCTTTACTAACACTCTCCCCACTTGGAGAGTCAGTGCCTTTAACCTCCTGTTTGGCCCAGTTTGCAATTTCTGCAGAAAATGAACAGGAATAGGGAGATCCAATGAGAGACTAGCTGGAGGTGTCTGGACGGGCAAATTTAACTCTCATTTCCCACCAGGAAGAGGAATTAACCAAAGGCTCAGTGTGCCATGCCGGAACCACACTAGGGCCTGAAGCAATCGTGCAGTGTTGCGGCCAATTCACAAGAAAGCGAGTTGAAGAAAGGAGCTCAGGGGCACTGTAATTCAAAAACCTGCAGAGTTATAAAGGACAGCTATCGTCCAAAAATATATTGAAGTAAGGCTGCCAAGAGGACTTGAAAGAGGGGCAGAATTGCAGGAAACCAATTTCAGGAGGTAGACTGGAATTGCAGGTAAAGCATAGGAAAAGAGGCAGAACGTCCACAATGATGCACTTGGCCAAAAAGGGCGTATGCGTTTTTTCCTGAGTATATTCAGGAAAAAACGCATAAGCCCTTTTTGGCCAACCAAGCAAGCTTGCAAAGGAAATCTGCACTACAATGAAGTCTCACTGCCCCCCGGTCAAAAGGGCCATCTGCAAAAAGTGTAAAATCCAGAAAGGCAGGACAGGCCATGCAGAACTTGGAGCCTTGTTATGCTGATGGGCGGGATGTAAATTGCCAACAGCCACTCTGGAGAAGTGTATGGTGTTTCCTGAAACATCTACAAAACAAAGCAACAGAGCCTAGTGCACTTCCACTTATGGTCCTATAGCTTAGGGAAATTAAAATCAAAAAGACACAGCCACCCCAAAGTTTGAGACGGCTCTGTTTACAAGAACCTCGTTTACGGTACAAGTTCAATATCACAGAAAGCGAAAAATGGATAAAGAAGTTGTGGTACTTACGTACAATGCAATATCACTCAGCAATGAAATCTATGTCATCAGACCTGTAGCAGCATAATGAGTGGATTCAGGTACGATGATTCAAAGTGAAATATGTCACAGAGAAAAAGAAACATCATAAGATATCACTACTACACGGAATGTAAACTTGACTACACAGGAACTGAATTACAAAACAGAACAGGGTCTCAAATGTAGAAAACTAACTTATGCTTGCTTAAGGGGAAAGGTGAGTTGGGGTGCTGCATAAAACCAGAGATTGAAATGAGCACAGATACCGTTCCATAAGCCAAATATGTAATAGACAAGAGCTACTCCTTGCTCAAAGAAGTGGATTCAAGACGCCATATTAAACGCCTAAGAATATACCTGACAAGTAAGAATCTTAAAACCTATGGATTTATATGTCTCCGAAAGAGAATCAAGCGTGTGTACAGCGGCATAAACGCAGCAGTGATAGGATTGGTGAGGTTCGGTGAGCAAATGCAGACCCTTTGAAGTCGTATTGCGTGGTACCCATTCCATGGGTCTCAACTCTCCAGGTTTAAGGGATTCTTCCTTCAGCTAAAACATGCATGTGGAACCCAGAGTATGATCCACCGTGTGATTGGGAAACGTGTTCAATTGTGTCTCAGTTTTCGTCCCCTGGTACTCGGGTGCAACATTCCAGACGCTTTACTACCACTCTCCCCACTTGGGGAGTCAGTGCCTTTAACCTCCTGTTTGGCCCAGTTTGCAATTTCTGCGTAAGATGAACAGGAATAGGGAGAAGCAATGAGAGACCAGCTGGAGGTGTCTGGACGGGAAAATTTAATTCTCATTTCCACCAGGAACAGGAATTAACCAAAGGCTCAGTGTGCCATGCCGGAACCACCCTAGGGCCTGAAGCAATCCTGTGGTGTTGCGGCCAGCTCACAAGAAAGCGCGTTGAAGAAAGGAGCTCAGGGGCACTGTCATTCACAAACCTGCAGAGTTATAAATGACAGCTATCGTCCAAAAATATATTGAAGTAAGGCTGCCAAGAGGACTTGAAAGCGGGGCAGAATTGCAGGAAACCGATTTCAGGAGGTAGACTGGAATTGCATGTAAAGCATAGGAAAAGAGGCAGAACGTCCACAATGATGCACTTGGCCAAAAAGGGCGTATGCGTTTTTCCTGAGTATATTCAGGAAAAAACGCATAGCCGCTTTTTGGCCAACCAAGCAAGCTTGCAAAGGAAATCTGCACTACAATGAAGTCTCACTTCCCCCCATTCAAAAGGGCCATCTGAAAAAAGTGTAAAATCCAGAAAGGCAGGACAGGCCATGGAGAACTGGGAGCCTTGTCATGCTGATGGGCGGGATGTAAATTGCCAACAGCCACTCTGGAGAAGTGTATGGTGTTTCCTGAAACATCTACAAAACAAAGCAACAGAGCCTAGTGCACTTCCACTTATGGTCCTATAGCTTAGGGAAATTAAAATCAAAAAGACACAGCCACCCCAAAGTTTGAGACGGCTCTGTTTACAAGAACCTCGTTTACGGTACAAGTTCAATATCACAGAAAGCGAAAAATGGATAAAGAAGTCGTGGTACTTACGTACAATGCAATATCACTCAGCAATGAAATCTATGTCATCAGGCCTGTAGCAGCATAATGAGTGGATTCAGGTACGATGATTCTAAGTGAAATAAGTCACAGAGAAAAAGAAACATCATAAGATATCAGTACTACACGGAATGTAAACTTGGCTAGAAAGGAACTGAATTACAAAACAGAACAGGGTCTCAAATGTAGAAAACCAACTTATGCTTGCTTAAGGGGAAAGCTGAGTTGGGGTGCTGCATAAAACCAGAGATTGAAATTAGCACAGATACCGTTCCATAAGCCAAATATGTAATAGACAAGAGCTACTCCTTGCTCAAAGAAGTGGATTCAAGACGCCATATTAAACGCCTAAGAATATACCTGACAAGTAAGAATCTTAAAACCTATGGATTTATATGTCTCCGAAAGAGAATCAAGTGTGTGTACAGCAGCATAAACGCAGCAGTGATAGGATTGGTGAGGTTCGGTGAGCAAATGCAGACCCTTTGAAGTCGTATTGTGTGGTACCCATTCCATGGGTCTCAACTCTCCAGGTTTAAGGGATTCTTCCTTCAGCTAAAACATGCATGTGGAACCCAGAGTATGATCCACCGTGTGATTGGGAAACGTGTTCAAATGTGTCTCAGTTTTCGTCCCCTGGTACTCGGGTGCAACATTCCAGACGCTTTACTAACACTCTCCCCACTTGGAGAGTCAGTGCCTTTAACCTCCTGTTTGGCCCAGTCTGCAATTTCTGCGTAAGATGAACAGGAATAGGGAGAACCAATGAGAGACCAGCTGGAGGTGTCTGGACGGGAAAATTTAATTCTCATTTCCACCAGGAACAGGAATTAACCAAAGGCTCAGTGTGCTATGCCGGAACCACCCTAGGGCCTGAAGCAATCCTGTGGTGTTGTGGCCAGCTCACAAGAAAGCGCGTTGAAGAAAGGAGCTCAGGGGCACTGTCATTCACAAACCTGCAGAGTTATAAATGACAGCTATCGTCCAAAAATATATTGAACTAAGGCTGCCAAGAGGACTTGAAAGCGGGGCAGAATTGCAGGAAACCGATTTCAGGAGGTAGACTGGAATTGCAGGTAAAGCATAGGAAAAGAGGCAGAACGTCCACAATGATGCACTTGGCCAAAAAGGGCGTATGCGTTTTTTCCTGAGTATATTCAGGAAAAAACGCATAAGCGCTTTTTGGCCAACCAAGCAAGCTTGCAAAGGAAATCTGCACTACAATGAAGTCTCACTTCCCCCCATTCAAAAGGGCCATCTGAAAAAAGTGTAAAATCCAGAAAGGCAGGACAGGCCATGGAGAACTGGGAGCCTTGTCATGCTGATGGGCGGGATGTAAATTGCCAACAGCCACTCTGGAGAAGTGTATGGTGTTTCCTGAAACATCTAAAAACAAAGCAACAGAGCCTAGGGCACTTCCACTTATGGTCCTATAGCTTAGGGAAATTAAAATCAAAAAGACACAGCCACCCCAAAGTTTGGGATGGCTCTGTTTACAAGAATCTCGTTTATGGTACAAGTTCAATATCACAGAAAGCGAAAAATGGATAAAGAAGTCGTGGTACTTACGTACAATGCAATATCACTCAGCAATGAAATCTATGTCATCAGGCCCAAAGCAGCATAATGAGTGGATTCAGGTACGATGATTCTAAGTGAAATAAGTCACACAGAAAAAGAAACATCATAAGATATTACTACTACACGGAATGTAAACTTGGCTAGAAAGGAACTGAATTACAAAACAGAACAGTGTCTCAAATGTAGAAAACCAACTTATGCTTGCTTAAGGGGAAAGGTGAGTTGGGGTGCTTCATAAAACCAGAGATTGAAATTAGCACAGATACCGTTCCATAAGCCAAATATGTAATAGACAAGAGCTACTCCTTGCTCAACAAAGTGGACTCAACACCCCATATTAAACGCCTAAGCTTATACCTGACTAGTAAGAATCTTAAAACCTATGGATTTATATGTCTCCGAAAGAGAATCAAGCGTGTGTACAGTGGCATAAACGCAGCAGTGATAGGATTGGTGAGGTTCGGTGAGCAAATGCAGACCCTTTGAAGTCATATTGCATGGTACCCATTCCATGGGTCTCAACTCTCCAGGTTTAAGGGATTCTTCCTTCAGCTAAAACATGCATGTGGAACCCAGAGTATGATCCACCGTGTGATCGGGAAATGTGTTCAAATGTGTCTCAGTTTTTGTCCCATGGTACTCAGGTGCAACATTCCAGACGCTTTACTACCACTCTCCCCACTTGGGGAGTCAGTGCCTTTAACCTCCTGTTTGGCCCAGTTTGCAATTTCTGCGGAAAATGAACAGGAATAGGGAGAACCCATGAGAGACTAGCTGGAGGTGTCTGGACAGGCAAATTTAAGTCTCATTTCCCACCAGGAAGAGGAATTAAACAAAGGCTCAGCATGCCGTGCCGGAACCACACTAGGTCCTGAAACAATCCTGCGGTGTTGCGGCCAGCTCACAAGAAAGCGAGTTGAAGAAAGGAGCTCAGGGGCACTGTAATTCACAAACCTGCAGAGTTATAAATGACAGGTATCGTCCAAAAATATATTGAAGTAAGGCTGCCAAGAGAACTTGAAAGCGGGCCAGAATTGCAGGAAACCGATTTCAGAAGGTAGACAGGAATTGCATGTAAAGCATAGGAAAAGAGGCAGAACGTCCACAATGATGCACTTGGCCAAAAAGGGCGTATGCGTTTTTTCCAGAATATATTCAGGAAAAAACGCATACGCCCTTTTTGGCCAACCAAGCAAGCTTGCAAAGGAAATCTGCACTACAATGAAGTCTCACTGCCCCCCGGTCAAAAGGGCCATCTGCAAAAAGTGTAAAATCCAGAAAGGCAGGACAGGCCATGGAGAACTGGGAGCCTTGTTATGCTGATGGGCGGGATGTAAATTGCCAACAGCCACTCTGGAGAAGTGTATGGTGTTTCCTGAAACATCTAAAAAACAAAGCAACAGAGCCTAGGGCACTTCCACTTATGGTCCTATAGCTTAGGGAAATTAAAATCAAAAAGACACAGCCACCCCAAATTTTGGGACGGCTCTGTTTACAAGAACCTCGTTTACGGTACAAGTTCAATATCACAGAAAGCGATAAATGGATAAAGAAGTTGTGGTACTTACGTACAATGCAATATCACTCAGCAATGAAATCTATGTCATCAGGCCCATAGCAGCATAATGACTGGATTCAAGTACGATGATTCTAAGTGAAATAAGTCACAGAGAAAAAGAAAAATCATAAGATATCAGTACTACACGGAATGTAAACTTGGCTACACAGGAACTGAATTACAAAACAGAACAGGGTCTCAAATGTAGAAAACCAACTTATGCTTGCTTAAGGGGAAAGGTGAGTTGGGGTGCTGCATAAAACCAGACATTGAAATTAGCACAGATACCATTCCATAAGCCAAATATGTAATAGACAAGAGCTACTCCTTGCTCAACGAATTGGACTCAACACCCCATATTAAACGCCTAAGAATATACCTGACTAGTAAGAATCTTAAAACCTATGGATTTATATGTCTCCGAAGGAGAATCAAGCGTGTGTACAGCGGCATAAACGCAGCAGTGATAGGATTGGTGAGGTTCGGTGAGCAAATGCAGACCCTTTGAAGTCATATTGCATGGTACCCATTCCATGGGTCTCAAATCTCCAGGTTTAAGGGATTCTTCCTTCAGCTAAAACATGCATGTGGAACACAGAGTATGATCCACCGTGTGATCGGAAACGTGTTCAAATGTGTCTAAGTTTTCGTCCCCTGGTACTCGGGTGCAACATTCCAGACGCTTTACTAACACTCTCCCCACTTGGAGAGTCAGTGCCTTTAACCTCCTGTTTGGCCCAGTTTGCAATTTCTTCAGAAAATGAACAGGAATAGGGAGAACCAATGAGAGACTAGCTGGAGGTGTCTGGACGGGCAAATTTAACTCTCATTTCCCACCAGGAAGAGGAATTAACCAAAGGCTCAGTGTGCCATGCCGGAACCACACTAGGGCCTGAAGCAATCGTGCAGTGTTGCGGCCAATTCACAAGAAAGCGAGTTGAAGAAAGGAGCTCAGGGGCACTGTAATTCAAAAACCTGCAGAGTTATAAAGGACAGCTATCGTCCAAAAATATATTGAAGTAAGGCTGCCAAGAGGACTTGAAAGAGGGGCAGAATTGCAGGAAACCAATTTCAGGAGGTAGACTGGAATTGCAGGTAAAGCATAGGAAAAGAGGCAGAACGTCCACAATGATGCACTTGGCCAAAAAGGGCGTATGCGTTTTTTCCTGAGTATATTCAGGAAAAAACGCATAAGCCCTTTTTGGCCAACCAAGCAAGCTTGCAAAGGAAATCTGCACTACAATGAAGTCTCACTGCCCCCCGGTCAAAAGGGCCATCTGCAAAAAGTGTAAAATCCAGAAAGGCAGGACAGGCCATGCAGAACTTGGAGCCTTGTTATGCTGATAGGCGGGATGTAAATTGCCAACAGCCACTCTGGAGAAGTGTATGGTGTTTCCTGAAACATCTACAAAACAAAGCAACAGAGCCTAGTGCACTTCCACTTATGGTCCTATAGCTTAGGGAAATTAAAATCAAAAAGACACAGCCACCCCAAAGTTTGAGACGGCTCTGTTTACAAGAACCTCGTTTACGGTACAAGTTCAATATCACAGAAAGCGAAAAATGGATAAAGAAGTTGTGGTACTTACGTACAATGCAATATCACTCAGCAATGAAATCTATGTCATCAGACCTGTAGCAGCATAATGAGTGGATTCAGGTACGATGATTCAAAGTGAAATATGTCACAGAGAAAAAGAAACATCATAAGATATCACTACTACACGGAATGTAAACTTGACTACACAGGAACTGAATTACAAAACAGAACAGGGTCTCAAATGTAGAAAACTAACTTATGCTTGCTTAAGGGGAAAGGTGAGTTGGGGTGCTGCATAAAACCAGAGATTGAAATGAGCACAGATACCGTTCCATAAGCCAAATATGTAATAGACAAGAGCTACTCCTTGCTCAAAGAAGTGGATTCAAGACGCCATATTAAACGCCTAAGAATATACCTGACAAGTAAGAATCTTAAAACCTATGGATTTATATGTCTCCGAAAGAGAATCAAGCGTGTGTACAGCGGCATAAACGCAGCAGTGATAGGATTGGTGAGGTTCGGTGAGCAAATGCAGACCCTTTGAAGTCGTATTGCGTGGTACCCATTCCATGGGTCTCAACTCTCCAGGTTTAAGGGATTCTTCCTTCAGCTAAAACATGCATGTGGAACCCAGAGTATGATCCACCGTGTGATTGGGAAACGTGTTCAAATGTGTCTCAGTTTTCGTCCCCTGGTACTCGGGTGCAACATTCCAGACGCTTTACTAACACTCTCCCCACTTGGAGAGTCAGTGCCTTTAACCTCCTGTTTGGCCCAGTTTGCAATTTCTGCGTAAGATGAACAGGAATAGGGAGAACCAATGAGAGACCAGCTGGAGGTGTCTGGACGGGAAAATTTAATTCTCATTTCCACCAGGAACAGGAATTAACCAAAGGCTCAGTGTGCCATGCCGGAACCACCCTAGGGCCTGAAGCAATCCTGTGGTGTTGCGGCCAGGTCACAAGAAAGCGCGTTGAAGAAAGGAGCTCAGGGGCACTGTCATTCACAAACCTGCAGAGTTATAAATGACAGCTATCGTCCAAAAATATATTGAAGTAAGGCTGCCAAGAGGACTTGAAAGCGGGGCAGAATTGCAGGAAACGGATTTCAGGAGGTAGACTGGAATTGCAGGTAAAGCATAGGAAAAGAGGCAGAACGTCCACAATGATGCACTTGGCCAAAAAGGGCGTATGCGTTTTTCCTGAGTATATTCAGGAAAAAACGCATAGCCGCTTTTTGGCCAACCAAGCAAGCTTGCAAAGGAAATCTGCACTACAATGAAGTCTCACTTCCCCCCATTCAAAAGGGCCATCTGAAAAAAGTGTAAAATCCAGAAAGGCAGGACAGGCCATGGAGAACTGGGAGCCTTGTCATGCTGATGGGCGGGATGTAAATTGCCAACAGCCACTCTGGAGAAGTGTATGGTGTTTCCTGAAACATCTACAAAACAAAGCAACAGAGCCTAGTGCACTTCCACTTATGGTCCTATAGCTTAGGGAAATTAAAATCAAAAAGACACAGCCACCCCAAAGTTTGAGACGGCTCTGTTTACAAGAACCTCGTTTACGGTACAAGTTCAATATCACAGAAAGCGAAAAATGGATAAAGAAGTCGTGGTACTTACGTACAATGCAATATCACTCAGCAATGAAATCTATGTCATCAGGCCTGTAGCAGCATAATGAGTGGATTCAGGTACGATGATTCTAAGTGAAATAAGTCACAGAGAAAAAGAAACATCATAAGACATCAGTACTACACGGAATGTAAACTTGGCTAGAAAGGAACTGAATTACAAAACAGAACAGGGTCTCAAATGTAGAAAACCAACTTATGCTTGCTTAAGGGGAAAGCTGAGTTGGGGTGCTGCATAAAACCAGAGATTGAAATTAGCACAGATACCGTTCCATAAGCCAAATATGTAATAGACAAGAGCTACTCCTTGCTCAAAGAAGTGGATTCAAGACGCCATATTAAACGCCTAAGAATATACCTGACAAGTAAGAATCTTAAAACCTATGGATTTATATGTCTCCGAAAGAGAATCAAGCGTGTGTACAGCAGCATAAACGCAGCAGTGATAGGATTGGTGAGGTTCGGTGAGCAAATGCAGACCCTTTGAAGTCGTATTGCGTGGTACCCATTCCATGGGTCTCAACTCTCCAGGTTTAAGGGATTCTTCCTTCAGCTAAAACATGCATGTGGAACCCAGAGTATGATCCACCGTGTGATTGGGAAACGTGTTCAAATGTGTCTCAGTTTTCGTCCCCTGGTACTCGGGTGCAACATTCCAGACGCTTTACTAACACTCTCCCCACTTGGAGAGTCAGTGCCTTTAACCTCCTGTTTGGCCCAGTCTGCAATTTCTGCGTAAGATGAACAGGAATAGGGAGAACCAATGAGAGACCAGCTGGAGGTGTCTGGACGGGAAAATTTAATTCTCATTTCCACCAGGAACAGGAATTAACCAAAGGCTCAGTGTGCTATGCCGGAACCACCCTAGGGCCTGAAGCAATCCTGTGGTGTTGTGGCCAGCTCACAAGAAAGCGCGTTGAAGAAAGGAGCTCAGGGGCACTGTCATTCACAAACCTGCAGAGTTATAAATGACAGCTATCGTCCAAAAATATATTGAAGTAAGGCTGCCAAGAGGACTTGAAAGCGGGGCAGAATTGCAGGAAACCGATTTCAGGAGGTAGACTGGAATTGCAGGTAAAGCATAGGAAAAGAGGCAGAACGTCCACAATGATGCACTTGGCCAAAAAGGGCGTATGCGTTTTTTCCTGAGTATATTCAGGAAAAAACGCATAAGCGCTTTTTGGCCAACCAAGCAAGCTTGCAAAGGAAATCTGCACTACAATGAAGTCTCACTTCCCCCCATTCAAAAGGGCCATCTGAAAAAAGTGTAAAATCCAGAAAGGCAGGACAGGCCATGGAGAACTGGGAGCCTTGTCATGCTGATGGGCGGGATGTAAATTGCCAACAGCCACTCTGGAGAAGTGTATGGTGTTTCCTGAAACATCTAAAAACAAAGCAACAGAGCCTAGGGCACTTCCACTTATGGTCCTATAGCTTAGGGAAATTAAAATCAAAAAGACACAGCCACCCCAAAGTTTGGGATGGCTCTGTTTACAAGAATCTCGTTTATGGTACAAGTTCAATATCACAGAAAGCGAAAAATGGATAAAGAAGACGTGGTACTTACGTACAATGCAATATCACTCAGCAATGAAATCTATGTCATCAGGCCCAAAGCAGCATAATGAGTGGATTCAGGTACGATGATTCTAAGTGAAATAAGTCACAGAGAAAAAGAAACATCATAAGATATCAGTACTACACGGAATGTAAACTTGGCTAGAAAGGAACTGAATTACAAAACAGAACAGGGTCTCAAATGTAGAAAACCAACTTATGCTTGCTTAAGGGGAAAGCTGAGTTGGGGTGCTGCATAAAACCAGAGATTGAAATTAGCACAGATACCGTTCCATAAGCCAAATATGTAATAGACAAGAGCTACTCCTTGCTCAAAGAAGTGGATTCAAGACGCCATATTAAACGCCTAAGAATATACCTGACAAGTAAGAATCTTAAAACCTATGGATTTATATGTCTCCGAAAGAGAATCAAGCGTGTGTACAGCAGCATAAACGCAGCAGTGATAGGATTGGTGAGGTTCGGTGAGCAAATGCAGACCCTTTGAAGTCGTATTGCGTGGTACCCATTCCATGGGTCTCAACTCTCCAGGTTTAAGGGATTCTTCCTTCAGCTAAAACATGCATGTGGAACCCAGAGTATGATCCACCGTGTGATTGGGAAACGTGTTCAAATGTGTCTCAGTTTTCGTCCCCTGGTACTCGGGTGCAACATTCCAGACGCTTTACTAACACTCTCCCCACTTGGAGAGTCAGTGCCTTTAACCTCCTGTTTGGCCCAGTCTGCAATTTCTGCGTAAGATGAACAGGAATAGGGAGAACCAATGAGAGACCAGCTGGAGGTGTCTGGACGGGAAAATTTAATTCTCATTTCCACCAGGAACAGGAATTAACCAAAGGCTCAGTGTGCTATGCCGGAACCACCCTAGGGCCTGAAGCAATCCTGTGGTGTTGTGGCCAGCTCACAAGAAAGCGCGTTGAAGAAAGGAGCTCAGGGGCACTGTCATTCACAAACCTGCAGAGTTATAAATGACAGCTATCGTCCAAAAATATATTGAAGTAAGGCTGCCAAGAGGACTTGAAAGCGGGGCAGAATTGCAGGAAACCGATTTCAGGAGGTAGACTGGAATTGCAGGTAAAGCATAGGAAAAGAGGCAGAACGTCCACAATGATGCACTTGGCCAAAAAGGGCGTATGCGTTTTTTCCTGAGTATATTCAGGAAAAAACGCATAAGCGCTTTTTGGCCAACCAAGCAAGCTTGCAAAGGAAATCTGCACTACAATGAAGTCTCACTTCCCCCCATTCAAAAGGGCCATCTGAAAAAAGTGTAAAATCCAGAAAGGCAGGACAGGCCATGGAGAACTGGGAGCCTTGTCATGCTGATGGGCGGGATGTAAATTGCCAACAGCCACTCTGGAGAAGTGTATGGTGTTTCCTGAAACATCTAAAAACAAAGCAACAGAGCCTAGGGCACTTCCACTTATGGTCCTATAGCTTAGGGAAATTAAAATCAAAAAGACACAGCCACCCCAAAGTTTGGGATGGCTCTGTTTACAAGAATCTCGTTTATGGTACAAGTTCAATATCACAGAAAGCGAAAAATGGATAAAGAAGACGTGGTACTTACGTACAATGCAATATCACTCAGCAATGAAATCTATGTCATCAGGCCCAAAGCAGCATAATGAGTGGATTCAGGTACGATGATTCTAAGTGAAATAAGTCACACAGAAAAAGAAACATCATAAGATATTACTACTACACGGAATGTAAACTTGGCTACACAGGAACTGAATTACAAAACAGAACAGTGTCTCAAATGTAGAAAACCAACTTATGCTTGCTTAAGGGGAAAGGTGAGTTGGGGTGCTTCATAAAACCAGAGATTGAAATTAGCACAGATACCGTTCCATAAGCCAAATATGTAATAGACAAGAGCTACTCCTTGCTCAACGAAGTGGACTCAACACCCCATATTAAACGCCTAAGAATATACCTGACTAGTAAGAATCTTAAAACCTATAGATTTATATGTCTCCGAAAGAGAATCAAGCGTGTGTACAGTGGCATAAACGCAGCAGTGATAGGATTGGTGAGGTTCGGTGAGCAAATGCAGACCCTTTGAAGTCATATTGCATGGTACCCATTCCATGGGTCTCAACTCTCCAGGTTTAAGGGATTCTTCTTTCAGCTAAAACATGCATGTGGAACCCAGAGTATGATCCACTGTGTGATCGGGAAATGTGTTCAAATATGTCTCAGTTTTCGTCCCCTGGTACTCGGGTGCAACATTCCAGACGCTTTACTAACACTCTCCCCACTTGGAGAGTCAGTGCCTTTAACCTCCTGTTTGGCCCAGTTTGCAATTTCTGCGGAAAATGAACAGGAATAGGGAGAACAAATGAGAGACTAGCTGGAGGTGTCTGGACGGGCAAATTTAACTCTCATTTCCCACCAGGAAGAGGAATTAACCAAAGGCTCAGCGTGCCATGCCAGAACCACACTAGGGCCTGAAGCAATCCTGCGGGGTTGCGGCCAGCTTACAAGAAAGCGAGTTGAAGAAAGGAGCTCAGGGGCACTGTCATTCACAAACCTGCAGAGTTATAAATGACAGCTATCGTCCAAAAATATATTGAAGTAAGGCTGCCAAGAGGACTTGAAAGTGGGGCAGAATTGCAGGAAACCGATTTCAGGAGGTAGACTGGAATTGCATGTAAAGCATAGGAAAAGAGACAGAACGTCCACAATGATGCACTTGGCCAAGAAGGGCATATGCGTTTTTTCCCGAATATATTCAGGAAAAAATGCATACGCACTTTTTGGCCAACCAAGCAACCCTTCAAAGGAAATCTGCACTACAATAAAGTCTCACTGCGCCCCGGTCAAAAGGGCCCTCTGAAAAAAGTGTAAAATCCAGAAAGGCAGGACAGGCCATGGAGAACTGGGAGCCTTGTCATGCTGATGGCCGGGATGTAAATTGCCAACAGCCACTCTGGAGAAGTGTATGGTGTTTCCTGAAACATCTACAAAACAAAGCAACAGAGCCTAGGGCACTTCCACTTATGGTCCTATACCTTAGGGAAATTAAAATCAAAAAGACACAGCCACCCCAAAGTTTGGGATGGCTCTGTTTACAAGAACCTCGTTTATGGTACAAGTTCAATATCACAGAAAGCGAGAAATGGATAAAGAAGTTGTGGTACTTACGTACAATGCAATATCACTCAGCAATGAAATCTATGTCATCAGGCCCATAGCAGCATAATGAGTGGATTCAGGTACGATGATTCTAAGTGAAATAAGTCACACAGAAAAAGAAACATCATAAGATATCACTACTACACGGAATGTAAACTTGGCTACACAGGAACTGAATTACAAAACAGAACAGGGTCTCAAATGTAGAAAACCAACTTATGCTTGCTTAAGGGGAAAGGTGAGTTGGGGTGCTGCATAAAACCAGAGATTGAAATTAGCACAGATACCGTTCCATAAGCCAAATATGTAATAGACAAGAGCTACTCCTTGCTCAACGAAGTGGACTCAACACCCCATATTAAACGCCTAAGAATATACCTGACTAGTAAGAATCTTAAAACCTATGGATTTATATGTCTCCGAAAGAGAATCAAGTGTGTGTACAGCGGCATAAACGCAGCAGTGATAGGATTGGTGAGGTTCGGTGAGCAAATGCAGACCCTTTGAAGTCATAGTGCATGGTACCCGTTCCATGGGTCTCAACTCTCCAGGTTTAAGGGATTCTTCCTTCAGCTAAAACATGCATGTGGAACCCAGAGTATCATCCACCGTGTGATCGGGAAACGTGTTCAAATGTGTCTCAGTTTTCGTCCCCTGGTACTCGGGTGCAACATTCCAGATGCTTTACTAACACTCTCCCCACTTGCAGAGTCAGTGCCTTTAACCTCCTGTTTGGCCCAGTTTGCAATTTCTGTGGAAAATGAACAGGAATAGGGAGAACCAATGAGAGACTAGCTGGAGGTGTCTGGACGGGCAAATTTAACTCTCATTTCCCACCAGGAGGAGGAATTAACCAAAGGCTCAGCGTGCTATTCCGGAACCACACTAGGGCCTGAAGGATTCCTGCAGTGTTGCGGCCAATTCACAAGAAAGCGAGTTGAAGAAAGGAGCACAGGGGAACTGCAATTCACAAACCTGCAGAGTTATAAATGACAGCTATCGTCCAAAAATATATTCAAGTAAGGCTGCCAAGAGGACTTGAAAGCGGGGCAGAATTGCAGGAAACCGATTTCAGGAGGTAGACTGGAATTGCAGGTAAAGCATAGGAAAAGAGGCAGAACGTCCACAATGATGCACTTGGCCAAAAAGGGCGTATGCATTTTTTCCTGAGTATATTCAGGAAAAAACGCATACACCCTTTTTGGCAAACCAAGCAAGCTTGCAAAGAAATCTGCACTACAATGAAGTCTCACTGCCCCCCGGTCAAAAGGGCCATCTGAAAAAACTGTAAAATCCAGAAAGGCAGGACAGGCTTTGCAGAACAGGGAGCCTTGTTATGCTGATGGGCGGGATGTAAATTGCCAACAGCCACTCTGGAGAAGTGTATGGTGTTTCCTGAAACATCTAAAAAACAAAGCAACAGAGCCTAGGCCACTTCCACTTATGGTCCTATAGCTTAGGGAAATTAAAATCAAAAAGACACAGCCACCCCAAATTTTGGGACGGCTCTGTTTACAAGAACCTCGTTTACGGTACAAGTTCAATATCACAGAAAGCGAAAAATGGATAAAGAAGTCGTGGTACTTACGTACAATGCAATATCACTCAGCAATGAAATCTATGTCATCAGGCCTGTAGCAGCATAATGAGTGGATTCAGGTACGATGATTCTAAGTGAAATAAGTCACAGAGAAAAAGAAACATCAGAAGATATCACTACTACACGGAATGTAAACTTGGCTAGACAGGAACTGAATTACAAAACAGAACAGGGTCTCAAATGTAGAAAACCAACTTATGCTTGCTTAAGGGGAAAGCTGAGTTGGGGTGCTGCATAAAACCAGAGATTGAAATTAGCACAGATACCGTTCCATAAGCCAAATATGTAATAGACAAGAGCTACTCCTTGCTCAAAGAAGTGGATTCAAGACGCCATATTAAACGCCTAAGAATATACCTGAGAAGTAAGAATTTTAAAACCTATGGATTTATATGTCTCTGAAAGAGAATCAAGCGTGTGTACAGCGGCATAAACGCAGCAGTGATAGGATTGGTGAGGTTCGGTGAGCAAATGCAGACCCTTTGAAGTCGTATTGCGTGGTACCCATTCCATGGGTCTCAACTCTCCAGGTTTAAGGGATTCTTCCTTCAGCTAAAACATGCATGTGGAACCCAGAGTATGATCCACCGTGTGATTGGGAAACGTGTTCAAATGTGTCTCAGTTTTCGTCCCCTGGTACTCGGGTGCAACATTCCAGACGCTTTACTAACACTCTCCCCACTTGGAGAGTCAGTGCCTTTAACCTCCTGTTTGGCCCAGTCTGCAATTTCTGCGTAAGATGAACAGGAATAGGGAGAACCAATGAGAGACCAGCTGGAGGTGTCTGGACGGGAAAATTTAATTCTCATTTCCACCAGGAACAGGAATTAACCAAAGGCTCAGTGTGATATGCCGGAACCACCCTAGGGCCTGAAGCAATCTTGTGGTGTTGCGGCCAGCTCACAAGAAAGCGCGTTGAAGAAAGGAGCTCAGGGGCACTGTCATTCACAAACCTGCAGAGTTATAAATGACAGCTATCGTCCAAAAATATATTGAAGTAAGGCTGCCAAGAGGACTTGAAAGCGGGGCAGAATTGCAGGAAACCGATTTCAGGAGGTAGACTGGAATTGCAGGTAAAGCATAGGAAAAGAGGCAGAACGTCCACAATGATGCACGTGGCCAAAAAGGGCGTATGCGTTTTTTCCTGAGTATATTCAGGAAAAAACGCATAAGCCCTTTTTGGCCAAACAAGCAAGCTTGCAAAGGAAATCTGCACTACAATGAAGTCTCACTGCCCCCCGGTCAAAAGGGCCATCTGAAAAAAGTGTAAAATCCAGAAAGGCAGGACAGGCCATGGAGAACTGGGGGCCTTGTTATGCTGATGGGCAGGATGTAAATTGCCAACAGCCACTCTGGAGAAGTGTATGGTGTTTCCTGAAACATCTAAAAAACAAAGCAACAGAGCCTAGGGCACTTCCACTTATGGTCCTATAGCTTAGGGAAATTAAAATCAAAAAGACACAGCCACCCCAAAGTTTGGGACGGCTCTGTTTACAAGAACCTCGTTTACGGTACAAGTTCAATATCACAGAAAGCGAAAAATGGATAAAGAAGTTGTGGTACTTACGTACAATGCAATATCACTCAGCAATGAAATCTATGTTATCAGGCCCGTAGCAGCATAATGAGTGGATTCAGGTACGATGATTCTAAGTGAAATAAGTCACAGAGAAAAAGAAACATCATAAGATATCACTACTACACGGAATATAAACTTGGCTACACAAGAACTGAATTACAAAACAGAACAGGGTCTCAAATGTAGAAAACCAACTTATGCTTGCTTAAGGGGAAAGGTGAGTTGGGTTGCTGCATAAAACCAGAGATTGAAATTAGCACAGATACCGTTCCATAAGCCAAATATGTAATAGACAAGAGCTACTCCTTGCTCAACGAAGTGGACTCAACACCCCATATTAAACGCCTAAGAATATACCTGACTAGTAAGAATCTTAAAACCTATGGATTTATATGTCTCCGAAAGAGAATCAAGAGTGTGTACAGCGGCATAAACACAGCAGTGATAGGATTGTTGAGGTTCGGTGAGCAAATGCAGACCCTTTGAAGTCATATTGCATGGTACCCATTCCATGGGTCTCAACTCTCCAGGTTTTAGGGATTCTTCCTACAGCTAAAACTTGCATGTGGAACCTAGAGTATGATCCTCCGTGTGATCGGGAAACGTGTTCAAATGTGTCTCAGTTTTCGTCCCCTGGTACTCGGGTGCAACATTCCAGACGCTTTACTAACACTCTCCCCACTTGGAGAGTCAGTGCCTTTAACCTCCTGTTTGGCCCAGTTTGCAATTTCTGCGGAAAATGAACAGGAATAGGGAGAACCAATGAGAGACTAGCTGGAGGTGTCTGGACGGGCAAATTTAACTCTCATTTCCCACCAGGAAGAGGAATTAACCAAAGGCTCTGCGTGCCGTGTAGGAACCACACTAGGGCCTGAAGCAATCCTGCAGTGTTGCGGCCAGCTCACAAGAAAGGGAGTTGAAGAAAGGAGCTCAGGGGCACTGTCATTCACAAACATGCAGAGTTATAAATGACAGCTATCGTCCAAAAATATATTGAAGTAAGGCTGCCAAGAGGACTTGAAAGCGGGGCAGAATTGCAGGAAACCGATTTCAGGATGTAGACTGCAATTGCATGTAAAGCATAGGAAAAGAGGCAGAACGTCCACAATGATGCACTTGGCCAAAGAGGGCGTATGCGTTTTTTCCTTCATATATTCAGGAAAAAACGCATACGCCCTGTTTGGCCAACCAAGCAAGCTTGCAAGGGAAATCTGCACTACAATGAAGTCTCACTGCCCCCCGGTCAAAAGGGCCATCTGATAAAAGTGTAAAATCCAGAAAGGCAGGACAGGCCATGGAGAACTGGGAGCCTTGTTATGCTGATGGGCGGGATGTAAATTGCCAACAGCCACTCTGGAGAAGTGTATGGTGTTTCCTGAAACATCTAAAAAACAAAGCAACAGAGCCTAGGCCACTTCCACTTATGGTCTTATAGCTTAGGGAAATTAAAATCAAAAAGACACAGCCACCCCAAATTTTGGGATGGCTCTGTTTACAAGCACCTCGTTTACGGTACAAGTTCAATATCATAGAAAGCGAAAAATGGATAAAGAAGTTGTGGTACTTACGTACAATGCAATATCACTCAGCAATGAAATCTATGTCATCAGGCCCATAGCAGCATAATGACTGGATTCAAGTACGATGATTCTAAGTGAAATAAGTCATAGAGAAAAAGAAACATCATAAGATATCAGTACTACACGGAATGTAAACTTGGCTACACAGGAACTGATTTACAAAACAGAACAGGGTCTCAAATGTAGAAAACCAACTTATGCTTGCTTAAGGGGAAAGGTGAGTTGGGGTGCTGCATAAAACCAGAGATTGAAATTAGCACAGATACCGTTCCGTAAGCCAAATATGTAATAGACAAGAGCTACTCCTTGCTCAACGAAGTGGACTCAACACCCCATATTAAACGCCTAAGAATATACCTGACTAGTAAGAATCTTAAAACCTATGGATTTATATGTCTCCAAAAGAGAATCAAGCGTGTGTACAGCGGCATAAACGCAGCAGTGATAGGATTGGTGAGGTTTGGTGAGCAAATGCAGACCCTTTGAAGTCATAGTGCATGGTACCCATTCCATGGGTCTCAACTCTCCAGGTTTAAGGGATTCTTCCTTCAGCTAAAACATGGATGTGGAACCCAGAGTATGATCCACCGTGTGATTGGGAAACGTGTTCAAATGTGTCTCAGTTTTTGTCCCCTGGTACTCGGGTGCAACATTCCAGACGCTTTACTAACACTCTCTCCACTTGGAGAGTCAGTGTCTTTAACCTCCTGTTTGGCCCAGTTTGCAATTTCTGCGGAAAATGAACAGGAATAGGGAGAACCAATGAGAGACTAGCTGGAGGTGTCTGGACGGGCAAATTTAACTCTCATTTCCCACCAGGAAGAGGAATTAACCAAAGGCTCAGTGTGCCATGCCGGAACCACACTAGGGCCTGAAGCAATCATGCAGTATTGCGGCCAATTCACAAGAAAGCGAGTTGAAGAAAGGAGCTCAGGGGCACAGTAATTCACAAACCTGCAGAGTTATAAAGGACAGCTATCGTCCAAAAATATATTGAAGTAAGGCTGCCAAGAGGACTTGAAAGTGGGGCAGAATTGCAGGAAACCGATTTCAGGAGGTAGACTGGAATTGCAGGTAAAGCATAGGAAAAGAGGCAGAACGTCCACAATGATGCACTTGGCCAAAAAGGGCATATGCGTTTTTTCCTGAGTATATTCAGGAAAAAACGCATAAGCCCTTTTTGGCCAACCAAGCAAGCTTGCAAAGGAAATCTGCACTACAATGAAGTCTCACTGCCCCCCGGTCAAAAGGGCCATCTGAAAAAAGTGTAAAATCCAGAAAGGCAGGACAGGCCATGGAGAACTGGGGGCCTTGTTATGCTGATGGGCAGGATGTAAATTGCCAACAGCCACTCTGGAGAAGTGTATGGTGTTTCCTGAAACATCTAAAAAACAAAGCAACAGAGCCTAGGGCACTTCCACTTATGGTCCTATAGCTTAGGGAAATTAAAATCAAAAAGACACAGCCACCCCAAAGTTTGGGACGGCTCTGTTTACAAGAACCTCGTTTACGGTACAAGTTCAATATCACAGAAAGCGAAAAATGGATAAAGAAGTTGTGGTACTTACGTACAATGCAATATCACTCAGCAATGAAATCTATGTTATCAGGCCCGTCGCAGCATAATGAGTGGATTCAGGTACGATGATTCTAAGTGAAATAAGTCACAGAGAAAAAGAAACATCATAAGATATCACTACTACACGGAATATAAACTTGGCTACACAAGAACTGAATTACAAAACAGAACAGGGTCTCAAATGTAGAAAACCAACTTATGCTTGCTTAAGGGGAAAGGTGAGTTGGGTTGCTGCATAAAACCAGAGATTGAAATTAGCACAGATACCGTTCCATAAGCCAAATATGTAATAGACAAGAGCTACTCCTTGCTCAACGAAGTGGACTCAACACCCCATATTAAACGCCTAAGAATATACCTGACTAGTAAGAATCTTAAAACCTATGGATTTATATGTCTCCGAAAGAGAATCAAGAGTGTGTACAGCGGCATAAACACAGCAGTGATAGGATTGTTGAGGTTCGGTGAGCAAATGCAGACCCTTTGAAGTCATATTGCATGGTACCCATTCCATGGGTCTCAACTCTCCAGGTTTTAGGGATTCTTCCTACAGCTAAAACTTGCATGTGGAACCTAGAGTATGATCCTCCGTGTGATCGGGAAACGTGTTCAAATGTGTCTCAGTTTTCGTCCCCTGGTACTCGGGTGCAACATTCCAGACGCTTTACTAACACTCTCCCCACTTGGAGAGTCAGTGCCTTTAACCTCCTGTTTGGCCCAGTTTGCAATTTCTGCGGAAAATGAACAGGAATAGGGAGAACCAATGAGAGACTAGCTGGAGGTGTCTGGACGGGCAAATTTAACTCTCATTTCCCACCAGGAAGAGGAATTAACCAAAGGCTCTGCGTGCCGTGTAGGAACCACACTAGGGCCTGAAGCAATCCTGCAGTGTTGCGGCCAGCTCACAAGAAAGGGAGTTGAAGAAAGGAGCTCAGGGGCACTGTCATTCACAAACATGCAGAGTTATAAATGACAGCTATCGTCCAAAAATATATTGAAGTAAGGCTGCCAAGAGGACTTGAAAGCGGGGCAGAATTGCAGGAAACCGATTTCAGGATGTAGACTGCAATTGCATGTAAAGCATAGGAAAAGAGGCAGAACGTCCACAATGATGCACTTGGCCAAAGAGGGCGTATGCGTTTTTTCCTTCATATATTCAGGAAAAAACGCATACGCCCTGTTTGGCCAACCAAGCAAGCTTGCAAGGGAAATCTGCACTACAATGAAGTCTCACTGCCCCCCGGTCAAAAGGGCCATCTGATAAAAGTGTAAAATCCAGAAAGGCAGGACAGGCCATGGAGAACTGGGAGCCTTGTTATGCTGATGGGCGGGATGTAAATTGCCAACAGCCACTCTGGAGAAGTGTATGGTGTTTCCTGAAACATCTAAAAAACAAAGCAACAGAGCCTAGGCCACTTCCACTTATGGTCTTATAGCTTAGGGAAATTAAAATCAAAAAGACACAGCCACCCCAAATTTTGGGATGGCTCTGTTTACAAGCACCTCGTTTACGGTACAAGTTCAATATCATAGAAAGCGAAAAATGGATAAAGAAGTTGTGGTACTTACGTACAATGCAATATCACTCAGCAATGAAATCTATGTCATCAGGCCCATAGCAGCATAATGACTGGATTCAAGTACGATGATTCTAAGTGAAATAAGTCATAGAGAAAAAGAAACATCATAAGATATCAGTACTACACGGAATGTAAACTTGGCTACACAGGAACTGAATTACAAAACAGAACAGGGTCTCAAATGTAGAAAACCAACTTATGCTTGCTTAAGGGGAAAGGTGAGTTGGGGTGCTGCATAAAACCAGAGATTGAAATGAGCACAGATACCGTTCCATAAGCCAAATATGTAATAGACAAGAGCTACTCCTTGCTCAAAGAAGTGGATTGAAGACGCCATATTAAACGCCTAAGAATATACCTGACAAGTAAGAATCTTAAAACCTATGGATTTATATGTCTCCGAAAGAGAATCAAGCGTGTGTACAGCGGCATAAACGCAGCAGTGTTAGGATTGGTGAGGTTCGGTGAGCAAATGCAGACCCTTTGAAGTCGTATTGCGTGGTACCCATTCCATGGGTCTCAACTCTCCAGGTTTAAGGGATTCTTCCTTCAGCTAAAACATGCATGTGGAACCCAGAGTATGATCCATCGTGTGATTGGGAAACGTGTTCAAATGTGTCTCACTTTTCGTCCCCTGGTACTCGGGTGCAACATTCCAGACGCTTTACTAACACTCTCCCCACTTGGAGAGTCAGTGCCTTTAACCTCCTGTTCGGCCCAGTTTGCAATTTCTGCGTAAGATGAACAGGAATAGGGAGAACCAATGAGAGACCAGCTGGCGGTGTCTGGACGGGAAACTTTAATTCTCATTTCCACCAGGAACAGGAATTAACCAAAGGCTCAGTGTGCCGTGCCGGAACCACACTAGGGCCTGAAGCAATCCTGTGGTGTTGCGGCCAGCTCACAAGAAAGCGTGTTGAAGAAAGGAGCTCAGGGCCACTGTCATTCACAAACCTGCAGCGTTATAAATGACAGCTATCGTCCAAAAATATATTGAAGTAAGTCTGCCAAGAGGACTTGAAAGCGGGGCAGAATTGCAGGAAACCTATTTCAGGAGGTAGACTGGAATTGCAGGTAAAGCATAGGAAAAGAGGCAGAACGTCCACAATGATGCACTTGGCCAAAAGGGCGTGTGCGTTTTTTCCTGAGTATATTCAGGAAAAAACGCATAAGCCCTTTTTGGCCAACCAAGCAAGCTTGCAAAGGAAATCTGCACTACAATGAAGTCTCACTGCCCCCCGGTCAAAAGGGCCATCTGAAAAAAGTGTAAAATCTAGAAAGGCAGGACAGGCCATGCAGAACTGGGACCATTGTTATGCTGATGGTAGGGATGTAAATTGCCAACAGCCACCCTGGAGAAGTGTATGGTGTTTCCGGAAACATCTACAAAACAAAGCAACAGAGCCTAGGGCACTTCCACTTATGGTCCTATAGCTTAGGGAAATTAAAATCAAAAAGACACAGCCACCCCAAAGTTTGAGACGGCTCTGTTTACAAGAACCTCGTTTACGGTACAAGTTCAAAATCACAGAAAGCGAAAAATGGATAAAGAAGTTGTGGTACTTACGTACAATGCAATATCACTCAGCAATGAAATCTATGTCTTCAGGCCCGTAGCAGCATAATGAGTGGATTCAGGTACGATGATTCTAAGTGAAATAAGTCACAGAGAAAAAGAAACATCATAAGATATCAGTACTACACGGAATGTAAACTTGGCTACACAGGAACTGAATTACAAAACAGAACAGGGTTTCAAATGTAGAAAACCAACTTATGCTTGCTTAAGGGGAAAGGTGAGTTGGGGTGCTGCATAAAACCAGAGATTGAAATTAGCATAGATACCGTTCCATAAGCCAAATATGTAATAGACAAGAGCTACTCCTTGCTCAACGAAGTGGACTCAACACCCCATATTAAACGCCTAAGAATATACCTGACTAGTAAGAATCTTAAAACCTATGGATTTATATGTCTCCGAAAGAGAATCAAGCGTGTGTACAGCGGCATAAACACAGCAGTGATAGGATTGGTGAGATTCGGTGAGCAAATGCAGACCCTTTGAAGTCATATTGCATGGTACCCTTTCCATGGGTCTCAACTCTTCAGGTTTTAGGGATTCTTCCTTCAGCTAAAACATGCATGTGGAACCCAGAGTATGATCCACCGTGTGATCGGGAATCGTGTTCAAATGTGTCTCAATTTTCATACCCTCGTACTCGGGTGCAACATTCCAGACGCTTTACTAACACTCTCCCCACTTGGAGAGTCAGTGCCTTTAACCTCCTCTTTGGCCCAGTGTGCAATTTCTGCGGAAAATGAACAGGAATAGGGAGAACCAATGAGAGACTAGCTGGAGGTGTCTGGACGGGCAAATTTAACTCTCATTTCCCACCCGGAAGAGGAATTAACCTAAGGGTCTGCGTGCCGTGCCGGAACCACACTAGGGCCTGAAGCAATCCTGCAGTGTTGCGGCCAGCTCACAAGAAAGCGAGTTGAAGAAAGGAGCTCAGGGGCACTGTCATTCACAAACCTGCAAAGTTATAAATGACAGCTATCGTCCAAAAATATATTTAAGTAAGGCTTCCAAGGGACCTTGAAAGCGGGGCAGAATTGCAGGAAACCGATTTCAGGAGGTAGACTGGAATTGCATGTAAAGCATAGGAAAAGAGGCAGAACGTCCACAATGATGCACTTGGCCAAACAGGGCATATGCGTTTTTTCCTGAATATATTCAGGAAAAATCGCATAAGCCCTTTTTGGCCAACCAAGCAAGCTTGCAAAGGAAATCTGCACTACAATGAAGTCTCACTGCCCCCGGTCAAAAGGGCCATCTGAAAAAAGTGTAAAATCCAGAAAGGCAGGACAGGCCATGGAGAACTGGGAGCCTTGTTATGCTGATGGGCGGGATGTAAATTGCCAACAGCCACTCTGGAGAAGTGTATGGTGTTTCCTGAAACATCTACAAAACAAAGCAACAGAGCCTAGGGCACTTCCACTTATGGTCCTATAGCTTAGGGAAATTAAAATCAAAAAGACACAGCCACCCCAAAGTTTGGGACGGCTCTGTTTACAAGAACCTCGTTTACGGTACAAGTTCAATATCACAGAAAGCGAAAAATGGATAAAGAAGTTGTGGTACTTACGTACAATGCAATATCACTCAGCAATGAAATCTATGTCATCAGGCCCATAGCAGCATAATGAGTGGATTCAGGTACGATGATTCTAAGTGAAATATGTCACAGAGAAAAAGAAACATCAGAAGATATCACTACTACACGGAATGTAAACTTGACTACACAGGAACTGAATTACAAAACAGAACAGGGTCTCAAATGTAGAAAACCAACTTATGCTTGCTTAAGGGGAAAGGTGAGTTGGGGTGCTGCATAAAACCAGAGATTGAAATTAGCACAGATACCGTTCCATAAGCCAAATATGTAATAGACAAGAGCTACTCCTTGCTCAACGAAGTGGACTCAACACCCCATATTAAACGCCTAAGAATATACCTGACTAGTAAGAATCTTAAAACCTATGGATTTATATGTCTCCGAAAGAGAATCAAGCATGTGTACAGCGGCATAAACAGAGCAGTGATAGGATTGGTGAGATTCGGTGAGCAAATGCACACCCTTTGAAGTCATATTGCATGGTACCCATTCCATGGGTCTCAACTCTCCAGGTTTTAGGGATTCTTCCTTCAGCTAAAACATGCATGTGGAACCCAGAGTATGATCTACCGTGTGATCAGGAAATGTGTTCAAATGTGTCTCAATTTTCATCCCCTGGTACTCGGGTGCAACATTCCAGACGCTTTACTAACACTCTCCCCACTTGGAGAGTCAGTGTCTTTAACCTCCTGTTTGGCCCAGTGTGCAATTTCTGCGGAAAATGAACAGGAATAGGGAGAACCAATGAGAGACTAGCTGGAGGTGTCTGGACGGGCAAATTTAACTCTCATTTCCCACCAGGAAGAGGAATTAACCAAAGGCTCAGCGTGCCATGCCGGAACCACACTAGTCCCTGAAGCAATCCTGCGGTGTTGTGGCCAGCTCACAAGAAAGCGAGTTCAAGAAAGGAGCTCAGGGGCACTGTAATTCACAAACCTGCAGAGTTATAAATGACAGCTATCGTCCAAAAATATATTGAAATAAGGCTGCCAAGAGGACTTGAAAGCGGGTCAGTATTGCAGGAAACTAATTTCAGGAGGTAGACTGGAATTGCATGTAAACTATAGGAAAAGAGGCAGAACGTCCACAATGATGCACTTGGCCAAAAAGGGCGTATGCGTTTTTTCCTGAGTATATTCAGGAAAAATCGCATAAGCCCTTTTTGGCCAACCAAGCAAGCTTGCAAAGGAAATCTGCACTACAATGAAGTCTCACTGCCCCCGGTCAAAAGGGCCATCTGAAAAAAGTGTAAAATCCAGAAAGGCAGGACAGGCCATGGAGAACTGGGAGCCTTGTTATGCTGATGAGCGGGATGTAAATTGCCAACAGCCACTCTGGAGAAGTGTATGGTGTGTCCTGAAACATCTACAAAACAAAGCAACAGAGCCTAGGGCACTTCCACTTATGGTCCTATAGCTTAGGGAAATTAAAATCAAAAAGACACAGCCACCCCAAAGTTTGAGACGGCTCTGTTTACAAGAACCTCGTTTACGGTACAAGTTCAAAATCACAGAAAGCGAAAAATGGATAAAGAAGTTGTGGTACTTACGTACAATGCAATATCACTCAGCAATGAAATCTATGTCATCAGGCCCATAGCAGCATAATGAGTGGATTCAGGTACGATGATTCTAAGTGAAATATGTCACAGAGAAAAAGAAACATCATAAGATATCACTACTACACGGAATGTAAACTTGACTACACAGGAACTGAATTACAAAACAGAACAGGGTCTCAAATGTAGAAAACCAACTTATGCTTGCTTAAGGGGAAAGGTGAGTTGGGGTGCTGCATAAAACCAGAGATTGAAATTAGCACAGATACCGTTCCATAAGCCAAATATGTAATAGACAAGAGCTACTCCTTGCTCAACGAAGTGGACTCAACACCCCATATTAAACGCCTAAGAATATACCTGACTAGTAAGAATCTTAAAACGTATGGATTTATATGTCTCCGAAAGAGAATCAAGCATGTGTACAGCGGCATAAACAGAGCAGTGATAGGATTGGTGAGATTCGGTGAGCAAATGCAGACCCTTTGAAGTCATATTGCATGGTACCCATTCCATGGGTCTCAACTCTCCAGGTTTTAGGGATTCTTCCTTCAGCTAAAACATGCATGTGGAACCCAGAGTATGATCTACCGTGTGATCGCGAAATGTGTTCAAATGTGTCTCAATTTTCGTCCCCTGGTACTCGGGTGCAACATTCCAGACGCTTTACTAACACTCTCCCCACTTGGAGAGTCAGTGTCTTTAACCTCCTGTTTGGCCCAGTGTGCAATTTCTGCGGAAAATGAACAGGAATAGGGAGAACCAATGAGAGACTAGCTGGAGGTGTCTGGACGGGCAAATTTAACTCTCATTTCCCACCAGGAAGAGGAATTAACCAAAGGCTCAGCGTGCCATGCCGGAACCACACTAGTGCCTGAAGCAATCCTGCGGTGTTGTGGCCAATTCACAAGAAAGCGAGTTGAAGAAAGGAGCTCAGGGGCACTGTAATTCACAAACCTGCAGAGTTATAAATGACAGCTATCGTCCAAAAATATATTGAAGTAAGGCTGCCAAGAGGACTTGAAAGCGGGTCAGTATTGCAGGAAACTAATTTCAGGAGGTAGACTGGAATTGCATGTAAACCATAGGAAAAGAGGCAGAACGTCCACAATGATGCACTTGGCCAAAAAGGGCGTATGCGTTTTTTCCTGAGTATATTCAGGAAAAATCGCATAAGCCCTTTTTGGCCAACCGAGCAAGCTTGCAAAGGAAATCTGCACTACGATGAAGTCTCACTGCCCCCGGTCAAAAGGGCCATCTGAAAAAGTGTAAAATCCAGAAAGGCAGGACAGGCCATGGAGAACTGGGAGCCTTGTTATGCTGATGGGCGGGATGTAAATTGCCAACAGCCACTCTGGAGAAGTGTATGGTGTGTCCTGAAACATCTAAACAACAGAGCAACAGAGCCTAGGGCACTTCCACTTATGGTCCTATAGCTTAGGGAAATTAAAATCAAAAAGACACAGCCACCCCAAAGTTTGGGACGGCTCTGTTTACAAGAACCTCGTTTACGGTACAAGTTCAATATCACAGAAAGCAAAAAATGGATAAAGAAGTTGTGGTACTTACGTACGATGCAATATCACTCAGCAATGAAATCTATGTCATCAGGCCCGTAGCAGCATAATGAGTGGATTCAGCTACGATGATTCTAAGTGAAATAAGTCACACGGAAAAAGAAACATCATAAGATATCACTACTACACGGAATGTAAACTTGGCTACACAGGAACTGAATTACAAAACAGAACAGGGTCTCAAATGTAGAAAACCAACTTATGCTTGCTTAAGGGGAAAGGTGAGTTGGGGTGCTGCATAAAACCAGAGATTGAAATTAGCACAGATACCGTTCCATAAGCCAAATATGTAATAGACAAGAGCTACTCCTTGCTCAACGAAGTGGACTCAACACCCCATATTAAACGCCTAAGAATATACCTGACTTGTAAGAATCTTAAAACCTATGGATTTATATGTCTCCGAAAGAGAATCAAGCGTGTGTACAGCGGCATAAACGCAGCAGTGATAGGATTGGTGAGGTTTGGTGAGCAAATGCAGACCCTTTGAAGTCATAGTGCATGGTACCCATTCCATGGGTCTCAACTCTCCAGGTTTAAGGAATTCTTCCTTCAGCTAAAACATGGATGTGGAACCCAGAGTATGATCCACCGTGTGATTGGGAAACGTGTTCAAATGTGTCTCAGTTTTTGTCCCCTGGTACTCGGGTGCAACATTCCAGACGCTTTACTAACACTCTCTCCACTTGGAGAGTCAGTGTCTTTAAACTCCTGTTTGGCCCAGTTTGCAATTTCTGCGGAAAATGAACAGGAATAGGGAGAACCAATGAGAGACTAGCTGGAGGTGTCTGGACGGGCAAATTTAACTCTCATTTCCCACCAGGAAGAGGAATTAACCAAAGGCTCAGTGTGCCATGCCGGAACCACACTAGGGCCTGAAGCAATCATGCAGTATTGCAGCCAATTCACAAGAAAGCGAGTTGAAGAAAGGAGCTCAGGGGCACAGTAATTCACAAACCTGCAGAGTTATAAAGGACAGCTATCGTCCAAAAATATATTGAAGTAAGCCTGCCAAGAGGACTTGAAAGTGGGGCAGAATTGCAGGAAACCGATTTCAGGAGGTAGACTGGAATTGCAGGTAAAGCATAGGAAAAGAGGCAGAACGTCCACAATGATGCACTTGGCCAAAAAGGGCATATGCGTTTTTTCCTGAATATATTCAGGAAAAAACGCATACGCCCTGTTTGGCCAACCAAGCAAGCTTGCAAAGGAAATCTGCACTACAATGAAGTCTCACTGTCCCCCGGACAAAAGGGCCATCTGAAAAAAGTGTAAAATCCAGAAAGGCAGGATAGGGCATGGAGAACTGGGAGCCTTGTTATGCTGATGGGCGGGATGTAAATTGCCAACAGCCACTCTGGAGAAGTGTATGGTGCTTCCTGAAACATCTACAAAACAAAGCAACAGAGCCTAGTGCACTTCCACTTATGGTCCTATAGCTTAGGGAAATTAAAATCAAAAAGACACAGCCACCCCAAAGTTTGGGATGGCTCTGTTTACAAGAACCTCGTTTACGGTACAAGTTCAATATCACAGAAAGCGAAAAATGGATAAAGAAGTTGTGGTACTTACGTACAATGCAATATCACTCAGCAATGAAATCTATGTCATCAGGCCTGTAGCAGCATAATGAGTGGATTCATGTACGATGATTCTAAGTGAAATAAGTCACAGAGAAAAAGAAACATCATAAGATATCACTACTACACGGAATGTAAACTTGGCTACACAGGAACTGAATTACAAAACAGAACAGGGTCTCAAATGTAGAAAACCAACTTATGCTTGCTTAAGGGGAAAGGTGAGTTGGGGTGCTGCATAAAACCAGAGATTTAAATGACACAGATACCGTTCCATAAGCCAAATATGTAATAGACAAGAGCTACTCCTTGCTCAAAGAAGTGGATTGAAGACGCCATATTAAACGCCTAAGAATATACCTGACAAGTAAGAATCTTAAAACCTATGGATTTATATGTCTCCGAAAGAGAATCAAGCGTGTGTACAGCGGCATAAACGCAGCAGTGATAGGATTGGTGAGGTTCGGTGAGCAAATGCAGACCCTTTGAAGTCGTATTGCGTGGTACCCATTCCATGGGTCTGAACTCTCCAGGTTTAAGGGATTCTTCCTTCAGCTAAAACATGCATGTGGAACCCAGAGTATGATCCACCGTGTGATTGGGAAACGTGTTCAAATTTGTCTCAGTTTTCGTCCCCTGGTACTCGGGTGCAACATTCCAGACGCTTTACTAACACTCTCCCCACTTGGAGAGTCAGTGCCTTTAACCTCCTGTTCGGCCCAGTTTGCAATTTCTGCGTAAGATGAACAGGAATAGGGAGAACCAATGAGAGACCAGCTGGCGGTTTCTGGACGGGAAACTTTAATTCTCATTTCCACCAGGAACAGGAATTAACCAAAGGCTCAGTGTGCCGTGCCGGAACCACACTAGGGCCTGAAGCAATCCTGTGGTGTTGCGGCCAGCTCACAAGAAAGCGTGTTGAAGAAAGGAGCTCAGGGCCACTGTCATTCACAAACCTGCAGAGTTATAAATGACAGCTATCGTCCAAAAATATATTGAAGTAAGTCTGCCAAGAGGACTTGAAAGCGGGGCAGAATTGCAGGAAACCGATTTCAGGAGGTAGACTGGAATTGCAGGTAAAGCATAGGAAAAGAGGCAGAACGTCCACAATGATGCACTTGGCCAAAAGGGCGTGTGCGTTTTTTCCTGAGTATATTCAGGAAAAAACGCATAAGCCCTTTTTGGCCAACCAAGCAAGCTTGCAAAGGAAATCTGCACTACAATGAAGTCTCACTGCCCCCCGGTCAAAAGGGCCATCTGAAAAAAGTGTAAAATCCAGAAAGGCAGGACAGGCCATGCAGAACTGGGACCATTGTTATGCTGATGGGCGGGATGTAAATTGCCAACAGCCACTCTGGAGAAGTGTATGGTGTTTCCTGAAACATCTACAAAACAAAGCAACAGAGCCTAGGGCACTTCCACTTATGGTCCTATAGCTTAGGGAAATTAAAATCAAAAAGACACAGCCACCCCAAAGTTTGAGACGGCTCTGTTTACAAGAACCTCGTTTACGGTACAAGTTCAATATCACAGAAAGCGAAAAATGGATAAAGAAGTTGTGGTACTTACGTACAATGCAATATCACTCAGCAATGAAATCTATGTCATCAGGCCCGTAGCAGCATAATGAGTGGATTCAGGTACGATGATTCTAAGTGAAATAAGTCACAGAGAAAAAGAAACATCATAAGATATCAGTACTACACGGAATGTAAACTTGGCTACACAGGAACTGAATTACAAAACAGAACAGGGTTTCAAATGTAGAAAACCAACTTATGCTTGCTTAAGGGGAAAGGTGAATTGGGGTGCTGCATAAAACCAGAGATTGAAATTAGCATAGATACCATTCCATAAGCCAAATATGTAATAGACAAGAGCTACTCCTTGCTCAACGAAGTGGACTCAACACCCCATATTAAACGCCTAAGAATATTCCTGACTAGTAAGAATCTTAAAACCTATGGATTTATATGTCTCCGAAAGAGAATCAAGCGTGTGTACAGCGGCATAAACACAGCAGTGATAGGATTGGTGAGATTCGGTGAGCAAATGCAGACCCTTTGAAGTCATATTGCATGGTACCCATTCCATGGGTCTCAACTCTTCAGGTTTTAGGGATTCTTCCTTCAGCTAAAACATGCATGTGGAACCCAGAGTATGATCCACCGTGTGATCGGGAATCGTGTTCAAATGTGTCTCAATTTTCATACCCTGGTACTCGGGTGCAACATTCCAGACGCTTTACTAACACTCTCCCCACTTGGAGAGTCAGTGCCTTTAACCTCCTGTTTGGCCCAGTGTGCAATTTCTGCGGAAAATGAACAGGAATAGGGAGAACCAATGAGAGACTAGCTGGAGGTGTCTGGACGGGCAAATTTAACTCTCATTTCCCACCCGGAAGAGGAATTAACCTAAGGGTCTGCGTGCCGTGCCGGAACCACACTAGGGCCTGAAGCAATACTGCAGTGTTGCGGCCAGCTCACAAGAAAGCGAGTTTAAGAAAGGAGCTCAGGGGCACTGTAATTCACAAACATGCAGAGTTATAAATGACAGCTATCGTCTAAAAATATATTGAAGTAACGCTTCCAAGAGACCTTGAAAGCGGGGCAGAATTGCAGGAAACCGATTTCAGGAGGTAGACTGGAATTGCATGTAAAGCATAGGAAAAGAGGCAGAACGTCCACAATGATGCACTTGGCCAAACAGGGCATATGCGTTTTTTCCTGAATATATTCAGGAAAAAACGCATACGCCCTGTTTGGCCAACCAAGCAAGCTTGCAAAGGAAATCTGCACTACAATGAAGTCTCACTGCCCCCCGGTCAAAAGAGCCATCTGAAAAAAGTGTAAAATCCAGAAAGTCAGGACAGGCCATGCAGAACTGGGAGCCTTGTTATCCTGATGGGCAGGAAGTAAATTGCCAACACCCACTCTGGAGAACTGTATGGTGTTTCCTGAAACATCTAAAAAACAAAGCAACAGAGCCTAGGGCACTTCCACTTATGGTCCTATAGCTTAGGGAAATTAAAATCAAAAAGACACAGCCACCCCAAAGTTTGGGACGGCTCTGTTTACAAGAACCTCGTTTACGGTACAAGTTCAATATCACAGAAAGCAAAAAATGGATAAAGAAATTGTGGTACTTACATACGATGCAATATCACTCAGCAATGAAATCTATGTCATCAGGCCCGTAGCAGCATAATGAGTGGATTCAGGTACGATGATTCTAAGTGAAATAAGTCACAGAGAAAAAGAAACATCATAAGATAACACCACTACACGGAATGTAAACTTGGCTACACAGGAACTGAATTACAAAACAGAACAGGGTCTCAAATGTAGAAAACCAACTTATGCTTGCTTAAGGGGAAAGGTGAATTGGGGTGCTGCATAAAACCAGAGATTGAAATTAGCACAGATACCGTTCCATAAGCCAAATATTTAATAGACAAGAGCTACTCCTTGCTCAACGAAGTGGACTCAACACCCCATATTAAACGCCTAAGAATATACCTGACTAGTAAGAATCTTAAAACCTAGGGATTTATATGTCTCCGAAAGAGAATCAAGCGTGTGTACAGCGGCATAAACGCAGCAGTGATAGGACTGGTGAGGTTCAGTGAGCAAATGCATAGCCTTTGAAGTCATATTGCATGGTACCCATTCCATGGGTCTCAACTCTCCAGGTTTCAGGGATTCTTCCTTCAGCTAAAACATGCATGTGGAACCCAGAGTATGATCCACCGTGTGATCGGGAAACGTGTTCAAATTTGTCTCAGTTTTCCTCCCCTGGTACTCGGGTGCAACATTCCAGACGCTTTACTAACACTCTCCCCACTTGGAGAGTCAGTGCCTTTAACCTCCTGTTTGGCCCAGTTTGCAATTTCTGCGGAAAATGAACAGGAATAGGAAGAACCAATGAGAGACTAGCTGGAGGTGTCTGGACGGGCAAATTTAACTCTCCTTTCCCATGAGGAAGAGGAATTAACCAAAGGCTCAGTGTGCTATGCCGGAACCACACTAGGGCCTGAAGCAATCATGCAGTGTTGCGGCCAATTCACAAGAAAGCGAGTTGAAGAAAGGAGCTCAGGGCCACTGTCATTCACAAACCTGCAGAGTTATAAATGACAGCTATCGTCCAAAAATATATTGAAGTAAGGCTGCCAAGAGAACTTGAAAGCGGGTCAGTATTGCAGGAAACCAATTTCAGGAGGTAGACTGGAATTGCATGTAAACCATAGGAAAAGAGGCAGAACGTCCACAATGATGCACTTGGCCAAAAAGGGCGTATGCTTTTTTTCCTGAGTATATTCAGGAAAAATCGCATAAGCCCTTTTTGGCCAACCAAGCAAGCTTGCAAAGGAAATCTGCACTACAATGAAGTCTCACTGCCCCCGGTCAAAAGGGCCATTTGAAAAAAGTGTAAAATCCAAAAAGGCAGGACAGGCCATGGAGAACTGGGAGCCTTGTTATGCTGATGGGCGGGATGTAAATTGCCAACAGCCACTCTGGAGAAGTGTATGGTGTTTCCTGAAACATCTACAAAACAAAGCAACAGAGCCTAGTGCACTTCCACTTATGGTCCTATAGCTTAGGGAAATTAAAATCAAAAAGACACAGCCACCCCAAAGTTTGGGACGGCTCTGTTTACAAGAACCTCGTTTACGGTACAAGTTCAATATCACAGAAAGCGAAAAATGGATAAAGAAGTTGTGGTACTTACGTACAATGCAATATCACTCAGCAATGAAATCTATGTCATCAGGCCCATAGCAGCATAATGAGTGGATTCAGCTACGATGATTCTAAGTGAAATAAGTCACACGGATAAAGAAACATCATAAGATATCACTACTACACGGAATGTAAACTTGGCTACACAGGAACTGAATTACAAAACAGAACAGGGGCTCAAATGTAGCAAACCAACTTATGCTTGCTTAAGGGGAAAGGTGAGTTGGGGTGCTGCATAAAACCAGAGATTGAAATTAGCACAGATACCGTTCCATAAGCCAAATATGTAATAGACAAGAGCTACTCCTTGCTCAACGAAGTGGACTCAACACCCCATATTAAACGCCTAAGAATATACCTGACTAGTAAGAATCTTAAAACCTATGGATTTATATGTCTCCGAAAGAGAATCAAGCATGTGTACAGCGGCATAAACAGAGCAGTGATAGGATTGGTGAGGTTCGGTGAGCAAACGCAGAACCTTGAAGTCATATTGCATGGTACCCATTCCAGGGGTCCCAACTCTCCAGGTTTAAGGGATTCTTCCTTCAGCTAAAACATGCATGTGGAACCCAGAGTATGATCCACCGTGTGATCGGGAAATGTGTTCAAATGTGTCTCAGTTTTCCTCCCCTGGTACTCGGGTGCAACATTCCAGACGCTTTACTAACACTCTCCCCACTTGGAGAGTCAGTGCCTTTAACCTCCTGTTTGGCCCAGTTTGCAATTTCTGCGTAAAATGAACAGGAATAGGAAGAACCAATGAGAGACTAGCTGGAGGTGTCTGGACGGGCAAATTTAACTCTCATTTCCCACCAGGAAGAGGAATTAACCAAAGGCTCAGTGTGCTATGCCGGAACCACACTAGGGCCTGAAGCAATCATGCAGTGTTACGGCCAATTCACAAGAAAGCGAGTTGAAGAAAGGAGCTCAGGGCCACTGTCATTCACAAACCTGCAGAGTTATAAATGACAGCTATCGTCCAAAAATATATTGAAGTAAGGCTGCCAAGAGGACTTGAAAGCGGGTCAGTATTGCAGGAAACCAATTTCAGGAGGTAGACTGGAATTGCATGTAAAGCATAGGAAAAGAGGCAGAACGTCCACAATGATGCACTTGGCCAAAAAGGGCGTATGCGTTTTTTCCTGAGTATATTCAGGAAAAATCGCATAAGCCCTTTTTGGCCAACCAAGCAAGCTTGCAAAGGAAATCTGCACTACAATGAAGTCTCACTGCCCCCGGTCAAAAGGGCCATCTGAAAAATGTGTAAAATCCAGAAAGGCAGGACAGGCCATGGAGAACTGGGAGCCTTGTTATGCTGATGGGCGGGATGTAAATTGCCAACAGCCACTCTGGAGAAGTGTATGGTGTTTCCTGAAACATCTACAAAACAAAGCAACAGAGCCTAGGGCACTTCCACTTATGGTCCTATAGCTTAGGGAAATTAAAATCAAAAAGACACAGCCACCCCAAAGTTTGGGACGGCTCTGTTTACAAGAACCTCGTTTACGGTACAAGTTCAATATCACAGAAAGCGAAAAATGGATAAAGAAGTTGTGGTACTTACGTACAATGCAATATCACTCAGCAATGAAATCTATGTCATCAGGCCCATAGCAGCATAATGAGTGGATTCAGGTACGATGATTCTAAGTGAAATATGTCACAGAGAAAAAGAAACATCATAAGATATCACTACTACACGGAATGTAAACTTGACTACACAGGAACTGAATTACAAAACAGAACAGGGTCTCAAATGTAGAAAACCAACTTATGCTTGCTTAAGGGGAAAGGTGAGTTGGGGTGCTGCATAAAACCAGAGATTGAAATTAGCACAGATACCGTTCCATAAGCCAAATATGTAATAGACAAGAGCTACTCCTTGCTCAACGAAGTGGACTCAACACCCCATATTAAACGCCTAAGAATATACCTGACTAGTAAGAATCTTAAAACCTATGGATTTATATGTCTCCGAAAGAGAATCAAGCATGTGTACAGCGGCATAAACAGAGCAGTGATAGGATTGGTGAGATTCGGTGAGCAAATGCAGACCCTTTGAAGTCATATTGCATGGTACCCATTCCATGGGTCTCAACTATACAGGTTTAAGGGATTCTTCCTTCAGCTAAAACATGCATGTGGAACCCAGAGTATGATCCTCCATGTGATCGGGAAACGTGTTCAAATGTGTCTCAGTTTTCGTCCCCTGGTACTCGGGTGCAACATTCCAGACGCTTTACTAACACTCTCCCCACTTGGAGAGTCAGTGCCTTTAACCTCCTGTTTGGCCCAGTTTGCAATTTCTGCGGAAAATGAACAGGAATAGGGAGAACCAATGAGAGACTAGCTGGAGGTGTCTGGACGGGCAAATTTAACTCTCATTTCCCACCAGCAAGAGGAATTAACCAAAGGCTCAGCGTGCCATGCCGGAACCACACTAGGGCCTGAAGCAATCCTGCCATGCTGCGGCCAGCTCACAAGAAAGCGAGTTGAAGAAAGGAGCTCAGGGGCAGTGTAATTCACAAACCTGCAGAGTTATAAATGACAGCTATCGTCCAAAAATATATTGAAGTAAGGCTGCCAAGAGGACTTGAAAGCGGGGCAGAATTGCAGGAAACTGATTTCAGGAGGTGGACTGGAATTGCATGTAAAGCATAGGAAAAGAGGCAGAACGTCCACAAGGATGCACTTGGCCAAAAAGGGCGTATGCGTTTTTTCCTGAATATATTCAGGAAAAAACGCATATGCTCTTTTTGGCCAACCAAGCAAGCTTGCAAAGGAAATCTGCACTACAATGAAGTCTCACTGCCCCCCGGTCAAAAGGGCCATCTGAAAAAAGTGTAAAATCCGGAAAAGCAGGACAGGCCATGGAGAACTGGGAGCCTTGTTATGCTGATGGGCGGGATGTAAATTGCCAACAGCCACTCTGGAGAAGTGTATGGTGTTTCCTGAAACATCTACAAAACAAAGCAACAGAGCCTAGGGCACTTCCACTTATGGTCCTATAGCTTAGGGAAATTAAAATCAAAAAGACACAGCCACCCCAAAGTTTGAGACGGCTCTGTTTACAAGAACCTCGTTTACGGTACAAGTTCAATATCACAGAAAGAGAAAAATGGATAAAGAAGTTGTGGTACTTACGTACAATGCAATATCACTCAGCAATGAAATCTATGTCATCAGGTCCATAGCAGCATAATGAGTGGATTCAGGTACGATGATTCTAAGTGAAATAAGTCACAGAGAAAAGGAAACATCATAAGATAACACTACTACACGGAATGTAAACTTGGCTACACAGGAACTGAATTACAAAACAGAACAGGGTCTCAAATGTAGAAAACCAACTTATGCTTGCTTAAGGGGAAAGGTGAGTTGGGGTGCTGCATAAAACCAGAGATTGAAATTAGCACAGATACCGTTCCATAAGCCAAATATGTAATAGACAAGAGCTACTCCTTGCTCAACGAAGTGGACTCAACACCCCATATTAAACGCCTAAGAATATACCTGACTAGTAAGAATCTTAAAACCTATAGATTTATATGTCTCCGAAAGAGAATCAAGCGTGTGTACAGTGGCATAAACGCAGCAGTGATAGGATTGGTGAGGTTCGGTGAGCAAATGCAGATCCTTTGAAGTCATATTGCATGGTACCCATTCCATGGGTCTCAAATCTCCAGGTTTAAGGGATTCTTCCTTCAGCTAAAACATGCATGTGGAACCCAGAGTATGATCCACCGTGTGATCGGAAACGTGTTCAAATGTGTCTCAGTTTTCGTCCCCTGGTACTCGGGTGCAACATTCCAGATGCTTTACTAACACTCTCCCCACTTGGAGAGTCAGTGCCTTTAACCTCCTGTTTGGCGCAGTTTGCAATTTCTGCGGACATGAACAGGAATAGGGAGAAACAATCAGAGACTAGCTGGAGGTGTCTGGACGGGCAAATTTAACTCTCATTTCCCACCAGGAAGAGGAATTAACCAAAGGCTCAGCGTGCCAAGCTGGAACCACACTAGGGCCTTAAGCAATCATGCAGTGTTGCGGCCAGCTCACAAGAAAGCGAGTTGAAGAAAGGAGCTCAGGGGCACTGTAATTCACAAACATGCAGAGTTATAAATGACAGCTATCGTCCAAAAATATATTGGAGTAAGGCTGCCAAGAGGACTTGAAAGCGGGGCAGAATTGCAGGAAACCGATTTCAGGAGGTAGACTGGAATTGCATGTAAAGCATAGGAAAAGAGGCAGAACGTCCACAATGATGCACTTGGCAAAAAAGGGCGTATGCGTTTTTTCCTGAATATATTCAGGAAAAAACGCATACGCCCTTTTTGGCCAACCAAGCAAGCTTGCAAAGGAAATCTGCACTACAATGAAGTCTCACTGCCCCACGGTCAAAAGGGCCATCTGAAAAAAGTGTAAAATCCAGAAAGGCAGGACAGGCCATGCAGAACTGGGAGCCTTGTTATGCTGATGGGCGGGATGTAAATTGCCAACAGCCACTCTGGAGAAGTGTATGGTGTTTCCTGAAACATCTAAAAATCAAAGCAACAGAACCTAGGGCACTTCCACTTATGGTCCTATAGCTTAGGGAAATTAAAATCAAAAAGACACAGCCACCCCAAAGTTTGGGACGGCTCTGTTTACAAGAACCTCGTTTACGGTACAAGTTCAATATCACAGAAAGCGAAAAATGGATAAAGAAGTTGTGGTACTTACGTACAATGCAGTATAACTCAGCAATGAAATCTATGTCATCAGGCCCGTAGCAGCATAATGAGTGGATTCAGGTACGATGATTCTAAGTGAAATAAGTCACAGAGAAAAAGAAACATCAGAAGATATCACTACTACACGGAATGTAAACTTGGCTACACAGGAACTGAATTACAAAACAGAACAGGGTCTCAAATGTAGAAAAGCAACTTATGCTTGCCTAAGGGGAAAGGTGAATTGGGGTGCTGCATAAAACCAGACATTGAAATTAGCACAGATACCATTCCATAAGCCAAATATGTAATAGACAAGAGCTACTCCTTGCTCAACGAAGTGGACTCAACACCCCATATTAAACGCCTAAGAATATACCTGACTAGTAAGAATCTTAAAACCTATAGATTTATATGTCTCCGAAAGAGAATCAAGCGTGTGTACAGTGGCATAAACGCAGCAGTGATAGGATTGGTGAGGTTCGGTGAGCAAATGCAGATCCTTTGAAGTCATATTGCATGGTACCCATTCCATGGGTCTCAAATCTCCAGGTTTAAGGGATTCTTCTTTCAGCTAAAACATGCATGTGGAACCCAGAGTATGATCCACCGTGTGATCGGAAACGTGTTCAAATGTGTCTCAGTTTTCGTCCCCTGGTACTCGGGTGCAACATTCCAGATGCTTTACTAACACTCTCCCCACTTGGAGAGTCAGTGCCTTTAACCTCCTGTTTGGCGCAGTTTGCAATTTCTGCGGACATGAACAGGAATAGGGAGAAACAATCAGAGACTAGCTGGCGGTGTCTGGACGGGCAAATTTAACTCTCATTTCCCACCAGGAAGAGGAATTAACCAAAGGCTCAGTGTGCCAAGCTGGAACCACACTAGGGCCTTAAGCAATCATGCAGTGTTGCGGCCAGCTCACAAGAAAGCGAGTTGAAGAAAGGAGCTCAGGGGCACTGTCATTCACAAACATGCAGAGTTATAAATGACAGCTATCGTCCAAAAATATATTGGAGTAAGGCTGCCAAGAGGACTTGAAAGCGGGGCAGAATTGCAGGAAACCGATTTCAGGAGGTAGACTGGAATTGCATGTAAAGCATAGGAAAAGAGGCAGAACGTCCACAATGATGCACTTGGCAAAAAAGGGCGTATGCGTTTTTTCCTGAATATATTCAGGAAAAAACGCATACGCCCTTTTTGGCCAACCAAGCAAGCTTGCAAAGGAAATCTGCACTACAATGAAGTCTCACTGCCCCACGGTCAAAAGGGCCATCTGAAAAAAGTGTAAAATCCAGAAAGGCAGGACAGGCCATGCAGAACTGGGAGCCTTGTTATGCTGATGGGCGGGATGTAAATTGCCAACAGCCACTCTGGAGAAGTGTATGGTGTTTCCTGAAACATCTAAAAATCAAAGCAACAGAACCTAGGGCACTTCCACTTATGGTCCTATAGCTTAGGGAAATTAAAATCAAAAAGACACAGCCACCCCAAAGTTTGGGACGGCTCTGTTTACAAGAACCTCGTTTACGGTACAAGTTCAATATCACAGAAAGCGAAAAATGGATAAAGAAGTTGTGGTACTTACGTACAATGCAGTATAACTCAGCAATGAAATCTATGTCATCAGGCCCGTAGCAGCATAATGAGTGGATTCAGGTACGATGATTCTAAGTGAAATAAGTCACAGAGAAAAAGAAACATCATAAGATATCACTACTACATGGAATGTAAACTTGGCTACACAGGAACTGAATTACAAAACAGAACAGGGTCTCAAATGTAGAAAACCAACTTATGCTTGCTTAAGGGGAAAGGTGAGTTGGGGTGCTGCATAAAACCAGAGATTGAAATGAGCAAAGATACCGTTCCATAAGCCAAATATGTAATAGACAAGAGCTACTCCTTGCTCAACGAAGTGGACTCAACACCCCATATTAAAAGCCTAAGAATATACCTGACTAGTAAGAATCTTAAAACCTATGGATTTATATGTCTCCGAAAGAGAATCAAGCGCGTGTACAGCGGCATAAACGCAGCAGTGACAGGATTGGTGAGGCTCAGTGAGCAAATGCAGACCCTTTGAAGTCATATTGCATGGTACCCATTCTATGGGTCTCAACTATACAGGTTTAAGGGATCCTTCCTTCAGCTAAAACATGCATGTGGAACCCACAGTATGATCCACCGTGTGATCGGGAAACGTGTTCAAATGTGTCTCAGTTTTCGTCCCCTGGAACTCGGGTGCAACATTCCAGACGCTTTACTAACACTCTCCCCACTTGTAGAGTCAGTGCCTTTAACCTCCTCTTTGGCCCAGTTTGCAATTTCTGCGGAAAATGAACAGGAATAGGGAGAACCAATGAGAGACTAGCTGGAGGTGTCTGGACGGGCAAATTTAACTCTCATTTCCCACCAGGAAGAGGAATTAACCAAAGGCTCAGCATGCCATTCCGGAACCACACTAGGGCCTGAAGCAATCCTGCAGTGTTGCGGCGAGCTCACAAGAAAGCGAGTTGAAGAAAGGAGCTCAGGGGCACTGTCATTCACAAACCTGCAGAGTTATAAATGACAGCTATCGTCCAAAAATATATTCAAGTAAGGCTGCGAAGAGGACTTGAAAACGGGGCAGAATTGCAGGAAACCAATTTCAGGAGGTAGACTGGAATTGCATGTAAAGCACAGGAAAAGAGGCAGAACGTCCACAATGATGCACTTGGCCAAAAAGGGCGTATGCATTTTTTCCTAAATATATTCGGGAAAAAACGCATACGCCCTTTTTCGCCAACCAAGCAAGCTTGCAAAGGAAATCTGCACTACAATGAAGTCTCACTGCCCCCCGGTCAAAAGGGCCATCTGAAAAAAGTGTAAAATCCAGAAAGGCAGGACAGCCCATGGAGAACTGGGAGCCTTGTTATGCTGATGGGCAGGATGTAAATTGCCAACAGCCACTCTGGAGAAGTGTATGGTGTTTCCTGAAACATCTACAAAACAAAGCAACAGAACCTAGGGCACTTCCACTTATGGTTCTATAGCTTAGGGAAATTAAATTCAAAAAGACACAGCCACCCCAAAGTTTGGGACAGCTCTGTTTACAAGAACCTCGTTTACGGTACAAGTTCAATATCACAGAAAGCGAAAAATGGATAAAGAAGTTGTGGTACTTACGTACAATGCAATATCACTCAGCAATGAAATCTATGTCATCAGGCCCATAGCAGCATAATGACTGGATTCAAGTACGATGATTCTAAGTGAAATAAGTCACAGAAAAAAAGAAACATCGTAAGATATCACTACTACACGGAATGTAAACTTGGCTACACAGGAACTGAATTACAAAACAGAACAGGGTCTCAAAGGTAGAAAACCAACTTATGCTTGCTTAAGGGGAAAGGTGAGTTGGGGTGCTGCATAAAACCAGAGATTGAAATTAGCACAGATACCGTTCCATAAGCCAAATATGTAATAGACAAGAGCTACTCCTTGCTCAACGAAGTGGACTCAACACCCCATATTAAACGCCTAAGAATATACCTGACTAGTAAGAATCTTAAAACCTATGGATTTATATGTCGCCTAAAGAGAATCAAGCGTGTGTACAGCGGCATAAACGCAGCAGTGATAGGATTGGTGAGGTTCGGTGAGCAAATGCAGACCCTTTGAAGTCATAGTGCATGGTACCCATTCCATGGTTCTCAACTCTCCAGGTTTAAGGGATTCTTCCTTCACCTAAAACATGCATGTGGAACCCAGAGTATGATCCACCATGTGATTGGGAAACGTGTTCAAATGTGTCTCAGTTTTCGTCCCCTGGTACTTGGGTGCAACATTCCAGGCGCTTTACTAACACTCTCCCCACTTGGAGAGTCAGTGCCTTTAACCTCCTGTTTGGCCCAGTTTGCAATTTCTGCGGAAAATGAACAGGAATAGGGAGAACCAATGAGAGACTAGCTGGAGGTGTCTGGACGGGCAAACTTAACTCTCATTTCCCACCAGGAAGAGGAATTAACCAAAGGCTCAGTGTGCTATGCCGGAACCACACTAGGGCCTGAAGCAATCATGCAGTGTTGCGGCCAATTCACAAGAAAGCGTGTTGAAGAAAGGAGCTCAGGGGCACCGTAATTCACAAACCTGCAGAGTTATAAAGGACAGCTATCGTCCAAAAATATATTGAAGTAAGGCTGCCAAGAGGACTTGAAAGCGGGGCAGAATTGCACGAAACTTTTTTCAGGAGGTAGAATGGAATTGCATGTAAAGCATAGAAAAAGAGGCAGAACGTCCACAATGATGCACTTGGCCAAAAAGGGCGTATGCGTTTTTTCCTGAATATATTCAGGAAAAAACGCATACGGCCTTTTTGGCCAACCAAGCAAGCTTGCAAAGGAAATCTGCACTACAATGAAGTCTCACTGCCCCCCGGTCAAAAGGGCCATCTGAAAAAAGTGTAAAAGCCAGAAAGGCAGGACAGGCCATGCAGAACTGGGAGCCTTGTTATGCTGAAGGGCGGGATGTAAATTGCCAACAGCCACTCTGGAGAAGTGTATGGTGTTTCCTGAAACATCTAAAAAACAAAGCAACAGAGCCTAGGGCACTTCCACTTATGGTCCTATAGCTTACGGAAATTAAAATCAAAAAGCCACAGCCATCCCAAAGTTTGGGACGGCTCTGTTTACAAGAACCTCGTTTACGGTACAAGTTCAATATCACAGAAAGAGAAAAATGGATAAAGAAGTTGTGGTACTTACGTACAATGCAATATCACTCAGCAATGAAATCGATGTCATCAGGCCCATAGCAGCCTAATGAGTGGATTCAGGTACGATGATTCTAAGTGAAATAAGTTACAGAGAAAAAGAAACATCATAAGATAACACCACTACACGGAATGTAAGCTTGGCTACACAGGAACTGAATTACAAAACAGAACAGGGTCTCAAATGTAGAAAACCAACTTATGCTTGCTTAAGGGGAAAGGTGAATTGGGGTGCTGCATAAAACCAGACTTTGAAATTAGCACAGATACCGTTCCATAAGCCAAATATGTAATAGACAAGAGCTACTCCTTGCTCAACGAAGTGGACTCAACACCCCATATTAAACGCCTAAGAATATACCTGACTAGTAAGAATCTTAAAACCTATAGATTTATATGTCTCCGAAAGAGAATCAAGCGTGTGTACAGTGGCATAAACGCAGCAGTGATAGGATTGGTGAGGTTCAGTGAGCAAATGCATAGCCTTTGAAGTCATATTGCATGGTACCCATTCCATGGGTCTCCACTCTCCAGGTTTAAGGGATTCTTCCTTCAGCTAAAACATGCATGTGGAACCCAGAGTATGATCCACCGAGTGATCGGAAACGTGTTCAAATGTGTCTCAGTTTTCGTCCCCTGGTACTCGGGTGCAACATTCCAGACGCTTTACTAACACTCTCCCCACTTGGAGAGTCAGTGCCTTTAACCTCCTGTTTGGCCCAGTTTGCAATTCCTGCGGAAATGAACAGGAATAGGGAGAAACAATGAGAGACTAGCTGGAGGTGTCTGGACGGGCAAATTTAACTCTCATTTCCCACCAGGAAGAGGAATTAACCAAAGGGTCAGCGTGCCAAGCTGGAACCACACTAGGGCCTGAAGCAATCCTGCAGTGTTGCGGCCAGCTCACAAGAAAGCGAGTTGAAGAAAGGAGCTCAGGGGCACTGTAATTCACAAACCTGCAGAGTTATAAATGACAGCTATCGTCCAAAAATATATTGGAGTAAGGCTGCCAAGAGGACTTGAAAGCGGGGCAGAATTGCAGGAAACCGATTTCAGGAGGTAGACTGGAATTGCATGTAAAGCATAGGAAAAGAGGCAGAACGTCCACAATGATGCACTTGGCCAAAAAGGGCGTATGCGTTTTTTCCTGAATATATTCAGGAAAAAACGCATATGCTCTTTTTGGCCATCCAAGCAAGCTTGCAAAGAAAATCTGCACTACAATGAAGTCTCACTGCCCCCGGTCAAAAGGGCCATCTGAAAAAAGTGTAAAATCCAGAAAGGCAGGACAGGCCATGCAGAACTGGGAGCCTTGTTATGCTGATGGGTGGGATGTAAATTGCCAACAGCCACTCTGGAGAAGTGTATGGTGTTTCCTGAAACATCTAAAAAACAAAGCAACAGAAACTAGGGCACTTCCACTTATGGTCCTATACCTTAGGGAAATTAAAATCAAAAAGACACAGGCACCCCAAATTTTGGGACGGCTCTGTTTACAAGAACCTCGTTTACGGTACAAGTTCAATATCACAGAAAGCGAAAAATGGATAAAGAAGTTGTGGTACTTACGTACAATGCAATATCACTCAGCAATGAAATCTATGTCATCAGGCCCATAGCAGCATAATGAGTGGATTCAGGTACGATGATTCTAAGTGAAATAAGTCACAGAGAAAAAGAAACATCAGAAGATATCACTACTACACGGAATGTAAACTTGGCTACACAGGAACTGAATTACAAAACAGAACAGGGTCTCAAATGTAGAAAACCACCTTATGCTTGCTTAAGGGGAAAGGTGAGTTGGGGTGCTGCATAAAACCAGACATTGAAATTAGCACAGATACCATTCCATAAGCCAAATATGTAATAGACAAGAGCTACTCCTTGCTCAACGAAGTGGACTCAACACCCCATATTAAACGCCTAAGAATATACCTGACTAGTAAGCATCTTAAAACCTATGGATTTATATGTCTCCGAAAGAGAATCAAGCATGTGTACAGTGGCATAAACGCAGTAGTGATAGGATTGGTGAGGTTCGGTGAGCAAATGCAGACCCTTTGAAGTCATATTGCATGGTAACCATTCCATGGGTCTCCACTCTCCAGGTTTAAGGGATCCTTCCTTCAGCTAAAACATGCAAGTGGAACCCAGAGTATGATCCACCGTGTGATCGGGAAACGTGTTCAAATGTGTCTCAGTTTTCGTCCCCTGGTACTTGGGTGCAACATTCCAGACGCTTTACTAACACTCTCCCCACTTGGAGAGTCAGTGCCTTTAACCTCCTGTTTGACCCAGTTTGCAATTTCTGCGGAAATTGAACAGGAATAGGGAGATCCAATGAGAGACTAGCTGGAGGTGTCTGGACGGGCAAATTTAACTCTCATTTCCCACCAGGAAGAGAAATTAACCAAAGGGTCAGCGTGCCAAGCCGGAACCACACTAGGGCCTGAAGCAATCCTGCAGTGTTGCGGCCAGCTCACAAGAAAGCGAGTTGAAGAAAGGAGCTCAGGGGCACTGTAATTCACAAATCTGCAGAGTTATAAATGACAGCTATTGTCCAAAAATATATTGAAGTAAGGCTGCCAAGAGGACTTGAAAGCGGGGCAGAATTGCAGGAAACCGATTTCAGGAGGTAGACTGGAATTGCATGTAAAGCATAGGAAAAGAGGCAGAATGTCCACAATGATGCACTTGGCCAAAAAGGGCGTATGCATTTTTTCCTGAATATATTCAGGAAAAAACGCATACGCCCTGTTTGGCCAACCAAGCAAGCTTGCAAAGGAAATCTGCACTACAATGAAGTCTCACTGCCCCTCGGTCAAAAGGGTCATCTGAAGGAAGTGTAAAATCCAGAAAGGCAGGACAGGCCATGGAGAACTGGGAGCCTTGTTATGCTGATGGGCGGGATGTAAATTGCCAACAGCCACTCTGGAGAAGTGTATGGTGATTCCTGAAACATCTAAAAAACAAAGCAACAGAACCTAGGGCACTTCCACTTATGGTCCTATAGCTTAGGGAAATTAAAATCAAAAAGACACAGCCACCCCAAATTTTGGGACGGCTCTGTTTACAAGAACCTCGTTTACGGTACAAGTTCAATATCACAGAAAATGAAAAACGGATAAAGAAGTTGTGGTACTTACCTACAATGCAATATCACTCAGCAATGAAATCTATGTCATCAGGCCCGTAGCAGCATAATGAGTGGATTCAGGTACGATGATTCTAAGTGAAATAAGTCACAGAGAAAAAGAAACATCAGAAGATATCACTACTACACGGAATGTAAACTTGGCTACACAGGAACTGAATTACAAAACAGAACAGGGTCTCAAATGTAGAAAACCAACTTATGCTTCCTTAAGGGGAAAGGTGAGTTGGGGTGCTGCATAAAACCAGACATTGAAATTAGCACAGATACCATTCCATAAGCCAAATATGTAATAGACAAGAGCTACTCCTTGCTCAACGAAGTGGACTCAACAACCCATATTAAACGCCTAAGAATATACCTGACTAGTAAGAAGCTTAAAACCTATGGATTTATATGTCTCCGAAAGAGAATCAAGCGTGTGTACAGCAGCATAAACACAGTAGTGATAGGATTGGTTAGGTTCGGTGAGAAATGCAGACCCTTTAAAATCATATTGCATGGTACCCATTCCATGGGTCTCAACTCTCCAGGCTTAAGGGATTCTTCCTTCACCTAAAACATGCATGTGGAACCCAGAGTATGATCCACCGTGTGATCGGGAAACGTGTTCAAATGTGTCTCAGTTTTTGTCCCCTGGAACTCGGGTGCCACATTCCAGACGCTTTACTAACACTCTCCCCACTTGGAGAGTCAGTGCCTTTAACCTCCTGTTTGGCCCAGTTTGCAATTTCTGCGGAAAATGTACAGGAATAGGGAGAACCAATGAGAGACTAGCTGGAGGTGTCTGGACGGGCAAATTTAACTCTCATTTCCCACCAGGAAGAGGAATTAACCAAAGGGTCAGCGTGCCATGCCGGAACCACACTAGGGCCTGAAGCAATCCTGCAGTGTTGTGGCCAGCTCACAAGAAAGCGAGTTGAAGAAAGGAGCTCAGGGGCACTGTAATTCACAAACCTGCAGAGTTATAAATGACAGCTATCGTCCAAAAATATATTGAAGTAAGGCTGCCAAGAGGACTTGAAAGCGGGGCAGAATTGCAGGAAACCGATTTCAGGAGGTAGACTGGAATTGCAGGTAAAGCATAAGAAAAGAGGCAGAACGTCCACAATGATGCACTTGGGCAAAAAGGGCGTATGCGTTTTTTCCTGAATATATTCAGGAAAAAACGCATACGCCCTTTTTGGCCAACCAAGCAAGCTTGCAAACGAAATCTGCACTACAATAAAGTCTCACTGCCCCCCGGTCGAAAGGGCCATCTGAAAAAAGTGTAAAATCCAGAAAGGCAGGACAGGCCATGGAGAACTGGGAGCCTTGTCATGCTGATGGGCGGGATGTAAATTGCCAACAGCCACTCTGGAGAAGTGTATGGTGTTTCCTGAAACATCTAAAAAACAAAGCAACAGAACCTAGGGCACTTCCACTTATGGTCCTATAGCTTAGGGAAATTAAAATCAAAAAGACACAGCCACCCCAAAGTTTGGGACAGCTCTGATTACAAGAACCTCGTTTACGGTACAAGTTCAATATCACAGAAAGCGAAAAATGGATAAAGAAGTTGTGGTACTTACGTACAATGCAATATCACTCAGCAATGAAATCTATGTCATCAGGCATGTAGCAGCATAATGAGTGGATTCAGGTACGATGATTCTAAGTGAAATAAGTCACAGAGAAAAAGAAACATCAGAAGATATCACTACTACACGGAATGTAAACTTGGCTACACAGGAACTGAATTACAAAACAGAACAGGGTTTCAAATGTAGAAAACCAACTTATGCTTGCTTAAGGGGAAAGGTGAGTTGGGGTGCTGCATAAAACCAGAGATTGAAATTAGCAAAGATACCGTTCGATAAGCCAAATATGTAATAGACAAGAGCTACTCCTTGCTCAACGAAGTGGACTCAACACCCCATATTAAACGCCTAATAATATACCTGACTAATAAGAATCTTAAAACGTATGGATTTATATGTCTCCGAAAGAGAAACAAGCGTGTGTACAGCGGCATAAAGGCAGCAGTGATAGGATTGGTGAGGTTCAATGAGAAATGCAGACCCTTTGAAGTCATATTGCATGGTACCCATTCCATGGGTCTCCATTCTCCAGGTTTAAGGGATTCTTCCTTCAGCTAAAACATGCATGTGGAACCCAGAATATGATCCACCGTGTGATCGGGAAACGTGTTCAAATGTGTCTCAGTTTTCGTCCCCTGGAACTCGGGTGCAACATTCCAGACTCTTTACAAACACTCTCCCCACTTGTAGAGTCCGTGCCTTTAATCTCCTCTTTGGCCCACTTTGCAATTTCTGCGGAAAATGAACAGGAATAGGGAGAACCAATGAGAGAATAGCTGGAGGTGTCTGGACGGGCAAATTTAACTCTCATTTCCAACCAGGAAGAGGAATTAACCACAGGCTCAGCATGCCATGCCGGAACCACACTAGGGCCTGAAGCAATCCTGCAGTGTTGCGGCCAGCTCACAAGAAAGCGAGTTGAAGAAAGGAGCTCAGGGGCACTGTCATTCACAAACATGCAGAGTTATAAATGACAGCTATCGTCCAAAAATATATTGAAGTAAGGCTGCGAAGAGGACTTGAAAGCGGGGCAGAATTGCAGGAAACCGATTTCAGGAGGTAGACTGGAATTGCATGTAAAGCATAGGAAAAGAGGCAGAACGTCCACAATGATACACTTGGCCAAAAAGGGCGTATGCGTTTTTTCCTGAATATATTCGGGAAAAAACGCATACGACCTTTTTGGCCAACCAAGCAAGCTTGCAAAGGAAATCTGCACTACAATGAAGTCTCACTGCCCCCCAGTCAAAAGGGCCATCTGAAAAAAGTGTAAAATCCAGAAAGGCAGGACAGGCCATGCAGAACTGGGAGCCTTGTCATGCTGATGGGCGGGATGTAAATTTCCAACAGCCACCCTGGAGAAGTGTATGGTGTTTCCTGAAACATCTAAAAAACAAAGCAACAGAACCTAGGGCACTTCCACTTATGGCCCTATAGCTTAGGGAAATTAAAATCAAAAAGACACAGCCACCCCAAAGTTTGGGACGGCTCTGTTTACAAAAACATCGTTTACGGTACAAGTTCAATATCACAGAAAGTGAAAAATGGATAAAGAAGTTGTGGTACTTACGTACAATGCAATATCACTCAGCAATGAAATCTATGTCATCAGGCCCATAGCAGCATAATGAGTGGATTCAGGTACGATGATTCTAAGTGAAATAAGTCACAGAGAAAAAGAAACATCAGAAGATATCACTACTACACGGAATGTAAACGTGGCTACACAGGAACTGAATTACAAAACAGAACAGGGTCTCAAATGTAGAAAACCAACTTATGCTTGCTTAAGGGGAAAGGTGAGTTGGGGTGCTGCATAAAACCAGAGATTGAAATTAGCACAGATACCATTCCATAAGCCAAATATGTAATAGACAAGAGCTACTCCTTGCTCAACGAAGTGGACTCAACACCCCATATTAAACGCCTAAGAATATACTTGACTAGTAAGAATCTTAAAACCTATGGATATATATGTCTCCGAAAGAGAATCAAGCGTGTGTACAGCGGCATAAATGCAGTAGTGATAGGATTGGTAAGGTTCGGTGAGCAAATGCAGACCATTTGAAGTCATAGTGCATGGTACCCATTCCATGGGTCTCAACTCTACAGGCTTAAGGGATTCTTCCTTCAGCTAAAACATGCATGTGGAACCCAGAGTATGATCCACCGTGTGATCGGGAAACGTGTTCAAATGTGTTTCAGTTTTCGTCCCCTGGTACTCGGGTGCAACATTCCAGACGCTTTACTAACACTCTCCCCACTTGGAGAGTCAGTGCCTTTAACCTCCTGTTTGGCCCAGTTTGCAATTTCTGTGGAAAATGAACAGGAATAGGGAGAACCAATGAGAGACTAGCTGTAGGTGTCTGGACGGGCAAATTTAACTCTCATTTCCCACCAGGAAGAGAAATTAACCAAAGGCTCAGCATGCCATGCCGGAACCACACGAGGGCCTGAAGCAATCCTGCAGTGTTGCGGCCAGCTCACAAGAAAGCGAGTTGAAGAAAGGAGCTCAGGGGCACTGTAATTCAGAAACCTGCAGAGTTATAAATGACAGCTATCGTCCGAAAATATATTGAAGTAAGGCTGCCAAGAGGACTTGAAAGCGGGGCAGAATTGCAGGAAACCGATTTCAGGAGGTTGACTGGAATTGCATGTAAAGCATAGGAAAAGAGGCAGAACGTCCACAATGATGCACTTGGCCAAAAAGGGCGTATGCGTTTTTTCCTGAATATATTCAGGAAAAAACGCATACGCCCTTTTTGGCCAACCAAGCAAGCTTGAAAGGAAATCTGCACTACAATGAAGTCTCACTGCCCCCTGGTCAAAAGGGCCATCTGAAATAAGTGTAAAATCCAGAAAGGCAGGACAGGCCATGGAGAACTGGGAGCCTTGTCATGCTGATGGGCGGGATGTAAATTGCCAACAGCCACTCTGGAGAAGTGTATGGTGTTTCCTGAAACATCTAAAAAACAAAGCAACAGAACCTAGGGCACTTCCACTTATGGTCCTATAGCTTAGGGAAATTAAAATCAAAAAGACACAGCCACCCCAAAGTTTGGGACGGCTCTGTTTACAAGAACCTCGTTTATGGTACAAGTTCAATATCACAGAAAGCGAAAAATGGATAAAGAAGTTGTGGTACTTACGTACAATGCAATATCACTAAGCAATGAAATCTATGTCATAAGGCCCATAGCAGCATAATGAGTGGATTCAGGTACGATGATTCTAAGTGAAATAAGTCACAGAGAAAAAGAAACATCAGAAGATATCACTACTACACGGAATGTAAACTTGGCTACACAGGAACTGAATTACAAAACAGAACAGGGTCTCAAATGTAGAAAACCAACTTATGCTTGCTTAAGGGGAAAGGTGAGTTGGGGTGCTGCATAAAACCAGAGATTGAAATTAGCACAGATACCATTCCATAAGCCAAATATGTAATAGACAAGAGCTACTCCTTGCTCAACGAAGTGGACTCAACACCCCATATTAAACGCCTAAGAATATACCTGACAAGTAAGAATCTTAAAACCTATGGAGTTATATGTCTCCGAAAGAGAATCAAGCGTGTGTACAGCGGCATAAACGCAGCAGTGATAGGATTGGTGAGGTTCGGTGAGCAAATGCGGACCCTTTGAAGTCATATTTCATGGTACCCATTCCATGGTTCTCAACTCTCCAGGTTTAAGGGATTCTTCCTTCAGCTAAAACATGCATGTGGAACCCAGAGTATGATCCACCATGTGACTGGGAAACGTGTTCGAATGTGTCTCAGTTTTCGTCCCCTGGTACTCGGGTGCAACATTCCAGACGCTTTACTAACACTCTCCCCACTTGGAGAGTCAGTGCCTTTAACCTCCTGTTTGGCCCAGTTTGCAATTTCTGCGTAAGATGAACAGGAATAGAGAGAACCCATGAGAGACCAGCTGGAGGTGTCTGGACGGGCAAACTTAATTCTCATTTCCACCAGGAACAGGAATTAACCAAAGGCTCAGTGTGCCGTGCCGGAACCACACTAGGGCCTGAAGCAATCCAGTGGTGTTGCGGTCAGCTCACAAGAAAGCGAGTTGAAGAAAGAAGCTCAGGGGCAATGTCATTCACAAACATGCAGAGTTATAAATGACAGCTATCGTCCAAAAATATATTGAAGTAAGGCTGCCAAGAGGACTTGAAAGCGGGGCAGAATTGCAGGAAACCGATTTCAGGATGTAGACTGGAATTGCATGCAAAGCATAGGAAAAGAAGCAGAACGTCCACAGTGATGCACGTGGCCAAAAAGGGCGTATGCGTTTTTTCCTGAATATATTCAGGAAAAAACGCATACGCACTTTTTGGCCAACCAAGCAAGCTTGCAAAGGAAATCTGCACTACAATGAAGTCTCACTGCCTCCTGGTCAAAAGGGCCATCTGAAAAAAGTGTAAAATCCAGAAAGGCAGGACAGGCCATGGAGAACTGGGAGCCTTGTTATGCTGATGGGCGGGATGTAAATTGCCAAGAGCCACTCTGGAGAAGTGTATGGTGTTTCCTGAAACATCTAAAAAACAAAGCAACAGAGCCTAGGGCACTTCCACATATGGTCCTATAGCTTAGTGAAATTAAAATCAAAAAGACAGAACCACCCCAAAGTTTGGGACGGCTCTGTTTACAAGAACCTCGTTTATGGTACAAGTTCAATATCGCAGAAAGTGAAAAATGGATAAAGAAGTTGTGGTACTTACGTACAATGCAATATCACTCAGCAATGAAATCTATGTCATCAGGCCCATAGCAGCATAATGAGTGGAGTCAGGTACGATGATTCTAAGTGAAAAAAGTCACACAGAAAAAGAAACATCATAAAATATCACTACTACACGGAATGTAAACTTGGCTACACAGGGACTGAATTACAAAACAGAACAGGGTCTCAAATGTAGAAAACCAACTTATGCTTGCTTAAGCGGAATGGTGAATTGGGGTGCTGCATGAAACCAGAGATTGAAATTGGCACAGATACCGTTCCATAAGCCAAATATGTAATAGAAAAGAGCTACTCCTTGCTCAACGAATTGGACTCAAGACGCCATATTAAACGCCTAAGAATATACCTGACTAGTAAGAACCTTAAAACCTATGTATTTATATGTCTCCGAAAGAGAATCAAGCATGTGTACAGCGGCATAAGCGCAGCAGTAATAGGATTGGTGAGGTTCAGTGAGCAAATGCAGACCCTTTGAAGTCATATTGCATGGTACCCATTCCATGGGTCTCAACTCTCCTGGTTTAAGGGATTCTTCCTTCAGCTAAAACATGCATGTGGAACCCAGAGTATGATCCACTGTGTGATCGGGAAACGTGTTCCAAAGTGTCTCAGTTTTCGTCCCCTGGTACTCGGGTTCAACATTCCAGACGCTTTACTGACACTCTCCCCACTTGGAGAGTCAGTGCCTTTAACCTCCTGTTTGGCCCACTTTGCAATTTCTGCGGAAGATGAACAGGAATAGGGAGAACCAATGAGAGACTAGCTGGAGGTGTCTGGACGGGCAAATTTAACTCTCATTTCCAACCAGGAAGAGGAATTAACCAAAGGGTCAGCGTGCCATGCCGGAAACACACTAAGTCCTGAAGCAATCTTGCGGTGTTGCGGCCAGCTCAAAAGAAAGCGAGTTGAAGAAAGGAGCTCAGGGGCACTGTAATTCACAAACCTGCAGACTTATAAATGACAGCTATTGTCCAAAAATATATTGAAGTAATGCTGCCAAGAGGACTTGAAAGTGGGGCAGAATTGCAGGAAACCGATTTCAGGAGGTAGACTGGAATTGCATGTAAAGCATAGGAAAAGAGGCAGAACGTCCACAATGATGCACTTGGCCAAAAAGGGCATGTGCGTTTTTTCCTGAATATATTCAGGAAAAAACGCATATGCCCTTTTTGGCCAACCAAGCAAGCTTGCAAAGGAAATCTGCACTACAATGAAGTCTCACTGCCCCCCGGTCAAAAGGGCCATCTGAAAAAAGTGTAAAATCCAGAAAGGCAGGACAGGCCATGGAGAACTGGGAGCCTTGTTATGCTGATGGGCGGGATGTAAATTGCCAACAGCCACTCTGGAGAAGTGAATGGTGTTTCCTGAAACATCTACAAAACAAAGCAACAGAGCCTAGGGCACTTCCACTTATGGTCCTATAGCTTAGGGAAATTAAAATCAAAAAGACACAGCCACCCCAAAGTTTGGGATGGCTCTGTTTACAAGAACCTCGTTTACGGTACAAGTTCAATATCGCAGAAAGCGAAAAATGTATAAAGAAGTTGTGGTACTTACGTACAATGCAATATCACTCAGCAATGAAATCTATGTCATCAGGCCTGTAGCAGCATAATGAGTGGATTCAGGTACGATGATTCTAAGTGAAATAAGTCACACAGAAAAAGAAACATCATAAGATATCACTACTACACCGAATGTAAAGTTGGCTACACAGGAACTGAATTACAAAACAGAACAGGGTCTCAAATGTAGAAAACCAACTTATGCTTGCTTAAGAGGAAAGGTGAGTTGGGGTGCTGCATAAAACCAGAGATTGAAATTAGCACAGATACCGTTCCATAAGCCAAATATGTAATAGACAAGAGCTACTCCTTGCTCAACGAAGTGGACACAACACCCCATATTAAACGCCTAATAATATACCTGACTAGTAAGAATCTTAAAACCTATGGAGTTATATGTCTCCGAAAGAGAATCAAGCATGTGTACAGTGGCATAAAGGCAGCAGTGATAGGATTGGTGAGGTTCGGTGAGCAAATGCAGACCCTTTGAAGTCATATTGCATGGTACCCATTCCATGGATCTCAACTCTCCAGGTTTAAGGGATTCTTCCTTCAGCTAAAACATGCATGTGGAACGCAGAGTATTATCTACCGAGTGATCGGGAAACGTGTTCAAATGTGTCTCAGTTTTCGTCCCCTGGTACTCAGGTGCAACATTCCAGATGCTTTACTAACACTCTCCCCACTTGGAGAGTCAGTGCCTTTAACCTCCTGTTTGGCCCAGTTTGCAATTTCTTCGGAAGATGAACAGGAATAAGGAGAAGCAATGGGAGACTAGCTGGAGGTGTCTGGACGGGCAAATATAACTCTCATTTCCCACCAGGAAGACGAATGAACCAAAGGCTCCGTGTGCCGTGCTGGAACTAGATTAGGGCCTGAAGAGATCCTGCGGTGTTGCGGCCAGCTCACAAGAAAGCGAGTTGAAGAAAGGAGCTCAGGGGCACTGTAATTCACAAACCTGCCGAGTTATAAATGACAGCTATCATCCAAAATTATACTGAAGTAAGGCTGCGAAGAGGACTTGAATGCGGGGTAGAATTGCTGGAAACCGGTTTCAGAAGGTACACGGGAGTCGCTCTTAAAACATAGGAAAATAGACAGAACTTGGAAAATAATGCACTTGGCAAAAAACGGCATATGTGTTTTATCCAGAGCTCTCGTAACTGAGGGGAGGAGATTCCCAGCAGGCTCCAACTGCCACCTGAGGGCTCACGTTGCCAAGGCAACGTGAGCAAGCCAGGCAGGAGTTACCTCACAGCAGATGTCCCACCTCACAGAAGGGTGAAAAACCCAGCCAACATCAGACTCTCACCAGAGGGCCCACATCACCAAGGGGATGGGAACCAGGCAGGTGTGTCTTCACACCAGTGGGGCCACATCATCGAAAGGTGAGGTACTCAGCACATGTGTCCTCAAACCAGAGGACCCACATCACCAAGGGCCTCGGAGTGAGGCAGGCAGGAGTAGCCTCACAACACTGGGCCCATAGAATAAAAAAGTGAGGAATCCAGCAGTTGGAACCTCCCAGCAGGCGGCCCAGAGCACTGAGGCTATGGGATCCAGGCCACAGTGAACTCACAGAAGAGGGCCCATGTCATGAAACTTAGCAACCCAGCCATTGGGACCTCAGAGCAGGAGGCCCACATCCCCATGGGGATGGAAATCTGGTAGGAGTGTCCTCGCACCACTGAGAACGTATCAGAAAATTTTGGGAGACCAGCAGTTAGGGCCTGACGCCAGAGGACCCTCATCACCAAGGGAAGGAGGCTCCCAGCAGGCTCCAACTGCCACCAGAGGGCTGACGTCGCCAAGGCGATGTGTGCCAACCAGGCACGAATGACCTCACAGCAGAGGGCCCACCTCAGAGAAGTGTGACGAACCCAGTCAGGATCAGACTCGCACCAGAGGGCCCACATCACCAAATGGATTGGAACCAGGCAGGAGTGTCTTCACATGAGTAGGGCCACATCATCTAAATGTGAGGAACCCAGAACATGTGGCTTCAAACCATAGGACACCCATCACCAAGGGGCTGGGAGTGAGGCAGGCAGGAGGAGACTCATAACAGAGGGCCCAAAAATAAGAAAGGTGAGGAATCCAGCAGTTGGAACCTCCCAGCAGGCGGCCCAGAGCACAGAGGCTAGGGGATCCAGGCCGGAGTGAACTAACACCAGACAGCCCACATCATGAAACTGTGAGCAACCCAGACATTGGGACCTCAGAGCAGAAGGCCCACATCCCCATGGTGATGGGAACATGACAGGAGTGTCCTGGCATCACTGGGCTCACATCAGAAAATGTGGGGTGCTCAGAAGTTAGGGCCTGACGCTAGAGGGCACTCATCACCGAGAGGAGGAGGCTCCCAGCAGGCTCCAGCTGCCACCAGAGGGCTGACGTCGCCAAGGCGATGTGTGCCAGCCCAGCAGGAGTGACCTCACAGCAGAGGGCCCACCTCACAGAAGGGTGAGGAACACAGCCAGGATCAGACTCTCACCAGAGGGCCCACATCACCAAGGGGATGGGAACCAGGCAGGAGTGTCCCCACACCAGTGGGACAACATCATCGAAAGGTGAGGATCCCAGCACATGTAACCTCAAACCACAGGAACCACATCACCAAGGGGTTCGGAATGAGGCTGCCAGGACCGGCCTCACAACACAGGGTCCATAGAATATAAAAGTTGAGGAATCCAGCAGTTGGAACCTCCCAGCAAGTGGCCCAGAGCACCGAGGCTATGGGATCCAGGCCGCAGTGAACTCACAGCAGAGGGCCCACATCATGAACCTGTGAGCAGCCCAGCCGTTGGGACCTCAGAACAGAAGGCCCACATCCCCATTGGGATGGGAACCTGGCAGGAGTGGCTTCGCACCACTTAGCACATATCAGAAAATGTCAGAAGCCCAGCAGTTAGGGCCTGACGCCAGGGGTCCCTCATAACTGAGGGGAGGAGACTCCCAGCAGGTTCCAACTGCCAACAGAGGGCCCACGTCTACAAGGTGGCATGCGCCAGCCAGGCAGTAGTGACCTCACAGCAGAGGGCCTATCTCACAGAAGGGTGAGGAACCGAGGCAGGATGGGACTCTCGCCAGAGGGCCCACAACACCAAGGTGATGGGAACCAGTCAGGACTGTCCTCCCACCAGTGGGGCCACATCATCGAAAGGTGAGGAACCCAGCACATGTGGCCTCATATCAGAGGACATACATCACGAAGGGGATGGGAGTGAGGCAGGTAGGAGTAGCCTAAAAACAGAGGGCCCAAAGAATAAAAAAGGTGAGGAATCCAGCATTTGGAACCTCCCAGCAGGCGGCCGAGAGCACAGAAGCTATGGGATGCAGGCAGGAGTGAACTAACACCAGAGAGCCCACATCATGAAACTGTGAGCAACCCAGGCGTTGGGACCTCAGAGCAGAAAGCCCACATCCCCATGGGGATGGGAACCTGACAGGAGTGTCCTGGCATCACTGGGCTCACATCAGAAAACGTGGGGAGCCCAGCAGTTAGAGCCTGATGCTAGAGGGCCGTCATCACCGAGGGCAGGAGGCTCCCAGCAGGTTCCATGTGCCAACAGAGGGCCCACGTCACCAAGGTGATGTGTGCAAGTTAGGCAGGATTGACCTCACAGCAGAGGGCCTACCTCACAGAAGAGTGAGGAACCCAGCCAGGATAAGACTGTAACCAGAAGGCCCACATCACCAAGGGGATGGGAACCAGGCAGGAGTGTCCTCACACCAGTGGGGCCACATCATTGAAAGTTGCGGAACCCAGCACATGTGGCCTCAAACCAGAAGACTCACATCACGAAGGGGTTGCGAGTGAGGCAGGCAGGAGGAGCATCACAACACAGGACCCATAGAATACAAAAGTTGAGGAATCGAGCAGTTGGAACCTCCCAGCAGGCGGCCAAGAGCACAGAGGCTATGGGATCCAGGCCACAGTGAACTCACAGCAGAGGGCCCACATCATAAAACTGTGAGCAACCCAGGCGTTGGGACCTCAGCGCAGAAGGCCCACATCCCCATGGGAATGGGAACCTGGCTGGAGTGTCCTCGCACCACTGGGCGCACATCAGAAAATGTGGGGAGCCCACCATTTAGGGCCTGACGCCAGAGGGCCGTCATCACCAAGAGGAGGAGGCACCCTGCACGCTCCAACTGCCACCAGAGGGCTTACGTCTCCAAGGTGACGTGTGCCAGCCAGGCAGGAGTGACCTCACAGCAGAGGGCCTACCTCACAGAACGCTGAGGAACCCAGCCAGGATTAGACTCTCGCCAGAGGGCCCACCTCACCAAGGGGATGGGAACCAGGCAGGAGTGTCCTCACACGAGTGGGGCCACATCATCGAAAGGTGAGGAACACAGCACATGTGGCCTCAAGCCATAGGACAGTCATCACCAAGGGGCTGGCAGTGAGGCAGGCAGGAGGAGCCTCACAACAGAGGGCACATAGAATAAAAAAGTTGAGGAATCCAGCAGTTGTTACCTCCCAGCAGGCGGCTCAGAGCACCGATGATAAGGGATCCTTGCCGGAGTGAACTCACAGCAGAGGGCCCACATCATGGTACTGTGAGCAAGCCAGCCGTTTTGACCTCAGAGCAGAAGGCCCATATCCCCATGGGGATGGGAACCTGGCAAGAGTGTCCTCACTCACTTGGCACACATCAGAAAATGTGGGGAGCCTAGCAGTTATGGCCTAAGGCAAGAGGGCCCTCATCACCGAGGGGAGGAGGATCCCAGCACACTCCAACTGCCACCAGAGGGCCCACGTCACCAAGGTGACGTGTGCCAGACAGGCATGATTGACCTCACAGCAGAGGGCCCACCTCACAGAAGGGTGAGGAACCCAGCCAGGATCAGACTCTCACCTGAGGGCCCACATCAGCAAGGGGATGGGAACCAGTCAGGACTGTCTTCCCTCCAGTGGGGCCACATCATCGAAAGGTGTGGAACCCAGCACATGTGGCCTCAAATCAGAGGACACATATCACAAAGGGAATGGGAGTGAGGCAGGCAGGAGTAGCCTAAAAACAGAGGGCCCAAAGAATAAGAAAGGTGAGGAATCCAGGAGTTGGAACCTCCCAGCAGGCGGCCGAGAGCACAGAAGCTATGGGATGCAGGCAGGAGTGAACTAACAGCAGAGAGCCCACATCATGAAACTGTGAGCAACCCAGGCGTTGGGACCTCAGAGCAGAAGGCCCACATCCCAATGGGGATTTGAACCTGGCTGGAGTGTCCTCACACCACTGGGCGCACATCACAAAATGTGGGGAGCCCAGCAGTTAGGGCCTGACGCCAGAGGGCCCTCATCACCGAGGGGAGGAGGCTCCCAGCAGGCTCCAAGTGCCACCAGAGGGCTCATGTCCACAAGGCGAGTTGAGCAAGCCAGGTAGGAGTGACCTCACAGCCGACGGCCCACCTCACAGATGGGTGAGGAACCCAGCCAGGATCAGACTTCAACAGAGGGCCCACATCGCCAAGGGGATGTGAACCAGGCAGGAGTCTCCTAAGACCATTGGTCCCACATCATCGAAAGGTGAGGAACCCAGCACATGTGGCCTCAAACCAGACGACACACATCACGAAGGGGCTGGGAGTGAGGCAGGCAGGAAGATCCTCACAACAGAGGGCCCAAAAAATTAAAAAAGTGAGGAATCCAGCAGTTGGAACCTCCCAGCAGGCGGCCAAGAGCACAGAGGCTATGGGATCCAGGCCTCTGTGAACTAACACCAGAGAGCCCACATCATGAAAATGTGAACAACCCAGCCGTTGGGACCTCAGAGCAGAAGGCCCACATCCCCGTGGAGATGGGATCCTAAGAGGAGTGCCAAAGCATCACTGGGCTCACTAAGAAAAGTTGGTGAGCCCAGCAGTTAGGGCCTGACGCAAGAGGGCCCTCATCACTGGGGGGAGGAGATTTCCAGCACACTCCAACTGCCACCACATGGCTGACTTCACCAAGGCAATGTGTGCCAGCCATTCAGGAGTGACCTATCAGCAGAGGGTCTCCCTCACAGGTGGGTGAGGAACCCAGCCAGGAACAGTCTCTCACCAGGGGGTCCACATAACCACGTGGATGAGAACCAGGCAGGAGTGTCCTCACACTAGTGGGGCCACATCATCGAAAGGTGAGGAACCCAGCAAAGGTGGCCACAAACCAGAGGACCCACATCACCAAGGGGTTGAGAGTGAGGTAGGTGTCTGGACGGGCATATTTAACACTCATTTCCCACCAGGAAGAGGAATTAACCAAAGGCTCAGCATGCCCTGCCAGAAGCAGATTAGGGCCTGAAGCAGTCTTGCGGATTCGCGGCCAGCTCACAAGAAAGCGAGTTGAAGAAAGGAGCTCAGGGGCCCTGTAATTCACAAACCTGCAGAGTTATAAATGACAGATAACGTCCAAAAATATATTGAAGTAAGGCTGCGAAGAGGACTTGAAAGCGGGGCAGAATTTCAGGAAACCGATTTCAGGAGGTAGACTGGATTTGCATTTAAAGCATAGGAAAAGAGGCAGAACATCGACAATGATGCACTTGGCAAAAAAGGGTGTATGAGTTTGTCCCTGAATATATTCAGGGACAAACACATACGTCCTTTTTGGCAAACCAAGCAAGCTTGCAATGGAAATCCGAACTACTATGAAGTCTCACTTCCCCCCGGTCTAAAGGGCCATCTGAAAAAAGTGTAAAATCCAGAAAGGCAAGACAGGCCATGGGGAAAAAGGAGCCTGGTTATGCTGATGGGCGGGATGTAAATTGCCAACAGCCACTCTGCAGAAGTGTATGGTGTTTCCTGATACATCTGAAAAACAAAGCAACAGAGTCTAGGGCATTTCCACATATGGTCCTATAGCTTAGGGAAATTAAAATCAAAAAGACACAGCCACCCCAAAATTTGGGACGGCTCTGTTTACAGGAACCTCTTCTACAGTACAAGTTAAATATCCCAGAGAACAAATAATTGATAAAGAAGTTGTGGTATACGTACAACAGAATACCACTCAGCAATGATATCTGTGTCACCAGACCTGTACCAGCATAATGAGTGGATTGAGGCACGATGATTCTAAGTGAAATAAGTCACAAAGAAAAAGAAACATCATAAGGTATCACTAATGCATGGAATGTAAACTTGGCTACACATGAACTGAATTACAAAACAGAACAGGGTCTCAAGTTTAGAAAACCAACTTATGCTTGCTTAAGGGGAAAGGTGAGTTGGGGTGCTGCATAAAACCAGAGTTTGAAATTAGCACAGATATCGTTCCATAAGCCAAATATGTAATAGACAAGACCTACCCCTTGCTCAACGAAATGGACTCAACAATGAGGTGTCACCTCACACCTGTTAGAATGGGCGTTATCTGAAAATCTACAAACAACAAATGCTGGCAAGGGTGTGGAGAAAAGGAACCCTCTTCCACTATTGTTGGGAATATAAATTGATACAGTCAGTATGGAGAACAATATGGAGTTTCTTAAGAAACTAATAATAGAATTACCATATGATACAGCAATCCCAGTACTGGACATATACCCAGACAAAACCATAAATCAAAAAGAGACATTCACCGCAATGTTCATTGCATCACTATTTACAATATCGAGGTAATGGAAGCAACCTAAATGCCCACAGACAGACGAATGCATAAAGATGTGGTACATATATAAAATGGAATATGACTAAGCCATGAAAGGAATGAAATTGGGTCATTTGTAGAGACGTCGATGGATCTAGAGACTGTCATACAGAGTGAAGTAAGTCAGAAAGAGAAAAACAAATCTTGTATATTCATGCATATATGTGGAACCTAGAAAAACTGTACAGATTAACCGTTTTGCAAGGTATAAATAGAGCAACAGATGTAGACAACAATCGTATGGACAACAAGGGGGGAAAGCTCTTGGGGGGGTGGTGGTGGGAGGAGTTGAGAGATTGGGATTGGCATGTAAACATTTATATGTATAAAATAGATAACCAATAAGAACCTGCTGTATAAAAATATAAAATAAAATTCAAAATTAAAAAGAAATAAAATTAAAAAAATAAAACAGAAAAAACAATTATTCCCTTCACATACATGTATTTATATGAATAAATTATTTCCATGCTTATATCTGTAAATACAAAAAAGAGGAATAAAATCTACCTTGAACCAAAAACGAAAAAGAGAAAAAAAAAAACAGAACCCACCAGTTACTCAGAGGAAAACCGTATCAGGGCACTTGCTCCAGTTGTAAACAATTCTGAAGTTGGTCAGTGGTGGGGAATCGTCTCCCATTCAGCCAGCAGCCCCCACACAACAAGCGTCCTCATTGCAAAGCTGGGGCACTGTGCCGAGACATCTGTGAGTAAACGTGAGCTGAGTCCCAGGCCAGTTGCTGCTGAACTGTTCCCACCCTTCCCAGGTAAAACACCTGAATATATACAAGGACTTGAAAGCCTAGAGGAAGGGCCATGGAGCCACACGAGTGACAGCATGCCAGCTGACTTGGTGCCTGCAGGCCAGCCAGGATGGTCCTGGCCCTGGGTGCTCTTCTGGAAGATTTCCATTTCCCTGCCTGAGATACCCGTCCTGTCCCTGCCCCCACTGCTTTTCTCCTTCCTCACCTCTGCCCAGGGAGAAATTCCAGCAGCAGGTATGGGTGACACATCCTCTTCTTTAGCAGGTGGCAGCCTGGCAACTGCTGCAGAAAGTCCAGCAGAGCCCCACTCACACTGGGCCACCCACAAAGCCGTGGCCTCTCACTCCCTCCCACCAGCCCAGCCCCGAGACTGCTGACAGGGCAGAGAAAATGGTGTCAGGCACAGCTGCAGGGGCTCTTGCTGCCTGGAGTGGTATTTATATTGATCTCAACCCAGGCACACTTGGGGAGGGCTGGCCGGCACCGTAAGGCTGCCCAGGTCAGCCAATCATCACCCCTCAGGGGCTCACAGTTGCAGAAAATGGAACTTGCTGAACCGGCCAGGTCCAAGGAACAGGTGTGGGCTCCTGAGAGTCAGGATAGACAAGGGGCTGCAGCTTTGGCTTGTTTTCTAATCATTTTATCTGGCCCATGAGTGGGAGACAACTTCAAGAAAACCCTCTCCTAATGAGAGGAACCCAGGAGTCAGGGAGAGGAGGGGTGGGTGGTGGTTGGAGACAGAGGCCTGGTGCCCTGGGTGCAGTGAAAGTCTCTGGAAGACCAGGTGGAGGGAGGCCACACAGAGTGATGCCCAGGGTCACAGACCTGTCGGAGCTGCTGTTTGTTAGTTCAAGTCCTGCTCTGAGGTGCTCTGTGTCAGCTCTGAGTGACAGGTGAGCTGGGGGTGCTCTTCAATGAGGGCTATGTGCACGGTTCCTGTGTGCCCAGCCCTGCCACGGTACCTGCAAGGGTAGCTCTGTATCCTGGGAGGGTCCTGACCATGAGAGCCCCGTGGGCTGGGTTGGGGGTGGGGTACCTGCCCAGGAGAGCTCCATATCCTGGGATTGGCCTGACCACGAGAGCCCCATGGGCTGCTGGGGACCTGGTAAAGGATGTCAGGACAGTCAGTGAAGCCACCGAGGATATACCTCCAGTTGCTCCTGATTCCTACACCCTGCTGGTCATTCTACCAACCACCAGGACATGGTATTCTGTATTAGTCTTCAATGATGCCGTCTTTTGTATTCCATTAGTCCCAGAGTCACAAGAAATTTTGGCTTGTGAGTGGCAGGACTCAACATACAACTAAAACAATACTTCCGGGCCGTCTTGCCCCAAGGGTTCAAAAATTCCCACACCATCTTTGGGGAAAGCTTAGCTAAAGACCGAAAAGTTCTACCTCTGGAAAAGGAAACCCTCCTTCAATATGCAGATGACATTCTGATCGCCAGCCCTACTAAGGAGGCCTCTGAACTACCAAGCCAATAAAGGATAGAAGTTGTCCAAGAAAAAGCTCAAATATCACAGACTGCGGTGACCTGCCTGGGCTTCATTCTCACACAAGGTCAGAGAAGCCCATCCCAGGAAAGGGAAGAAACCATTTGCAGCCTTACCCCTTTCTAAAACTAGAAGACAGCTTAGGGGTTCCTGGGGAGGCCAGGGTTTGCTGCTTCTGGATCCCTAACTACAGTCTACTAGCTGGGCCTCTATATGAAACACTGAAAGGAAAAGATGATGATCCTTTTGAACAGAATCCAGAAGTGGCCTTTCAAGAATGGAAAGAGCAGTCAATTCAGACCCTTGCCCTGGAACTCCCTAATTGAGCTAAACCCTTTGACCTTTCCATTCCCGGTGAAAGGTGAATCGCCATTGGAGAATTAGTGCAAAAACTGGGACCACTTGAAATGGAACAACGCAAGAATGCCATCCAGGTAGGATAAACTACAGTCACCAAGGGGCTTGGCCCACTGCCACATCTGGCCAAGATACTGGCGGTATCTAAAAACCTGGAAATCAGCAGCCCAAAAGGCCACCTCCCTCCTAAGGGAAAAGGACCCCACGTGGTGATCCTAATCACCAACCATGCCCTGAAGTTGCAGGGTTCGCTCCGTGGGCACACCGACCTCGAGTGAGGAGGCCCTCCAACTCCAACATCCAGAGAGATAACCGGGGGCAACAGGGCACCATGACGACTCGTGTGAACATCACTTGACCTGGAGTTTCTCTCATAAAACAACAATAGTGTGTCCCGAAGGAGTAGACTACTGCTTGCAGGACTTACTGAACCCGGAGGGGAGCTAATAATCTTGGTGGGGGAACCGTATATCACACTGTCACCATAGAAAAGCCTACAGACACCATGATGATGGTGGCCAATAAGACCGGCTGGACTCCTGTTTACTTCAAAAGGCTGTTGACTCAGTGGCCATCATGGTCCTTGATCACCACTGACCCTGGACTGTCTGGGAGTTGAGCGGGCAGGGCTCTGACACCTGGTGCTGTTTTTACGTTAATTCAGGGGCCTAATTGAAGAAAGAGCAGACTACTGGTCAGAGCATCTAGGCTGGCAGAAACGGTCAGCCTAAGGTGGCCGAACAAATGTGGGGCGGGGTGAAACCGGCCCCCACAGCGTCTCTGCACATCTCTTTCCTGGACCCTTAAAGGTCATTAGAATCTATAACACTTCCAATGCTGGTGCTCAGGCGGACGAGCAGGGAGGCAGGGGTCCTGGGGCCAATCAACGTCACCTGGAGGCTGCTGGGGAGAAGTTCTGACCCTCGTCCCCTGGTATGAGGGCTCCCAACTCAGCACTCAGCAGTTACAGAAGAAGGGTCTGCACCCTCAGCACTCCAAGAATGAGGAACGGGACAAAAGGCAGAGGAGGGGTTTGTCCCCAGCAAAGCCCATTAAAAATCCCTGGGAGATAAAAATAGAATCTGGGCAATAAAGTCAAGTCTGACCTTTTTTATCCTTTGTGCTTTGTCTAATTTCACGTGCTCCTAGGGTCCCGCATGCAGAGGTTCCACACCCGGCACTTCAGACCAGATTTCCTAGTGCAGAATGGCTGGGTCGACACCTCAGCTCCTGGGGCCGAGTGCAGACTCTGAGATATAGAGCCTGAGCTGCAGCCAACCTGGCCCTCGAGAGCTCCGCCCCCTCCCTCCCACTGACTCTGACAGGATCTCTACACAGCAGCCCAGCCCACAGCCCACGGGGTAGTGCATGCTCTCACCTCTCCATTCTCTGATCAAAATATAAAGTTTCCTTTGCTTGGGAACCAAACTCAGTCTCGATCTGTTGGCCCCAATGACACTGGGCAGGGGGACCCTTCTTGGGGCCCACTCTGGAGGATCAGTAACAGAAATTGAGACTATTGTAACTTCAATGAACAGATGTGTGAGCCAAACTGTAGTTAACATAGAACAGTTTATAAGGCTCGGGTAAAATAAGATGTTTCTAACACTTCCATTTGATATTTCCATCACTTTATTATAAGCAAGTTCAGTGAAAAGGTTTGTCTTATTTGTCAGGTCAATATTAGAGAAATGAAGTGATTTCTTTCCGAAGATGTACATCTAATAATCTTGGTTAAAGCTTCAATCTTGTTTTAAATGCTTTTCCATTGAAAATGATACCTCTCTTTCAGCTTCCCCATTTCTGAGAAGTATAAAATCTTATAATTTATTATTACCAAAGGGGAAAGGTGGGAGGAGGGATAAATTAACAGTTTGGAATTAACACATACACACTGCTATGTATAAAATAGATCATCAACAAGGAACTACTGTATAGCACAGGGAACTACACTCAATATTTTGCAATAACCTATAAGGGGAAATAATCGGAAAAAGAATAGATATTTTTATTGACATCATCTATCAATGACAGTTAAAGTGTAACCTAAGGGAAGCCGGTGGTGAGTGCTTCTGACCCTGAAGACTTCAATCATCTAAAGTTTGGACTCTGCCTACTTCCCAAGGCCCTTAATGAACATATGTGTAGCCGTAGCTTAAAAAACTCCCCAGTTTGGGTTTCGGGGAGACACTGATTTTGAAAAAGCCCTGGTGTTCTCCTTACATGAATGGGACTCTTCCTACTGCTAAAACATGTCTGTCACACCCAGAGGATGGTATACCGTCTGATCGGGAAGAGTTTGGAAAAGGCATCTCATCTCCTCATCTCCTGGTGCTCGGGTTCACCCCTCCAGCGTCTTTACTAACAGTCTCCCCACTTGGAGATGTCAGCACTGTCAACATCCTGTTGCGTACAGTTTGGAATTTGTCCAGAGGATGAAGTGGAAGGATGAGGAACAATGAGAGACAAGTCCTAGGTGTTCAGACAGGCACATGTCACTCTAATTTCCAATCAGGAAGATAAATTGACCAAAGGCTAGGGTTGCCCATGGAAACAGTATAGGGCTTGAGGAAATCCCACTGCTTTGTGGCCAGTTCCCATAAACACAAGTTGAACAATGGAACTCAGGGGCAGTAAAATTCACGAAACTGCAGAGTTGAAAATATCTATCACTGAAAAATGTCTTGAGGAAAGTCAGAGAAAAGGATTGGTAAGCAAGGGAGAATGGCAGGAAAGGGATTTGAGGAGGTAGAAAGGACTCGCCATTAAGCACAAGAAAAGGGGCTGAACATTGCCAACATTGCAGTTGGCCAAAAAGGCTGTATGCGTTTTTTTCTGTATATATTCAAGAAAAGGGCATACACTTTTTTAGCCAACCAAACAGGTGGGCACTGGAAATCAATACTACAAAAGATATCACTTCGCATCAGTCAGAAGAGCCATCCTCATAAAGTGTAAACACCAGAAATGCAGGACAGGGCAAGGAGAAGAGGGAGCCCTGTGAGGCTTATAGTGGAAATGTATATTGCCAACGGCCATTCTGGAGAAGTGTATTGTGTTTACTAAAGCATCTAAAAAATGAGCTACAGAGCATAGGGCACTTGCACTCATGGGCGTATATCTTGGGAAAAACAAAAATCGAGAGGACACAGGCACCCCAATGTTTACTGCCTCTCTGTTTAAAAGATCCTTGACTAGGATAGAACTTAAATGTCTCTGGAGGGAAAAAATGGATAGAGATGTGGTACTTATGTAGAGTGGAATATTACTCAGCCTGGAAATCAATGAAATATGGCCAGTTGTAACAACTCCAGAGGAGTTACGTATGATCATTCTAAGTGACATAATTCGAAAAGAAAAAGACACGTATCATAAGATATCACTTAAAGGTGGAATCCAAAATGGCTACACATGCAATAAATTACAAAACAAAAACATAGTCAAATATGTAGAAAACACGCGTAAGGCTGCTAAATGGGAAAGGTGGGGAGGGGTGAGACATCATCCAGGAGGTTGAAATTAGCAAAGATACCATTCCAAATACCAAACTGATAATCAACAAGGCCTACACGGTAGCTAAAAGAACTGCACTCAGCACACTCAAGTCACCGGAAAAGAATATCTATGACTGGTAAGAATCTGAAAAAGAATTTATTGATGTCTCTCTGTACGTGAATCAAGTGGATGTACAGCAGCAAGAAACAGAGCTTTGAAAATCAGCTGTAACCAATATAGTAATAAATTGAAAAAAATAAACGACAGAGAGACAGAGAAAACCTCTTACAACTTTTCCTCAGGGACGGTGATGCAACATGGATTGAACACATCTAGACCCACAGCAGGATGAGACATAAGGCTGGAAACTGTTCGCGCTAAGAGAAATGTGAAGTTGGGTGAGGAAATGCACACCCTTTAAAGTAATACTACCTGGTACTCATTCAATGGGTCCCAAATCTGCAGGTTCAAGGAATCTTCCTACAGCTAAAACATGCATGGAAAACCCAGAGGACTGTACACCATGTGATCGGGAGATGTGTCTAAAATGCACCTCATTTATCCTCTCCTGGTGCTCCTGTTCATCATTCCAGCCACGTTACTTAGAATCTCCCCACTTAGAGAATCAGCACATTTAAACTTCTGTTTCACACATTTTGCAAATTGTGAGGAGGATGAACGGGAAGAGGGGGAACCAATGAGAGAATAGTTGTAGGGGTTTGGACGGGCACATGTCACTCTAATTTCCCATTAAGAATAAGAATTAAAAAAAGGCTCAGCCTGCCTCACCGGAGACAAAATAGGGCCTGAAGCAATCCTGCGGCTTTGAGGCCAGCTCACAAAAGAGCAACTTAAAAAATGGAGCTCAGGGTCACTGCAATTCACAAACCTGCCGAGTTATAAATGAAAACTAACGTCCAAAAATATGTTGAGGTAAGGCAAAGAAGAGGATCTGAATGCAAGACAGAATTGCAAGAAACAGATTTCAAGAGATAGATTGGACTCGTCTTTAAAGCACATGAAAAGCGGCAGAATTTCGACAATGATGCAGTTGGCCCAAAAGGGAGTATGCGTTTTTCCCTGAATATATCCAGGAAAAAACGCATACGCACTTTATGGGCAACCAAGCAAGCAAGCAATGCAAATGTGCACAACAAAGAAGTCTCATTTCCCACCAGTCAAAAGGGCCATCCGAAAAAATTGTAAAAACCAGAAATGCAGGACAGGCCATGGAGAACAGGGGGCCTTTATGCGCTGATGGACAGTGTGTGAACTGCCGAGAGCCACTCTGGAGAAGTGTATGGTGGTTCCTAAATCATCTAAAAAACAGAGCTACAGAGCATAGGGCACTTCCAATCACAGGAGTATATCTAGGGAAGTCTAAAAATCAACAAGACACAAGCACACCACAGTTTAGGGCTACTCTGTTTACAAGAACCTCAACTTCAGTACACCTTAAATATCCCAGGAAAGAGTACAATGGATAAAGAAAATGTGGTACTTATGTACAATGGAATATCTCTTCACCATGAAATCAATGTAATAAGGCTAGTAGAAGGATAAAGAGTGGATTTAGGTCCGATAATACTACTTGAAATAAGTCAAACAGAAAAAGAAACATATCATAAGATATCACTTATAGAGGGAGGATAAATATGGCTGCACAAAAAGTGAATTACAAAACAGAACAGTGTCTCACATTTAGAAAACACACTTATGTCAGCTTAAGGGGAAAGGAGAGGTGGGGTGATGCATAAAACCAGAGTTTGAAATTAGCACAGATACCGTTCAATAAACCAAATAGGTATTAGACAAGATCTACACCTTGCTCAATGAACTGGCCTCAACACACCCTATACACCGCAGAGAAATATATCTGAGTAATAAGAATCTTAAAACCCATGTATTGATATATCTCCATAAGGGAATCAAGTGTGTGCAGAGCGGCACAAACACAGCAGTGAAAATGAGCTAAACCCCATTATAGAAATAAATTTTAAAACCAAAACGCAGAAACAATGAAAGAGAGAAAAATTCTTACAAAATTCGCTCAGGGGCTGTGATGCAACCTGGAATGACCACATATAAACCCACAGCTGGATAAGACATAAGGCTGGACACTTGGGGCTGAGAGGATTGGTGAGCTTTGGTGAGCAACTGCCGAAAGTTTAATGCAATACTTCATGCTACTCATTCCAAGGGTCCCAACACTGCAGGTTGAAGGGAATCTTCCTACAGCTAAACCATGCATGGGAAATCCAGCAGATGGTATACCATATGATCGGGAAAGGTTTCTAAAACGCACCTCATTTTCCTCTCCTGGGGCTCCGGATCAACATTCCAGCACCTTTACTAACAACATCCCCACATGGAGAGTCAATGCGTTTAAGATCTGGTATCGCACAGTCTGCAGTTAGTGCGGAGGATGAATGGGAATAGGGGGAACCAGTGAGAAAATAGCTGTAGCGGTTTCAATGGGCACATGTCACTCTAATTCCACATAGGAAGAAGAATAAACCAAAGGCACAGCAAGGCACCCCAGAAGAAGAATAGGGCCTGAAGAAATCCTGTGGATATGAGGCAAGATCACAAAAATAAGAGCTGAAAAATGGAACTAAGGGCAACTGCAATTCAAAAACCTGCAGAGTTATAAAGGCCAACTACTTTCCAAAAGTATATTGAGGTAAGACTATGAAGAGGCACTGACAGCAAGGTAGAATTGCAGGAAACCGATTTCAGGAGGTAGACTGGAATGGCATGTAAAGCATAGGAAAAGAGGCAGAACGTCCACAATGATGCACTTGGCCAAAAAGGACGTATGCGTTTTATCCTGAATATATACAGGAAAAAACGCATACGCCCTTTTTGGCCAACCAAGCAAGCTTGCAAATGAAATCTGCACTACAATGAAGTCTCACTGCCCCCGGGTCTAAACGGCCATCTGAAAAAAGTGTAAAATCCAGAAAGGCAGGACAGGACATGGAGAACTGGGAGCCTTGTTATGCTGATGGGTAGGATGTAAATTGCCAACAGCCAATCTGGAGAAGTGTATGGTGTTTCCTGAACCATCTAAAAAACAAAGCAACAGAGCCTAGGGCACTTCCACTTATGGTCCTATAGTTTAGGGAAATTAAAATCAAAAGACACAGCCACCCCAAGGTTTGGGACAGCTCTGTTTACAAGAACCTCCTTTACGGTACAAGTTCAATATCAAAGAAAGCGAAAAATGGATAAAGAAGTTGTGGTACTTACGTACAATGCAATATCACACAGCAATGAAATCTATGTCATCAGGCCCATAGCAGCATATTGAGTGGATTCAGGTACGATGATTCTAAGTGAAATAAGTCACACAGAAAAAGAAACATCATAAGATATCAGTACTACACGGAATATAAACTTGGCTACACAGGAACTGAATTACAAAACAGAACAGGGTCTCAAATGTAGAAAACCAACTTATGCTTGCTTAAGGGGAAAGGTGAGTTGGGGTGCTGCATAAAACCAGAGATTGAAATTAGCACAGATACCGTTCCATAAGCCAAATATGTAATAGACAAGAGCTACTCCTTGCTCAACGAAGTGGACTCAACACCCCATATTAAACGCCTAAAAATATACCTGACTAGTAAGAATCTTAAAACCTATGGAGTTATATGTCTCCGAAAGAGAATCAAGCGTGTGTACAGCGGCATAAACGCAGCAGTGATAGGATTGGTGAGGTTCGGTGAGCAAATGCAGACCCTTTGAAGTCATATTGCATGGTACCCATTCCATGGGTCTCAACTCTCCAGGTTTAAGGGATTCTTCCTTCAGCTAAAACATGCATGTGGAACCCAGAGTATGATCCACCGTGTGATCGGGAAACGTGTTCAAATGTGTCTCAGTTTTCGTTGCCTGGAACTCGGGTGCAACATTCCAGATGCTTTACTAACACTCTCCCCACTTGGAGAGTCAGTGCCTTTAACCTCCTGTTTGGCCCAGTTTGCAATTTCTGCGGAAAATGAACAGGAATAGGGAGAACCAATGAGAGACTAGCTGGAGGTGTCTGGACAGGCAAATTTAACTCTCATTGCCCACCAGCAAGAGGAACTAACCAAAGGCTCAGCGTCCCATGCCGGAACAACACTAGGGCTTGAAGCAATCATGCGGTGTTGCGGCCAGCTCACAAGAAAGCGAGTTGAAGAAAGGAGCTCAGGGGCACTGTCATTCACAAACCTGCAGAGTTATAAATGACAGCTATCGTCCAAAAATATATTGAAGTAAGGCTGCCAAGAGGACTTGAAAGTGGGGCAGAAATGCAGGAAACCGATTTCAGGAGGTAGACTGGAATTGCATGTAAAGCATAGGAAAAGAGGCAGAACGTCCACAATGATGCACTTGGCCAAAAAGGTCGTATGAGTTTCTTCCTCAGGAAAAAACGCATACGCCCTTTTTGGCCAACCAAGCAAGCTTGCAAAGGAAATCTGCACTACAATGACGTCTCACTTCCCCCCGGTCAAAAGGGCCATCTGAAAAAAGTGTAAAATCCAGAAAGGCAGGACAGGCCATGCAGAACTGGGAGGCTTGTTATGCTGATGGGCAGGATGTAAATTGCCAACAGCCACTCTGGAGAAGTGTATGGTACACGGGAATCGCTATTAAAGCATAGGAAAATAGACAGAACTTGGAAAATAATGCACTTGGCAAAAAAGGGCATATGTGTTTTATCCAGAGCTCTCATAACTGAGGGGAGGAGATTCCCAGCAGGCTCTAACTGCCACCTGAGGGCTCACGTTGCCAAGGCAATGTGAGCAAGCCAGGCAGGAGTTACCTCACAGCAGATGTCCCACCTCACAGAAGGGTGAGAAACCCAGCCAACATCAGACTCTCACCAGAGGGCCCACATCACCAAGGGGATGGGAACCAGGCAGGAGTGTCTTCACACCAGTGGGGCCACATCATCGAAAGGTGAGGTACTCAGCACATGTGTCCTCAAACCAGAGAACCCACATCACCAAGGGCCTCGGAGTGAGGCAGGCAGGAGTAGCCTCACAACACTGGGCCCATAGAATAAAAAAGTGAGGAATCCAGCAGTTGGAACCTCCCAGCAGGCGGCCCAGAGCACTGAGGTTATGGGATCCAGGCCACAGTGAACTCACAGAAGAGGGCCCATGTCATGAAACTTAGCAACCCAGCCATTGGGACCTCAGAGCAGGAGGCCCACATCCCCATGGGGATGGAAATCTGGTAGGAGTGTCCTCGCACCACTGAGAACGTATCAGAAAATTTTGGGAGACCAGCAGTTAGGGCCTGACGCCAGAGGACCCTCATCACCAAGGGAAGGAGGCTCCCAGCAGGCTCCAACTGCCACCAGAGGGCTGACGTCGCCAAGGCAATGTGTGCCAACCAGGCACGAATGACCTCACAGCAGAGGGCCCAACTCAGAGAAGTGTGACGAACCCAGTCAGGATCAGACTCGCACCAGAGGGCCCACATCACCAAATGGATTGGAACCAGGCAGGAGTGTCTTCACATGAGTAGGGCCACATCATCTAAAGGTGAGGAACCCAGAACATGTGGCTTCAAACCATAGGACACCCATCACCAAGGGGCTGGGAGTGAGGCAGGCAGGAGGAGCCTCATAACAGAGGGCCCAAAAATAAGAAAGGTGAGGAATCCAGGAGTTGGAATCTCCCAGCAGGTGGCCCAGAGCACAGAGGCTAGGGGATCCAGGCCGGAGTGAACTAACACCAGACAGCCCACAACATGAAACTGTGAGCAACCCAGACATTGGGACCTCAGAGCAGAAGGCCCACATCCCCATGGTGATGGGAACATGACAGGAGTGTCCTGGCATCACTGGGCTCACATCAGAAAATGTGGGGTGCTCAGAAGTTAGGGCCTGACGCTAGAGGGCACTCATCACCGAGAGGAGGAGGCTCCCAGCAGGCTCCAGCTGCCACCAGAGGGCTGACGTCGCCAAGGCGATGTGTGCCAGCCCAGCAGGAGTGACCTCACAGCAGAGGGCCCACCTCACAGAAGGGTGAGGAACACAGCCAGGATCAGACTCTCACCAGAGGACCCACATCACCAAGGGGATGGGAACCAGGCAGGAGTGTCCCCACACCAGTGGGACAACATCATCGAAAGGTGAGGATCCCAGCACATGTAACCTCAAACCACAGGAACCACATCACCAAGGGGTTCGGAATGAGGCTGCCAGGACCGGCCTCACAACACAGGGTCCATAGAATATAAAAGTTGAGGAATCCAGCGGTTGGAACCTCCCAGCAAGTGGCCCAGAGCACTGAGGCTATGGGATCCAGGCCGCAGTGAACTCACAGCAGAGGGCCCACATCATGAACCTGTGAGCAGCCCAGCCATTGGGACCTCAGAACAGAAGGCCCACATCCCCATTGGGATGGGAACCTGGCAGGAGTGGCTTCGCACCACTTAGCACATATCAGAAAATGTCAGAAGCCCAGCAGTTAGGGCCTGACGCCAGGGGTCCCTCATAACTGAGGGGAGGAGACTCCCAGCAGGTTCCAACTGCCAACAGAGGGCCCACGTCTACAAGGTGGCATGCGCCAGCCAGGTAGTAGTGACCTCACAGCAGAGGGCCTATCTCACAGAAGGGTGAGGAACCGAAGCAGGATGGGACTCTCGCCAGAGGGCCCACAACACCAAGGTGATGGGAACCAGTCAGGACTGTCCTCCCACCAGTGGGGCCACATCATCGAAAGGTGAGGAACCCAGCACATGTGGCCTCATATCAGAGGACATACATCACGAAGGGGATGGGAGTGAGGCAGGTAGGAGTAGCCTAAAAACAGAGGGCCCAAAGAATAAAAAAGGTGAGGAATCCAGCATTTAGAACCTCCCAGCAGGCAGCCGAGAGCACAGAAGCTATGGGATGCAGGCAGGAGTGAACTAACACCAGAGAGCCCACATCATGAAACTGTGAGCAACCCAGGCGTTGGGACCTCAGAGCAGAAAGCCCACATCCCCATGGGGATGGGAACCTGACAGGAGTGTCCTGGCATCACTGGGCTCACATCAGAAAATGTGGGGAACCCAGCAGTTAGAGCCTGATGCTAGAGGGCCATCATCACCGAGGGCAGGAGGCTCCCAGCAGGTTCCATGTGCCAACAGAGGGCCCACGTCACCAAGGTGATGTGTGCAAGTCAGGCAGGATTGACCTCACAGCAGAGGGCCTACCTCACAGAAGAGTGAGGAACCCAGCCAGGATAAGACTGTCACCAGAAGGCCCACATCACCAAGGGGATGGGAACCAGGCAGGAGTGTCCTCACACCAGTGGGGCCACATCATTGAAAGTTGCAGAACCCAGCACATGTGGCCTCAAACCAGAAGACCCACATCACGAAGGGGTTGCGAGTGAGGCAGGCAGGAGGAGCATCACAACACAGGACCCATAGAATACAAAAGTTGAGGAATCGAGGAGTTGGAACCTCCCAGCAGGCGGCCAACAGCACAGAGGCTATGGGATCCAGGCCACAGTGAACTAACACCAGAGAGCCCACATCATGAAATTGTGATCAACCCAGCCGATGGAACCTCAGAGCAGAAGGCCCACATCCCCATGGAGATGGGAACCTAAGAGGAGTGCCTGAGCATCACTAGGCTAAGAAAATTTGGGGAGCCCAGCAGTTAGGGCCTGACGTCAGAGGGCCCTCATCACAGATGTGAGGAGGCTTCCAGCAGGGTCCAAGTGCCACCAGAGGGCTCATGTCAACAAGGCGAGGTGAGCAAGCCAGGCAAGAGTTACCTGATAGTAGAGGGCCCACCTCACAGATGGGTGAGGAACCCAGCCAGGATCAGACTCTCACCAGAGGGCCCACATCACAAAGGGGATGGGAACCAGTCAGGATTATCCTCACACCAGTGGGGTCTCATCAGCGAAAGGTGAGGAACCCAGCACATGTGTCCTCAAACCAGAGGACCCACATCACCAAGGGCCTTGGAGTGAGGCAGGCAGGAGTAGCCTCACAACACAGAGCACATAATATAAAAAACGTGAGGATTCCAGCATTTAGACCTTCCAGCAGGCGGCCCAGAACACCGAGGCTATGGGATCCAGGCCACAGTGAACTCACAGCAGAGGGCCCACATCATAAAACTGTGAGCAACCCGGGCGTTGGGACCTCAGCGCAGAAAGCCCACATCCCCATGGGAATGGGAACCTGGCTGGAGTGTCCTTGCACCACTGGGCGCACATCAGAAAATGTGGGGAGCCCACCATTTAGGGCCTGACGCCAGAGGGCCGTCATCACCGAAAGGAGGAGGCACCCTGCACGCTCCAACTGCCACCAGAGGGCTTACGTCTCCAAGGTGACGTGTGCCAGCCAGGCAGGAGTGACCTCACAGCAGAGGGCCTACCTCACAGAACGCTGAGGAACCCAGCCAGGATTAGACTCTCGCCAGAGGGCCCACCTCACCAAGGGGATGGGAACCAGGCAGGAGTGTCCTCACACGAGTGGGGCCACATCATCGAAAGGTGAGGAACGCAGCACATGTGGCCTCAAGCCATAGGACAGTCATCACCAAGGGGCTGGCAGTGAGGCAGGCAGGAGGAGCCTCACAACAGAGGGCACATAGAATAAAAAAGTTGAGGAATCCAGCAGTTGTTACCTCCCAACAGGCGGCTCAGAGCACCGATGATAAGGGATCCTTGCCGGAGTGAACTCACAGCAGAGGGCCCACATCATGGTACTGTGAGCAAGCCAGCCGTTTTGACCTCAGAGCAGAAGGCCCATATCCCCATGGGGATGGGAACCTGGCAAGAGTGTCCTCACTCACTTGGCACACATCAGATAATGTGAGGAGCATAGCAGTTATGGCCTAAGGCAAGAGGGCCCTCATCACCGAGGGGAGGAGGATCCCAGCACACTCCAACTGCCACCAGAGGGCCCACGTCACCAAGGTGACGTGTGCCAGACAGGCATGATTGACCTCACAGCAGAGGGCCCACCTCACAGAAGGGTGAGGATCCCAGCCAGGATCAGACTCTCACCTGAGGGCCCACATCAGCAAGGGGATGGGAACCAGTCAGGACTGTCTTCCCTCCAGTGGGGCCACATCATTGAAAGGTGAGGAACCCAGCACATGGGGCCTCAAATCAGAGGACACATATCACAAAGGGAATGGGAGTGAGGCAGGCAGGAGTAGCCTAAAAACAGAGGGCCCAAAGAATAAGAAAGGTGAGGAATCCAGGAGTTGGAACCTCCCAGCAGGCGGCCGAGAGCACAGAAGCTATGGGATGCAGGCAGGAGTGAACTAACAGCAGAGAGCCCACATCATGAAACTGTGAGCAACCCAGGCGTTGGGACCTCAGAGCAGAAGGCCCACATCCCAATGGGGATGTGAACCTGGCTGGAGTGTCCTCACACCACTGGGCACACATCACAAAATGTGGGGAGCCCAGCAGTTAGGGACTGACGCCAGAGGGCCCTCATCACCGAGGGGAGGAGGCTCCCAGCAGGCTCCAAGTGCCACCAGAGGGCTCATGTCCACAAGGCGAGGTGAGCAAGCCAGGTAGGAGTGACCTCACAGCAGACGGCCCACCTCACAGATGGGTGAGGAACCCAGCCAGGATCAGACTTCAACAGAGGGCCCACATCACCAAGGGGATGTGAACCAGGCAGGAGTCTCCTAAGACCATTGGTCCCACATCATCGAAAGGTGAGGAACCCAGCACATGTGGCCTCAAACCAGACGACACACATCACGAAGGGGCTGGGAGTGAGGCAGGCAGGAGGATCCTCACAACAGAGGGCCCAAAAAATTAAAAAAGTGAGGAATCCAGAAGTTGGAACCTCCCAGCAGGCGGCCAAGAGCACAGAGGCTATGGGATCCAGGCCTCTGTGAACTAACACCAGAGAGCCCACATCATGAAAATGTGAACAACCCAGCCGTTGGGACCTCAGAGCAGAAGGCCCACATCCCCGTGGAGATGGGATCCTAAGAGGAGTGCCAAAGCATCACTGGGCTCACTAAGAAAAGTTGGTGAGCCCAGCAGTTAGGGCCTGACGCAAGAGGGCCCTCATCACTGGGGGGAGGACATTTCCAGCACGCTCCAACTGCCACCACATGGCTGACTTCACCAAGGCAATGTGTGCCAGCCATGCAGGAGTGACCTATCAGCAGAGGGTCTCCCTCACAGGTGGGTGAGGAACACAGCCAGGAACAGTCTCTCACCAGGGGGTCCACATAACCACGTGGATGAGAACCAGGCAGGAGTGTCCTCTCACTAGTGGGGCCACATCGTTGAAAGGTGAGGAACCCAGCAAAGGTGGCCACAAACCAGAGGACCCACATTACCAAGGGGTTGAGAGTGAGGTAGGTGTCTGGACGGGCATATTTAACACTCATTTCCCACCAGGAAGAGGAATTAACCAAAGGCTCAGCGTGCCCTGCCAGAAGCAGATTAGGGCCTGAAGCAGTCTTGCGGGTTTGCGGCCAGCTCACAAGAAAGCGAGTTGAAGAAAGGAGCTCAGGGGCCCTGTAATTCACAAACCTGCAGAGTTATAAATGACAGATAACGTCCAAAAATATATTGAAGTAAGGCTGCGAAGAGGACTTGAAAGCGGGGCAGAATTGCAGGAAACCGATTTCAGGAGGTAGACTCTATTTGCATTTAAAGCATAGGAAAAGAGTCAGAACATCGACAATGATGCACTTGACAAAGAAGGGCGTATGTGTTTGTTCCTGAATATATTCAGGAAAAAACACATACGCCCTTTTTGGCAAACCAAGCAAGATTGCAATGGAAATCCGAACTACTATGAAGTGTCACTTCCCCCTGGTCTAAAGGGCCATCTGAAAAAAGTGTAAACTCCAGAACGGCAAGACAGGCCATGGGGAAAAAGGAGCCTTGTTATGCTGATGGGCGGGATGTAAATTGCCAACAGCCACTCTGGAGAAGTGTATGGTGTTTCCTGATACATCTGAAAAACAAAGCAACAGAGTCTAGGGCATTTCCACATATGGTCCTATAGTTTAGGGAAATTAAAATCATAAAGACACAGCCACCCCAAAATTTGGGACGGCTCTGTTTACAGGAACCTCTTCTACAGTACAAGTTAAATATCCCAGAGAACAAATAATTGATAAAGATGTTGCGGTATACGTACAACAGAATACCACTCAGCAATGAAATCTGTGTCACCAGACCTGTACCAGCATAATGAGTGGATTGAGGCACGATGATTCTAAGTGAAATAAGTCACACAGAAAAAGAAACATCATAAGGTATCACTAATGCATGGAATGTAAACTTGGCTACACATGAACTGAATTACAAAACAGAACAGGGTCTCAAGTTTAGAAAACCAACTTATGCTTGCTTAAGGGGAAAGGTGAGTTGGGGTGCTGCATAAAACCAGAGTTTGAAATTAGCACAGATACCATTCCATAAGCCAAATATGTAATAGACAAGACCTACCCCTTGCTCAACGAAATGGACTCAACAATGAGGTATCACCTCACACCTGTTAGAATGGGCATCATCTGAAAATCTACAAACAACAAATGCTGGAAAGGGTGTGGAGAAAAGGAACCCTCTTCCACTATTGTTGGGAATATAAATTGATACAGTCACTATGGAGAACAATATGGAGTTTCTTAAGAAACTAATAATAGAATTACCATATGATACAGCAATCCCAGTACTGGACATATACCCAGACAAAACCATAAATCAAAAAGAGACATTCACCGCAATGTTCATTGCATCACTATTCACAATATCGAGGTAATGGAAGCAACCTAAATGCCCACAGACAGACGAATGCATAAAGATGTGGTACATATATAAAATGGAATATGACTAAGCCATGAAAGGAATGAAATTGGGTCATTTGTAGAGATGTCGATGGATCTAGAGACTGTCATACAGAGTGAAGTAAGTCAGAAAGAGAAAAACAAATCTTGTATATTCATGCATATATGTGGAACCTAGAAAAACTGTACAGATTAACCATTTTGCAAGGCATAAATAGAGCAACAGATGTAGACAACAATCGTATGGACAACAAGGGGGGAAAGCTCTTGGGGGGGTGGTGGTAGGAGGAGTTGAGAGATTGGAATTGGCATGTAAACATTTATATGTATAAAATAGATAACCAATAAGAACCTGCTGTATAAAAATATAAAATAAAATTCAAAATTAAAAAGAAATAAAATTTAAAAAATAAAACAGAAAAAGCAATTATTCCCTTCACATACATGTATTTATATGAATAAATTATTTCCATGCTTATATCTGTAAATACAAAAAAGAGGAATAAAATCTACCTTCAACCAAAAACGAAAAAGAGAAAAAAAAAACAGAACCCACCAGTTACTCAGAGGAAAACCGTATCAGGGCACTTGCTCCAGTTGTAAACAATTCTGAAGTTGGTCAGTGGTGGGGAATCGTCTCCCATTCAGCCAGCAGCCCCCACACAACAAGCGTCCTCATTGCAAAGCTGGGGCACTGTGCCGAGGCATCTGTGAGTAAACGTGAGCTGAGTCCCAGGCCAGTTGCTGCTGAACTGTTCCCACCCTTCCCAGGTAAAACACCTGAATATATACAAGGACTTGAAAGCCTAGAGGAAGGGCCATGGAGCCACACGAGTGACAGCATGCCAGCTGACTTGGTGCCTGCAGGCCAGCCAGGATGGTCCTGGCCCTGGGTGCTCTTCTGGAAGATTTCCATTTCCCTGCCTGAGATACCCGTCCTGTCCCTGCCCCCACTGCTTTTCTCCTTCCTCACCTCTGCCCAGGGAGAAATTCCAGCAGCAGGTATGGGTGACACATCCTCTTCTTTAGCAGGTGGCAGCCTGGCAACTGCTGCAGAAAGTCCAGCAGAGCCCCACTCACACTGGGCCACCAACAAAGCCGTGGCCTCTCACTCCCTCCCACCAGCCCAGCCCCGAGACTGCTGACAGGGCAGAGAAAATGGCGTCAGGCACAGCTGCAGGGGCTCTTGCCGCCTGGAGTGGCATTTATATTGATCTCAACCCAGGCACACCTGGGGAGGGCTGGCCGGCACGGTAAGGCTGCCCAGGTCAGCCAATCATCACCCCTCAGGGGCTCACAGTTGCAGAAAATGGAACTTGCTGAACCGGCCAGGTCCAAGGAACAGGTGTGGGCTCCTGAGAGTCAGGATAGACAAGGGGCTGAAGCTTTGGCTTGTTTTCTAATCATTTTATCTGGCCCATGAGTGGGAGACAACTTCAAGAAAACCCTCTCCTAATGAGAGAAACCCAGGAGTCAGGGAGAGGAGGGGTGGGTGGTGGTTGGAGACAGAGGCCTGGTGCCCTGGGTGCAGTGGAAGTCTCTGGAAGACCAGGTGGAGGGAGGCCACACAGAGTGATGCCCAGGGTCACAGACCTGTCGGAGCTGCTGTTTGTTAGTTCAAGTCCTGCTCTGAGGTGCTCTGTGTCAGCTCTGAGTGACAGGTGAGCTGGGGGTGCTCTTCAATGAGGGCTATGTGCACGGTTCCTGTGTGCCCAGCCCTGCCACGGTACCTGCAAGGGTAGCTCTGTATCCTGGGAGGGGCCTGACCATGAGAGCCCCGTGGGCTGGGTTGGGGGTGGGGTACCTGCCCAGGAGAGCTCCATATCCTGGGATTGGCCTGACCACGAGAGCCCCATGGGCTGCTGGGGACCTGGTAAAGGATGTCAGGACAGTCAGTGAAGCCACCGAGGATATACCTCCAGTTGCTCCTGATTCCTACACCCTGCTGGTCATTCTACCAACCACCAGGACATGGTATTCTGTATTAGTCTTCAATGATGCCGTCTTTTGTATTCCATTAGTCCCAGAGTCACAAGAAATTTTGGCTTGTGAGTGGCAGGACTCAACATACAACTAAAACAATACTTCCGGGCCGTCTTGCCCCAAGGGTTCAAAAATTCCCACACCATCTTTGGGGAAAGCTTAGCTAAAGACCGAAAAGTTCTACCTCTGGAAAAGGAAACCCTCCTTCAATATGCAGATGACATTCTGATCGCCAGCCCTACTAAGGAGGCCTCTGAACTACCAAGCCAATAAAGGATAGAAGTTGTCCAAGAAAAAGCTCAAATATCACAGACTGCAGTGAGCTGCCTGGGCTTCATTCTCACACAAGGTCAGAGAAGCCCATCCCAGGAAAGGGAAGAAACCATTTGCAGCCTTACCCCTTTCTAAAACTAGAAGACAGCTTAGGGGTTCCTGGGGAGGCCAGGGTTTGCTGCTTCTGGATCCCTAACTACAGTCTACTAGCTGGGCCTCTATATGAAACACTGAAAGGAAAAGATGATGATCCTTTTGAACAGAATCCAGAAGTGGCCTTTCAAGAATGGAAAGAGCAGTCAATTCAGACCCTTGCCCTGGAACTCCCTAATTGAGCTAAACCCTTTGACCTTTCCATTCCCGGTGAAAGGTGAATCGCCATTGGAGAATTAGTGCAAAAACTGGGACCACTTGAAATGGAACAACGCAAGAATGCCATCCAGGTAGGATAAACTACAGTCACCAAGGGGCTTGGCCCACTGCCACATCTGGCCAAGATACTGGCGGTATCTAAAAACCTGGAAATCAGCAGCCCAAAAGGCCACCTCCCTCCTAAGGGAAAAGGACCCCACGTGGTGATCCTAATCACCAACCATGCCCTGAAGTTGCAGGGTTTGCTCCGTGGGCACACCGACCTCGAGTGAGGAGGCCCTCCAACTCCAACATCCAGAGAGATAACCGGGGGCAACAGGGCACCATGACGACTCGTGTGAACATCACTTGACCTGGAGTTTCTCTCATAAAACAACAATAGTGTGTCCCGAAGGAGTAGACTACTGCTTGCAGGACTTACTGCACCCGGAGGGGAGCTAATAATCTTGGCGGGGGAACCGTATATCACACTGTCACCATAGAAAAGCCTACAGACACCGTGATGATGGTGGCCAATAAGACCGGCTGGACTCCTGTTTACTTCAAAAGGCTGTTGACTCAGTGGCCATCATGGTCCTTGATCACCACTGACCCTGGACTGTCTGGGAGTTGAGCGGGCAGGGCTCTGATACCTGGTGCTGTTTTTACATTAATTCAGGGGCCTAATTGAAGAAAGAGCAGACTACTGGTCAGAGCATCTAGGCTGGCAGAAACGGTCAGCCTAAGGTGGCCGAACAAATGTGGGGCGGGGTGAAACCGGCCCCCACAGCGTCTCTGCACATCTCTTTCCTGGACCCTTAAAGGTCATTAGAATCTATAACACTTCCAATGCTGGTGCTCAGGCGGACGAGCAGGGAGGCAGGGGTCCTGGGGCCAATCAACGTCACCTGGAGGCTGCTGGGGAGAAGTTCTGTCACTCGTCCCCTGGTATGAGGGCTCCCAACTCAGCACTCAGCAGTTACAGAAGAAGGGTCTGCACCCTCAGCACTCCAAGAATGAGGAACGGGACAAAAGGCAGAGGAGGGGTTTGTCCCCAGCAAAGCCCATTAAAAATCCCTGGGAGATAAAAATAGAATCTGGGCAATAAAGTCAAGTCTGACCTTTTTTATCCTTTGTGCTTTGTCTAATTTCACGTGCTCCTAGGGTCCCGCATGCAGAGGTTCCACACCCGGCACTTCAGACCAGATTTCCTAGTGCAGAATGGCTGGGTCGACACCTCAGCTCCTGGGGCACAGTGCAGACTCCGAGATATAGAGCCTGAGCTGCAGCCAACCCGGCCCTCCAGAGCTCCGCCCCCTCCCTCCCACTGACTCTGACAGGATCTCTACACAGCAGCCCAGCCCACAGCGCACGCAGTAGTGTATGCTCTCACCTCTCCATTCTCTGATCAAAATATAAAGTTTCCTTTGCTTGGGAACCAAACTCAGTCTCGATCTGTTGGCCCCAATGACACTGGGCAGGGGGACACTTGTTGGGGTCCACTCTGGAGGATCAGTAACAGAAATTGAGACTATTGTAACTTCAATGAACAGATGTGTGAGCCAAACTGTAGTTAACATAGAACAGTGTATAAGGCTCGGGTAAAATAAGATGTTTCTAACACTTCCATTTGATATTTCCATCACTTTATTATAAGCAAGTTCAGTGAAAAGGTTTGTCTTATTTGTCAGGTCAATATTAGAGAAATGAAGTGATTTCTTTCCGAAGATGTACATCTAATAATCTTGGTTAAAGCTTCAATCTTGTTTTAAATGCTTTTCCATTGAAAATGATACCTCTCTTTCAGCTCCCCCATTTCTGAGAAGTATAAAATCTTGTAATGTATTATTATCAAAGGGGAAAGGTGGGAGGAGGGATAAATTAACAGTTTGGAATTAACACATACACACTGCTATGTATAAAATAGATCATCAACAAGGAACTACTGTATAGCACAGGGAACTACACTCAATATTTTGCAATAACCTATAAGGGGAAATAATCGGAAAAAGAATAGATATTTTTATTGACATCATCTATCAATGACAGTTAAAGTGTAACCTAAGGGAAGCCGGTGGTGAGTGCTTCTGACCCTGAAGACTTCAATCATCTAAAGTTTGGACTCTGCCTACTTCCCAAGGCCCTTAATGAACATATGTGTAGCCGTAGCTTAAAAAACTCCCCAGTTTGGGTTTCGGGGAGACACTGATTTTGAAAAAGCCCTGGTGTTCTCCTTACATGAATGGGACTCTTCCTACTGCTAAAACATGTCTGTCACACCCAGAGGATTGTATACCGTCTGATCGGGAAGAGTTTGGAAAAGGCATCTCATCTCCTCATCTCCTGGTGCTCGGGTTCACCCCTCCAGCGTCTTTACTAACAGTCTCCCCACTTGGAGATGTCAGCACTGTCAACATCCTGTTGCGTACAGTTTGGAATTTGTCCAGAGGATGAAGTGGAAGGATGAGGAACAATGAGAGACAAGTCCTAGGTGTTCAGACAGGCACATGTCACTCTAATTTCCAATCAGGAAGATGAATTGACCAAAGGCTAGGGTTGCCCATGGAAACAGTATAGGGCTTGAGGAAATCCCACTGCTTTGTGGCCAGTTCCCATAAACACAAGTTGAACAATGGAACTCAGGGGCAGTAAAATTCACGATACTGCAGAGTTGAAAATATCTATCACTGAAAAATGTCTTGAGGAAAGTCAGAGAAAAGGATTGGTAAGCAAGGGAGAATGGCAGGAAAGGGATTTGAGGAGGTAGAAAGGACTCGCCATTAAGCACAAGAAAAGGGGCTGAACATTGCCAACATTGCAGTTGGCCAAAAAGGCTGTATGCGTTTTTTTCTGTATATATTCAAGAAAAGGGCATACACTTTTTTAGCCAACCAAACAGGTGGGCACTGGAAATCAATACTACAAACGATATCACTTTGCATCAGTCAGAAGAGCCATCCTCATAAAGTGTAAACACCAGAAATGCAGGACAGGGCAAGGAGAAGAGGGAGCCCTGTGAGGCTTATAGTGGAAATGTATATTGCCAACGGCCATTCTGGAGAAGTGTATTGTGTTTACTAAAGCATCTAAAAAATGAGCTACAGAGCATAGGGCACTTGCACTCATGGGCGTATATCTTGGGAAAAACAAAAATCGAGAGGACACAGGCACCCCAATGTTTACCGCCTCTCTGTTTAAAAGATCCTCGACTAAGATATAACTTAAATGTCTCTGGAGGGAAAAAATGGATAGAGATGTGGTACTTATGTAGAGTGGAATATTACTCAGCCTGAAAATCAATGAAATATGGCCAGTTGTAACAACTCCGGAGGAGTTACGTATGATCATTCTAAGTGACATAATTCAAAAAGAAAAAGACACATATCATAAGATATCACTTAAAGGTGGAATCCAAAATGGCTACACATGCAATAAATTACAAAACAAAAACATAGTCAAATATGTAGAAAACACGCGTAAGGCTGCTAAACGGGAAAGGTGGGGAGGGGTGAGGCATCATCCAGGAGGTTGAAATTAGCAAAGATACCATTCCAAATACCAAGCTGATAATCAACAAGGCCTACACGGTAGCTAAAAGGACTGCACTCAGCACACTCAAGTCACCGGAAAAGAATATCTATGACTGGTAAGAATCTGAAAAAGAATTTATTGATGTCTCTCTGTACGTGAATCAAGTGGATGTACAGCAGCAAGAAACAGAGCTTTGAAAATCAGCTGTAACCAATATAGTAATAAATTGAAAAAAATAAACGACAGAGAGACAGAGAAAACCTCTTACAACTTTTCCTCAGGGACGGTGATGCAACATGGATTGAACACATCTAGACCCACAGCAGGATGAGACATAAGGCTGGAAACTGTTCGCACTAAGAGAAATGTGAAGTTGGGTGAGGAAATGCACACCCTTTAAAGTAATACTACCTGGTACCCATTCAATGGGTCCCAAATCTGCAGGTTCAAGGAATCTTCCTACAGCTAAAACATGCATGGAAAACCCAGAGGACTGTACACCATGTGATCGGGAGATGTGTCTAAAATGCACCTCATTTATCCTCTCCTGGTGCTCCTGTTCATCATTCCAGCCACGTTACTTAGAATCTCCCCACTTAGAGAATCAGCACATTTAAACTTCTGTTTCACACATTTTGCAAATTGTGAGGAGGATGAACGGGAAGAGGGGGAACCAATGAGAGAATAGTTGTAGGGGTTTGGACGGGCACATGTCACTCTAATTTCCCATTAAGAATAAGAATTAAAAAAAGGCTCAGCCTGCCTCACCGGAGACAAAATAGGGCCTGAAGCAATCCTGCGGCTTTGAGGCCAGCTCACAAAAGAGCAACTTAAAAAATGGAGCTCAGGGCCACTGCAATTCACAAACCTGCCGAGTTATAAATGAAAACTAACGTCCAAAAATATGTTGAGGTAAGGCAAAGAAGAGGATCTGAATGCAAGACAGAATTGCAAGAAACAGATTTCAAGAGATAGATTGGACTCGTCTTTAAAGCACATGAAAAGCGGCAGAATTTCGACAATGATGCAGTTGGCCCAAAAGGGAGTATGCGTTTTTTCCTGAATATATCCAGGAAAAAACGCATACACACTTTATGGGCAACCAAGCAAGCAAGCAATGCAAATGTGCACAACAAAGAAGTCTCATTTCCCACCGGTCAAAAGGGCCATCCGAAAAAATTGTAAAAACCAGAAATGCAGGACAGGCCATGGAGAACAGGGAGCCTTTATACGCTGATGGACAGTGTGTGAACTGCTGAGAGCCACTCTGGAGAAGTGTATGGTTGTTCCTAAATCATCTAAAAAACAGAGCTACAGAGCATAGGGCACTTCCAATCATGGAAGTATATCTAGGAAAGTCTAAAAATCAACAAGACACAAGCACACCACAGTTTAGGGCTACTCTGTTTACAAGAACCTCAACTTCAGTACACCTTAAATATCCCAGGAAAGAGAACAATGGATAAAGAAAATGTGGTACTTATGTACAATGGAATATCTCTTCACCATGAAATCAATGTAATAAGGCTAGTAGAAGGATAAAGAGTGGATTTAGGTCCGATAATACTACTTGAAATAAGTCAAACAGAAAAAGAAATATATCATAAGATATCACTTATAGAGGGAGGATAAATATGGCTGCACAAAAAGTGAATTACAAAACAGAACAGTGTCTCACATTTAGAAAACACACTTATGTCAGCTTAAGGGGAAAGGAGAGGTGGGGTGATGCATAAAACCAGAGTTTGAAATTAGCACAGATACCGTTCAATAAACCAAATAGGTATTAGACAAGATCTACACCTTGCTCAATGAACTGGCCTCAACACACCCTATACACCGCAGAGAAATATATCTGAGTAATAAGAATCTTAAAACCCATGTATTGATATATCTCCATAAGGGAATCAAGTGTGCACAGAGGGGCACAAACACAGCAGTGAAAATGAGCTAAACCCCATTATAGAAATAAATTTTAAAACCAAAACGCAGAAACAATGAAAGAGAGAAAAATTCTTACAAAATTCGCTCAGGGGCTGTGATGCAACCTGGAATGACCACATATAAACCCACAGCTGGATAAGACATAAGGCTGGACACTTGGGGCTGAGAGGATTGGTGAGCTTTGGTGAGCAACTGCCGAAAGTTTAATGCAATACTTCATGCTACTCATTCCAAGGGTCCCAACACTCCAGGTTGAAGGGAATCTTCCTACAGCTAAACCATGCATGGGAAATCCAGCGGATGGTATACCATATGATTGGGAAAGGTTTCTAAAACGCACCTCATTTTCCTCTCCTGGGGCTCCGGATCAACATTCCAGCCACTTTACTAACAACATCTCCACATGGAGAGTCAATGCCTTTAAGTTCCGGTATCGCACAGTCTGCAGTTAGTGCGGAGCATGAATGGAAATAGGGGGAACCAGTGAGAAAATAGCTGTAGCGGTTTCAATGGGCACATGTCACTCTAATTTCACATCAGGAAAAAGAATTAACCAAAGGCACAGCAAGGAGCCCCAGAAGAAGAATAGGGCCTGAAGAACTCCTGTGGATATGAGGCAAGATCACAAAAATAAGAGCTGAAAAATAGAGCTAAGGGCCACTGCAATTCAAAAACCTGCAGAGTTATAAAGGCCAACTATTTTCCAAAAGTATATTGAGGTAAGGTTATGAAGAGGCACTGACAGCAAGGCAGAATTGCAGGAAACCGATTTCAGGAGGTAGACTGGAATTGCATTGAAAACATATGAAAAGACTCAGAACATGGACAATGATGCACTTGGCCAAAAAGGACGTATGCGTTTTTTCCTGAATATATTCAGGAAGAAACGCATACGAACTTTCTGGCCAACCAAGCAAGTTTGCAAAGGAAATCTGCACTACAATGAAGTCTCACTCCCCCCCGGTCAAAAGGGCCATCTGAAAAAAGTGTAAAATCCAGAAAGGCAGCACAGGCCATGGAGAACTGGGAGCCTTGTTATGCTGATGGGCGGGATATAAATTTCCAACAGCCAATCTGGAGAAGTGTATGGTGTTTCCTGAAACATCTAAAAAACAAAGCAACAGAGCCTAGGGCACTTCCACTTATGGTGCTATAGCATAGGGAAATTAAAATCAAAAAGACACAGCCACCCCAAAGTTTGGGACAGCTCTGATTACAAGAACCTCGTTTACGGTACAAGTTCAATATCACAGAAAGCGAAAAATGGATAAAGAAGTTGTGGTACTTACGTACAATGCAATATCACTCAGCAATGAAATCTATGTCCATCAGGCCAGTAGCAGAATAATGAGTGGATTCAGGTACAATGATTCTAACTGAAATAAGTCACACAGAAAAAGAATTATCATAAGATATCACTAATACACGGAATGTAAACTTGGCTACACAGGAACTGAATTACAAAACAGAACAGGGTCTCAAATATAGAAAACCAACTTATGCTTGCTTAAGGGGAAAGGTGAATTGGGGTGCTGCATAAAACCACAGATTGAAATTAGCACAGATACCGTTCCATAAGCCAAATATGTAATAGACAAGAGCTACTCCTTGCTCAACGAAGTGGATTCAACACTCCATATTAAACGCCTAACAATATACCTGACCAGTACGAATCTTAAAACCTATGGATTTATATGCCTCTGAAAGAGAATCAAGCATGTGTACAGCGGCATAAGCGCAGCAGTGATAGGATTGGTGAGGTTTGGTGAGCAAATGCAGACCCTTTGAAGTCATATTGCATGGTACCCATTCCATGGGTCTCAACTCTCCAGGTTTAAGGGATTCTTCCTTCAGCTAAAACATGCATGTGGAACCCAGAGTATGATCCACCGTGTGATCGGGAAACGTGTTCACATGTGTCTCAGTTTTCGGCCCCTGGTACTCGGGTGGAACATTCCAGATGCTTTAATAACACTCTCCCCACTTGGAGAGTCAGTGCCTTTAAACTCCTGTTTGGCCCAGTTTGCAATTTCTGCGGAAGATGAACAGGAATAGGGAGAACCAATGAGAGACTAGCTGGAGGTGTCTGGACGGGCAAATTTAACTCTCATTTCCCACCAGGAAGAGGAATTAACCAAAGTCTCAGCGTGCCATGCCGGAACCACACTAGGGCCTGAAGCAATACTGTGGTGTTGTGGCTATCTAACAAAAAGCGAGTTGAAGAAAGGAGCTCAGGGACACTGTAATTCACAAACCTGCAGAGTTATAAATGACAGCTATCGTCCAAAAATATGTTGAAGTAAGGCTCCCAAGAGGACTTGAAAGCGGGGCAGAATTGCAGGAAACCGATTTCAGGAGGTAGACTGGAATTGCATGTAAAGCATAGGAAAAGAGGCAGAACATCCACAATGATGCACTTGGCCAAAAAGGGCGTATGCGTTTTTTCCTGAGTATATTCAGGAAAAAACGCATACGCCCTTTTTGGCCAACCAAGCAAGCTTGCAAAGGAAATCTGCACTACAATGATGTCTCACTTCCCCCCGGTCAAAAGGGCCATCTGAAAAAAGTGTAAAATCCAGAAATTCAGGACAGGCCATGGAGAACTGGCAGCCTTGTTATTCTGATGGGCGGGATGTAAATTGCCAACAGCCACTCTGGAGAAGTGAATGGTGTTTCCTGAAACATCTAAAAAACAAAGCAACAGAGCCTAGGGCACTTCCACTTATGGTCCTATAGCTTAGGGAAATTAAAATAAAAAAGACACAGCCACCCCAAAGTTTGGGATGGCTCGGTTTACAAGAACCTCCTTTACGGTACAAGTTCAATATCACAGAAAGCGAAAAATGGATAAAGAAGTTGTGGTACTTACGTACAATGCAATATCACTCAGCAATGAAATCTATGTCATCAGGCCCGTAGCAGCATAATGAGTGGAATCAGGTACGATGATTCTAAGTGAAATAAGTCACAGAGAAAAATCAACATCATAAGATATCACTACTACACGGAATGTAAACTTGGCTACACTGGAACTGAATTACAAAACAGAACAGGGTCTCAAATGTAGAAAACCAACTTATGCTTGCTTAAGGGGAAAGGTGAGTTGGGGTGCTGCATAAAACCAGATATTCAAATTGGCACAGATACCATTCCATAAGCCAAATATGTAGTAGACATAGCTACTCCTTGCTCAACGAAGTGGACACAACACCCCATATTAAACGCCTAAGAATATACCTGACTAGTAAGAATCTCAAAACCTATGGATTTATATGTCTCCGAAAGAGAATCAAGCGTGTGTACAGCGGCATAAACGCAGCAGTGATAGGATTGGTGAAGTTCGGTGAGCAAATGCAGACCCTTTGAAGTCATATTGCATGGTACCCATTCCATGGGTCTCAACTCTCCAGGTTTAAGGGATTCTTCCTTCAGCTAAAACATGCATGTGGAACCCAGAGTATGATCTACCGTGTGATCGGGAAACGTGTTCAAATGTGTCTCAGTTTTCGTCCCCTGGTACTCAGGTGCAACATTCCAGACGCTTTACTAACACTCTCCCCACTTGGAGAGTCAGTGCCTTTAACCTCCTGTTTGTCCCAGTTTGCAATTTCTGCGGAAAATGAACAGGAATAGGGAGAACCAATGAGAGACTAGCTGGAGGTGTCTGGACGGGCAAATTTAACTCTCATTTCCCACCAGGAAGAGGAATTAACCAAAGACTCAGCGTGCCGTGCCGGAACCACACTAGGGCCTGAAACAATCCTGCAGTGTTGCGGCCAGCTGACAAGAAAGCGAGTTGAAGAAAGGAGATCAGGGGCACTGTAATTCACAAACCTGCAGAGTTATAAATGACAGCTATCGTCCAAAAATATATTGAAGTAAGGCTGCCAAAGGACTTGAAAGCGGGGTAGAATTGCAGGAAACTGATTTCAGGAGATAGACTGGAATTGCATGTAAAGCATAGGAAAAGAGGCAGAACGTCCACAATGATGCACTTGCCCAAAAAGGGCGTGTGCGTTTTTTCCTGAATATATTCAGGAAAAAACGCATACGCCCTTTATGGCCAAGCAAGCAAGCTTGCAAACGAAATCTGCACTACAATGAAGTCTCACAGCCCCCCAGTCAAAAGGGCCATCTGAAAAAAGTGTAAAATCCAGAAAGGCAGGACAGGCCATTGAGAACTGGGAGCCTTGTTATGCTGATAGGCGGGATGTAAACTGGCAACAGCCACTCTGGAGAAGTGACCGGTGTTTCCGGAAACATCTACAAAACAAAGCAACAGAGCCTAGGGCACTTCCACTTATGGTCCTATAGCTTAGGGAAATTTAAATCAAAAAGACACAGCCACCCCAAAGTTTGGGAAGGCTCTGTTTACAAGAACCTCATTTACGGTACAAGTTCAATATCACAGAAAGCGAAAAATGGATAAAGAAGTTGTGGTACTTACGTACAATGCAATATCACTCAGCAATGAAATCTATGTCATCAGGCCCATAGCAGCATAATGACTGGATTCAGGTACGATGATTCTAAGTGAAATAAGTCACAGAGAAAAAGAAACATTATAAGATAACACCACTACACGGAATGTAAACTTGGCTACACAGGAACTGAATTACAAAACAGAACAGGGTCTCAAATGTAGAAAACCAACTTATGCTTGCTTAAGGGGAAAGGTGAATTGGGGTGCTGCATAAAACCAGACTTTGAAATTAGCACAGATACCGTTCCATAAGCCAAATATGTAATAGACAAGAGCTACTCCTTGCTCAACGAAGTGGACTCAACACCCCATATTAAACGCCTAAGAATATACCTGACTAGTAAGAATCTTAAAACCTATGGATTTATATGTCTCCGAAAGAGAATCAAGCGTGTGTACAGCGGCATAAACGCAGCAGTGACAGGATTGGTGAGGTTCAGTGAGCAAATGCAGACCCTTTGAAGTCATATTGCATGGTACCCATTCCATGGGTCTCAACTCTCCAGGTTTAAGGGATTCTTCCTTAAGCTAAAACATGCATGTGGAACCCAGAGTATGATCCACCGTGTGATTGGGAAACGTGTTCAAATGTGTCTCAGTTTTCATCCCCTTGTACTCAGTGCAACATTCCAGACGCTTTACTAACACTCTCCCCACTTGGAGAGTCAGTGCCTTTAACCTCCTGTTTGGCCCAGTTTGCAATTCTGCGGAAAATGAACAGGAATAGGGAGAACCAATGAGAGACTAGCTGGAGGTGTCTGGACGGGCAAATTTAACTCTCATTTCCCACCAGGAAGAGGAATTAACCAAAGGCTCAGTGTGCTATGCCGGAACAACACTAGGGCCTGAAGAAATCCTGCGGTGTTGCGGCCAGCTCACAAGAAAGCGAGTTGAAGGAGCTCAGGGACACTGTAATTCACAAACCTGCAGAGTTATAAAGGACAGCTATCGTCCAAAAATATATTGACGTAAGGCTGCCAAGAGGACTTGAAAGCGGGGCAGAATTGCAGGAAACCGATTTCAGGAGGTAGACTGGAATTGCATGTAAAGCATAGGAAAAGAGGCAGAACGTCCACAATGATGCACTTGGCCATAAAGGGCGTATGCGTTTTTTCCTGAATGTATTCAGGAAAAAACTCATACGCCCTTTTTGGCCAACCAAGCAAGCTTGCAAAGGAAATCTGCACTACAATGAAGTCTCACTGCCCCCCGGTCAAAAGGGACATCTGAAAAAAGTGTAAAATCCAGAAAGGCAGGACAGGCCGTGGAGAACTGGGAGCCTTGTTATGCTGATGGGCGGGATGTAAATTGGCAACAGCCACTCTGGAGAAGTGTATGGTGTTTCCTGAAACATCTAAGAAACAAAGCAACAGAGCCTAGGGCACTTCCACTTATGGTCCTATAGCTTAGGGAAATTAAAATCAAAAATACACAGCCGCCCCAAATTTTGGGACGGCTCTGTTTACAAGAACCTCGTTTACGGTACAAGTTCAATATCACAGAAAGTGAAAAATGGATAAAGAGGTTGTGGTACTTACGTACAATGCAATATCACTCAGCAATGAAATCTATGTCATCAGGCCCGTAGCAGCATAATGAGTGGATTCAGGTACGATGATTCTAAGTGAAATAAGTCACAGAGAAAAAGAAACATCATAAGATATCAGTACTACACAGAATGTAAATTTGGCTACACAGGAACTGAATTACAAAACAGAACAGGGTCTCAAATGTAGAAAACCAACTTATGCTTGCTTAAGGGGAAAGGTGAGTTGGGGTGCTGCATAAAACCAGAGATTGAAATTAGCACAGATACAGTTCCATAAGCCAAATATGTAATAGACAAGAGCTACTCCTTGCTCAACGAAGTGGACTCAACACCCTATATTAAACGCCTAAGAATATACTTGACTAGTAAGAATCTTAAAACCTACGGATTTATATGTCTCCGAAAGAGAATCAAGCATGTGTACAGCGGCATAAATGCAACAGTGATAGTATTGCTGAGGTTCGGTGAGCAAATGCAGACCCTTTGAAGTCATATTCCATGGTACCCATTCCATGGGTCTCAACTCTCCAGGTTTAAGGGATTCTTCCTTCAGCTAAAACATGCATGTGGAACCCAGAGTATGATCCACCGTGTGATCGGGAAACGTGTTCAAATGTGTCTCAGTTTTCGTCCCCTGGTACTCGGGTGCAACATTCCAGACGCTTTACTAACACTCTCCCAACTTGGAGAGTCAGTGCCTTTAACCTCCTGTTTGGCCCAGTTTGCAATTTCTGCGTAAGATGAACAGGAATAGGGAGAACCAATGAGAGACTAGCTGGAGGTGTCTGGACGGGCAAATTTAACTCTCATTTCCCACCAGGAAGAGGAATTAACCAAAGGCTCAGCGTGCTGTGCCGGAATAACACTAAGGCCTAAAGCAATCCTGCGGTGTTGCGGCCAACTCACAAGAAAGCGAGTTGAAGAAAGGAACTCAGGGGCACTGTAATTCACAAACCTGCAGAGGTATAAATGACAGCTATCGTCCAGAAATATATTGAAGTAAGGCTGCCAAGAGGACTTGGAAGCGGGGCAGAATTGCAGGAAACCGATTTCAGGAGGTAGACTGGAATTGCATGTAAAGCATACGAAAAGAGGCAGAACGTCCACAATGATGCGCTTGGCCAAAAAGGGCGTATGCGTTTTTTCCTGAATATATTCAAGAAAAAACGCATACGCACTTTATGGCCAACCAAGCAAGCTTGCAAAGGAAATCTGCACTACAATGAAGTCTCACTTCCCCCCGGTCAAAAGGGCCATCTGAAAAAAGTGTAAAATCCAGAAATGTAGGACAGGCCATGGAGAACTGGGAGGCTTGTTATGCTGATGGGCGGGATGTAAATTGCCAACAGCCACTCTGGAGAAGTGTATGGTGTTTCCTGAAACATCTAAAAAACAAAGCAACAGAGCCTAGGGCACTTTCACATATGGTCTTATAGCTTAGGGAAATTAAAATCAAAAAGACACAGCCACCCCAAAGTTTGGGATGGCTCTGTTTACAAGAACCTCGTTTACGGTACAAGTTCAATATCACAGAAAGCGAAAAATGGATAAAGAAGTTGTGGTACTTACGTACAATGCAATATCACTCAGCAATGAAATCTATGTCATCAGGCCCATAGCAGCATAATGAGTGGATTCAGGTACGATGATTCTAAGTGAAATATGTCACAGAGAAAAAGAAACATCATTAGATATCACTAATACACGGAATGTAAACTTGGCTACACAGGAACTGAATTACAAAACAGAACAGGGGCTCAAATGTAGAAAACCAACTTATGCTTGCTTAAGGGTAAAGGTGAGTTGGGGTGCTGCATAAAACCAGAGATTGAAATTAGCACAGATACCGTTCCATAAGCCAAATATGTAATAGACAAGAGCTACTCCTTGCTCAACGAAGTGGACTCAACACCCCATATTAAACGCCTAAGAATATACCTGACTAGTAAGAATCTTAAAACCTATGGATTTATATGTCTCCGAAAGAGAATCAAGCATGTGTACAGCGGCATAAACGCAGCAGTGATAGGATTGGTGAGGTTCCGTGAGCAAATGCAGACCCTTTGAAGTCATATTCCATGGTACCCATTCCATGGGTCTCAACTCTCCAGGTTTATGGGATTCTTCCTTCAGCTAAAACATGCATGTGGAACCCAGAGTATGATCCACCGTGTGATCGGAAACGTGTTCAAATGTGTCTCAGTTTTCGTCCCCTGGTACATGGGTGCAACATTCCAGACGCTTTACTAACACTCTCCCCACTTGGAGAGTCAGTGCCTTTAACCTCCTGTTTGGCCCAGTTTGCAATTTTTGCGGAAAATGAACAGAAATAGGGAGAACCAATGAGAGACTAGCTGGAGGTGTCTGGACGGGCAAATTCAACTCTCATTTCCCACTAGGAAGAAGAATTAACCAAAGGCTCAGCGTGCCATGCCGGAACAACACTATGGCCTGAAGCAATCCTGCGGTGTTGCGGCCAGCTCACAAGAAAGAGAGTTGAAAAAAGGAGCTCAGGGGCACTGTAATTCACAAACCTGCAGAGTTATAAATGACAGCTATCGTCCAAAAATATATTGAAGTAAGGCAGCCAAGAGGACTTGAAAGCGGGGCAGAATTGCAGGAAACCGATTTCAGGAGGTAGACTGGAATTGCATGTAAAGCATAGGAAAAGAGGCAAAACGTCCACAATGATGAACTTGGCCAAAAAGGGCGTATGCGTTTTTTCCTGAATATATTCAGGAAAAAACGCATACGCACTTTTTGGCCAACCAAGCAAGCTTGCAAAGGAAATCTGCACTACAATGAAGTCTCACTGCCCCCCGGTCAAAAGGGCCATCTGAAAAAAGTGTAAAATTCAGAAAGGCAGGACAGGCCATGGAGAACTGGGAGCGTTGTTATGCTGATGGGCGGAATGTAAATTGCCAACAGCCACTCTGGAGAAGTGTATGGTGTTTCCTGAAACATCTACGAAACAAAGCAACAGAGCCTAGGGCACTTCCACTTATGGTCCTATAGCTTAGGGAAATTAAAATCAAAAAGACACAGCCGCCCCAAAGTTTGGGACTTTTCTGTTTACAAGAACCTCGTTTACGGTACAAGTTCAATATCGCAGAAAGCGAAAAATGGATAAAGAAGTTGTGGTACTTACGTACAATGCAATATCACTCAGCAATGAAATATATGTCATCAGGCCCGTAGCAGCATAATGAGTGGATTCAGGTACGATGATTCTAAGTGAAATAAGTCACAGAGAAAAAGAAACGTCATAAGATATCACTACTACACGGAATGTAAACTTGGCTACACAGGAACTGAATTACAAAACAGAACAGGGTCTCAAATGTAATAAACCAACTTATGCTTGCTTAAGGGGAAAGGTGAGTTGGGGTGCTGCATAAAACCAGAGATTGAAATTAGCACAGATACCATTCCATAAGCCAAATATGTAATAGACCAGAGCTACTCCTTGCTCAACGAAGTGGACTCAACACCCCATATTAAACGCCTAAGAATATGCCTGACAAGTAAGAATCTTAAAACCTATGGATTTATATGTCTCCAAAAGAGAATCAAGCGTGTGTACAGCGGCATAAAGGCAGCAGTGATAGGATTGGTGAGGTTCGGTGAGAAATGCAGACCCTTTGAAGTCATATTGCATGGTACCCATTCCATGGGTCTCAACTCTCCAGGTTTAAGGAATTCTTCCTTCAGCTAAAACATGCCTGTGGTACCCAGAGTATGATGCACCGTTTGATCGGGAAACATGTTCAAATGTGTCTCAGTTTTCGTCCCCTGGTACTCGGGTGCAACATTCCAGACGCTTTACTAACTCTGTCCCCACTTGGAGAGTCAGATCCTTTAACCTCCTGTTTGGCCCAGTTTGCAATTTCTGCGGAAAATGAACAGGAATAGGGAGGACCAATGAGAGACTACCTGGAGGTGTCTGGACGGGCAAATTTAACTCTCATTTCCCACCAGGAAGAGGAATTAACCAAACGGTCAGCGTGCCATGCCGGAACCACACTAGGGCCTGAAGCAATCTTGCAGTGTTGCGGCCAGCTCACAAGAAAGCGAGTTGAAGAAAGGAGCTCAGGGGCACTGTAATTCACAAACCTGCAGAGTTATAAATGACAGCTATCGTCCAAAAATATATTGAAGTAAGGCTGCCAAGAGGACTTGAAAGCGGGGCAGAATTGCAGGAAACCGATTTCAGGAGGTAGACTGGAATTGCATGTAAAGCATAGGAAAAGAGGCAGAACGTCCACAATGATGCACTTGGCCAAAAAGGGCGTACGCGTTTTTTCCTGAATATATTCAGGAAAAAACGCATACGCCCTTTTTGGCCAACCAAGCAAGCTTGCAAAGGAAATCTGTACTACAATGGAGTCTCACTGCCCCCCGGTCAAAAGGGCCATCTGAAAAAAGTGTAAAATCCAGAAAGGCAGGACAGGCCATGCAGAACTGGGAGCCTTGTTATGCTGATGGGCGGGATGTAAATTGCCAACAGCCACTCTGGAGAAGTGTATGGTGTTTCCTGAAACATCTAAAAAACAAAGCAACAGAACCTAGGGCACTTCCACTATGGTCCTATAGCTTAGGGAAATTAAAATCAAAAAGACACAGCCACCCCAAAGTTTGGGACGGCTCTGTTTACAAGAACCTCGTTTACGGTACAAGTTCAATATCGCAGAAAGCAAAAAATGGATAAAGAAGTTGTGGTACTTACGTACAATGCAATATCACTCAGCAATGAAATCTATGTCATCAGGCCCATAGCAGCATTGTGAGTGGATTGAGGTACGATGATTCTAAGTGAAATAAGTCACAGAGAAAAAGAAACATCAGAAGATATCACTACTACACAGAATGTAAACTTGGCTACACAGGAACTGAATTACAAAACAGAACAGGGTCTCAAATGTACAAAATCAACTTATGCTTGCTTAAGGGGAAAGGTGAGTTGGGGTGCTGCATAAAACCAGAGATTGAAATTAGCACAGATACCGTTCCATAAGCCAAATATGTAATAGACAAGAGCTACTCCTTGCTCAATGAAGTGGACTCAACACCCCATATTAAACGCCTAACAATATACCTGAGTAGTAAGAATCTTACAACCTATGCATTTATATGTCTCCGAAAGAGAATCAAGCGTGTGTACAGCGGCATAAACGCAGCAGTGATAGGATTGGTGAGGTTCGGTGAGCAAATGCAGACCCTTTGAAGTCATATTGCATGGTACCCATTCCATGGGTCTCAACTCTCCAGGTTTAAGGGATTCTTACTTCAGCTAAAACATGCATGTGGAACCCAGACTATGATCCACCATGTGATCGGGAAATGTGTTCAAATGTTTCTCAGTTTTCGTCCCCTGGTATTCGGGTGCAACATTCCACATGCTTTACTAACACTGTCCCCTCTTGGAAAGTCAGTGCCTTTAAACTCCTGTTTGGCCCACTTTGCAATTTCTGCGGAAGATGAACAGGAATAGGGAGAACCAATGAGAGACTAGCTGGAGGTGTCTGGACGGGCAAATTTAACTCTCATTTCCCACCAGGAAGAGGAATTAACCAAAGGCTCAGCGTGCCATGCCGGAAACACACTAAGTCCTGAAGCAATCCTGCGGTGTTTCGGCCAGCTCACAAGAAAGCGAGTTGAAGAAAGGAGCTCAGGGGCACTGTAATTCACAAACCTGCAGACTTATAAATGACAGCTATCGTCCAAAAATATATTGAAGTAAGGCTGCCAAGAGGACTTGAAAGCGGGGCAGAATTGCAGGAAACCGATTTCAGGAGGTAGACTGGAATTGCATGTAAAGCATAGGAAAAGAGGCAGAACGTCCACAATGATGCACTTGGCCAAAAAGGGCGTACGCGTTTTTTCCTGAATATATTCAGGAAAAAACGCATACGCCCTTTTTGGCCAACCAAGCAAGCTTGCAAAGGAAATCTGTACTACAATGGAGTCTCACTGCCCCCCGGTCAAAAGGGCCATCTGAAAAAAGTGTAAAATCCAGAAAGGCAGGACAGGCCATGCAGAACTGGGAGCCTTGTTATGCTGATGGGCGGGATGTAAATTGCCAACAGCCACTCTGGAGAAGTGTATGGTGTTTCCTGAAATATCTACAAAACAAAGCAACAGAGCCTAGGGCACTTCCACTTATGGTCCTATAGCTTAGGGTAATTAAAATAAAAAGACACAGCCACCCCAAATTTTAGGACGGTTCTGTTTACAAGAACCTCGTTTACGGTACAAGTTCAATATCACAGAAAGCGAAAAATGGATAAAGAAGTTGTGGTACTTACGTACAATGCAATATCACTCAGCCATGAAATCTATGTCATCAGGCCTGTAGCAGCATAATGAGTGGATTCAGGTACGATGATTCTAAGTGAAATAAGTCACACAGAAAAAGAAACATCATAAGATATCACTACTACACGGAATGTAAAGTTGGCTACACAGGAACTGAATTACAAAACAGAACAGGGTCTCAAATGTAGAAAACCAACTTATGCTTGCTTAAGGGGAAAGGTGAGTTGGGGTGCTGCATAAAAGCAGAGATTGAAATTAGCACAGATATCATTCCATAAGCCAAATATGTAATAGACAAGAGCTACTCCTTGCTCAATGAAGTGGACACAACAGCCCATATTAAACGACTAATAATATACCTGACTAGTAAGAATCTTAAAACCTATGGAGTTATATGTCTCCGAAAGAGAATCAAGCGTGTGTACAGCGGCATAAACGCAGCAGTGATAGGATTGGTGAGGTTCGGTGAGCAAATGCAGACCCTTTGAAGTCATATTGCATGGTACCCATTCCATGGGTCTCAACTCTCCAGGTTTAAGGGATTCTTCCTTCAGCTAAAACATGCATGTGGAACGCAGAGTATTATCTACCAAGTGATCGGGAAACGTGTTCAAATGTGTCTCAGTTTTCGTGCCCTGGTACTCGGGTGCAACATTCCAGATGCTTTACTAACACTCTCCCCACTTGGAGAGTCAGTGCCTTTAACCTCCTGTTTGGCCCAGTTTGCAATTTCTTCGGAAGATGAACAGGAATAAGGAGAAGCAATGGGAGACTAGCTGGAGGTGTCTGGACGGGCAAATATAACTCTCATTTCCCACCAGGAAGACGAATGAACCAAAGGCTCCGTGTGCCGTGCTGGAACTAGATTAGGGCCTGAAGAGATCCTGCGGTGTTGCGGCCAGCTCACAAGAAAGCGAGTTGAAGAAAGGAGCTCAGGGGCACTGTAATTCACAAACCTGCCGAGTTATAAATGACAGCTATCATCCAAAATTATACTGAAGTAAGGCTGCGAAGAGGACTTGAATGCGGGGCAGAATTGCTGGGAACCGGTTTCAGCAGGTACACGGGAGTTGCTCTTAAAGCATAGGAAAACAGACAGAACTTGGAAAATAATGCACTTGGCAAAAAAGGGCATATGTGTTTTATCCAGAGCTCTCATAACTGAGGGGAGGAGATTCCCAGCAGGCTCCAACTGCCACCTGAGGGCTCACGTTGCCAAGGCAACGTGAGCAAGCCAGGCAGGAGTTACCTCACAGCAGATGTCCCACCTCACAGAAGGGTGAAAAACCCAGCCAACATCAGACTCTCACCAGAGGGCCCACATCACCAAGGGGATGGGAACCAGGCAGGTGTGTCTTCACACCAGTGGGGCCACATCATCGAAAGGTGAGGTACTCAGCACATGTGTCCTCAAACCAGAGGACCCACATCACCAAGGGCCTCGGAGTGAGGCAGGCAGGAGTAGCCTCACAACACTGGGCCCATAGAATAAAAAAGTGAGGAATCCAGCAGTTGGAACCTCCCAGCAGGCGGCCCAGAGCACTGAGGCTATGGGATCCAGGCCACAGTGAACTCACAGAAGAGGGCCCATGTCATGAAACTTAGCAACCCAGCCATTGGGACCTCAGAGCAGGAGGCCCACATCCCCATGGGGATGGAAATCTGGTAGGAGTGTCCTCGCACCACTGAGAACGTATCAGAAAATTTTGGGAGACCAGCAGTTAGGGCCTGACGCCAGAGGACCCTCATCACCAAGGTAAGGAGGCTCCCAGCAGGCTCCAACTGCCACCAGAGGGCTGACGTCGCCAAGGCGATGTGTGCCAACCAGGCACGAATGACCTCACAGCAGAGGGGCCAACTCAGAGAAGTGTGACGAACCCAGTCAGGATCAGACTCGACCTCAGAGAAGTGTGACGAACCCAGTCAGGATCAGACTCGCACCAGAGGGCCCACATCACCAAATGGATTGGAACCAGGCAGGAGTGTCTTCACATGAGTAGGGCCACATCATCTAAAGATGAGGAACCCAGAACATGTGGCTTCAAACCATAGGACACCCATCACCAAGGGGCTGGGAGTGAGGCAGGCAGGAGGAGCCTCATAACAGAGGGCCCAAAAATAAGAAAGGTGAGGAATCCAGCAGTTGGAACCTCCCAGCAGGCGGCCCAGAGCACAGAGGCTAGGGGATCCAGGCCGGAGTGAACTAACACCAGACAGCCCACATCATGAAACTGTGAGCAACCCAGACATTGGGACCTCAGAGCAGAAGGCCCACATCCCCATGGTGATGGGAACATGACAGGAGTGTCCTGGCATCACTGGGCTCACATCAGAAAATGTGGGGTGCTCAGAAGTTAGGGCCTGACGCTAGAGGGCACTCATCACCGAGAGGAGGAGGCTCCCAGCAGGCTCCAGCTGCCACCAGAGGGCTGACGTCGCCAAGGCGATGTGTGCCAGCCCAGCAGGAGTGACCTCACAGCAGAGGGCCCACCTCACAGAAGGGTGAGGAACACAGCCAGGATCAGACTCTCACCAGAGGGCCCACATCACCAAGGGGATGGGAACCAGGCAGGAGTGTCCCCACACCAGTGGGACAACATCATCGAAAGGTGAGGATCCCAGCACATGTAACCTCAAACCACAGGAACCACATCACCAAGGGGTTCGGAATGAGGCTGCCAGGACCGGCCTCACAACACAGGGTCCATAGAATATAAAAGTTGAGGAATCCAGCAGTTGGAACCTCCCAGCAAGTGGCCCAGAGCACCGAGGCTATGGGATCCAGGCCGCAGTGAACTCACAGCAGAGGGCCCACATCATGAACCTGTGAGCAGCCCAGCCGTTGGGACCTCAGAACAGAAGGCCCACATCCCCATTGGGATGGGAACCTGGCAGGAGTGGCTTCGCACCACTTAGCACATATCAGAAAATGTCAGAAGCCCAGCAGTTAGGGCCTGACGCCAGGGGTCCCTCATAACTGAGGGGAGGAGACTCCCAGCAGGTTCCAACTGCCAACAGAGGGCCCACGTCTACAAGGTGGCATGCGCCAGCCAGGCAGTAGTGACCTCACAGCAGAGGGCCTATCTCACAGAAGGGTGAGGAACCGAGGCAGGATGGGACTCTCGCCAGAGGGCCCACAACACCAAGGTGATGGGAACCAGTCAGGACTGTCCTCCCACCAGTGGGGCCACATCATCGAAAGGTGAGGAACCCAGCACATGTGGCCTCATATCAGAGGACATACATCACGAAGGGGATGGGAGTGAGGCAGGTAGGAGTAGCCTAAAAACAGAGGGCCCAAAGAATAAAAAAGGTGAGGAATCCAGCATTTGGAACCTCCCAGCAGGCGGCCGAGAGCACAGAAGCTATGGGATGCAGGCAGGAGTGAACTAACACCAGAGAGCCCACATCATGAAACTGTGAGCAACCCAGGCGTTGGGACCTCAGAGCAGAAAGCCCACATCCCCATGGGGATGGGAACCTGACAGGAGTGTCCTCGAACCACTGGGCACACATCACAAAATGTGGGGAGCCCAGCAGTTAGGGCCTGACGCCAGAGGGCCCTCATCACCGAGGGGAGGAGGCTCCCAGCAGGCTCCAAGTGCCACCAGAGGGCTCATGTCCACAAGGCGAGGTGAGCAAGCCAGGCAGGAGTGACCTCACAGCAGACGGCCCACCTCACAGAAGGGTGAGGAACCCAGCCAGGATCAGACTCTCAACAGAGGGCCCACATCACCAAGGGGATGTGAACCAGGCAGGAGTCTCCTAAGACCATTGGTCCCACATCATCGAAAGGTGAGGAACCCAGCACATGTGGCCTCAAACCAGACGACACACATCACGAAGGGGCTGGGAGTGAGGCAGGCAGGAGGATCCTCACAACAGAGGGCCTAAAAAATTAAAAAAGTGAGGAATCCAGCAGTTGGAACCTCCTAGCAGGTGGCCAAGAGCACAGAGGCTATGGGATCCAGGCCACAGTAAACTAACACCAGAGAGCCCACATCATGAAATTGTGATCAACCCAGCCGTTGGAACCTCAGAGCAGAAGGCCCACATCCCCATGGAGATGGGAACCTAAGAGGAGTGCCCGAGCATCACTGGGCTCACTAAGAAAACTTGGGGAGCCCAGCACTTAGGGCCTGATGTCAGAGGGCCCTCATCACAGAGGTGAGGAGGCTCCCAGCAGGGTCCAAGTGCCACCAGAGGGCTCATGTGAACAAGGCGAGGTGAGCAAGCCAGGCAAGAGTTACCTGATAGTAGAGGGCCCACCTCACAGATGGGTGAGGAACCCAGCCAGGATCAGACTCTCACCAGAGGACCCACATCACAAAGGGGATAGGAACCAGTCAGGTTTATCCTCACACCAGTGGGGCCTCATCATCTTAAGGTGAGGAACCCAGCACATGTGTCCTCAAACCAGAGGACCCACATCACCAAGGGCCTTGGAGTGAGGCAGGCAGGAGTAGCCTCACAACACAGGGCACATAATATAAAAAAACGTGAGGATTCCAGCATTTAGACCTTCCAGCAGGCGGCCCAGAACACCGAGGCTATGGAATCCAGGCCGCAGTGAACTCACAGCAGAGGGCCCACATCATAAAACTGTGAGCAACCCAGGCGTTGGGACCTCAGCACAGAAGGCCCACATCCCCATGGGAATGGGAACCTGGCTGGAGTGTCCTCGCACCACTGGGCGCACATCAGAAAATGTGGGGAGCCCACCATTTAGGGCCTGACGCCAGAGGGCCGTCATCACCGAGAGGAGGAGGCACCCTGCATGCTCCAACTGCCACCAGAGGGCTCACGTCTCCAAGGTGATATGTGCCAGCCAGGCAGGAGTGACCTCACAGCAGAGGGCCTACCTCACAGAACGCTGAGGAACCCAGCCAGGATTAGACTGTCCCCAGAGGACCCACCTCACCAAGGGAATGGGAACCAGGCAGGAGTGTCCTCACACGAGTGGGGCCACATCATCGAAAGGTGAGGAACGCAGCACATGTGGCCTCAAGCAATAGGACAGTCATCACCAAGGGGCTGGCAGTGAGGCAGGCAGGAGGAGCCTCAAAACAGAGGGCACATAGAATAAAAAAGTTGAGGAATCCAGCAGTTGGAACCTCCCAGCAGGCGGCTCAGAGCACCGATGATAAGGGATTCTTGCCGGAGTGAACTCACAGCAGAGGGCCCACATCATGGTACTGTGAGCAAGCCAGCCGTTTTGACCTCAGAGCAGAAGGCCCATATCCCCATGGGGATGGGAACCTGGCAAGAGTGTCCTCACTCACTTGGCGCACATCAGATAATGTGGGGAGCCAAGCAGTTATGGCCTAAGGCAAGAGGGCCCTCATCACCGAGGGGAGGAGGATCCCAGCACACTCCAACTGCCACCAGAGGGCCCACGTCACCAAGGTGACGTGTGCCAGACAGGCATGATTGACCTCACAGCAGAGGGCCCACCTCACAGAAGGGTGAGGAACCCAGCCAGGATCAGACTCTCACCTGAGGGCCCACATCAGCAAGGGGATGGGAACCAGTCAGGACTGTCTTCCCTCCAGTGGGGCCACATCATCGAAAGGTGTGGAACCCAGCACATGTGGCCTCAAATCAGAGGACACATATCACAGAGGGAATGGGAGTGAGGCAGGCAGGAGTAGCCTAAAAACAGAGGGCCCAAAGAATAAGAAAGGTGAGGAATCCAACAGTTGGAACCTCCCAGCAGGCGACTGAGAGCACAGAAGTTATGGGATGCAGGCAGGAGTGAATTAACAGCAGAGAACCCACATCATGAAACTGTGAGCAACCCAGGCGTTGGGACCTCAGAGCAGAAGGCCCACATCCCCATGGGAATGGGAACCTGGCTGGAGTGTCCTCGCACCACTGGGCAAACATCACAAAATGTGGGGAGCCCAGCAGTTAGGGCCTGACGCCAGAGGGCCCTCATCACCGAGGGGAGGAGGCTCCCAGAAGGCTCCAAGTGCCACCAGCGGGCTCATGTCCACAAGGCGAGGTGAGCAAGCCAGGCAGGAGTGACCTCACAGCAGACGGCCCACCTCACAGATGGGTGAGGAACGCAGCCAGGATCAGACTCTCAACAGAGGGCCCACATCACCAAGGGGATGTGAACCAGGCAGGAGTCTCCTAAGACCATTGGTCCCACATCATCGAAAGGTGAGGAACCCAGCACATGTGGCCTCAAACCAGACGACACACATCACGAAGGGGCTGGGAGTGAGGCAGGCAGGAAGATCCTCACAACAGAGGGCCCAAAAAATTAAAAAAGTGAGGAATCCAGCAGTTGGAACCTCCCAGCAGGCGGCCAAGAGCACAGAGGCTATGGGATCCAGGCCTCTGTGAACTAACACCAGAGAGCCCACATCATGAAAATGTGAACAACCCAGCCGTTGGAACCTCAGAGCAGAAGGCCCACATCCCCATGGAGATGGGATCCTAAGAGGAGTGCCCAAGCATCATTGGGCTCACTAAGAAAAGTTGGTGAGCCCAGCAGTTAGGGCCTGACGCAAGAGGGCCCTCATCACCGGTGGGAGGAGATTCCCAGCAAGTTCCAACTGCCACCACAGGGCTGACTTCACCAAGGCAATGTGTGCCAGCCATGTAGGAGTGACCTATCAGCACAGGGTCTCCCTCACAGAAGGGTGAGGAACACAGCCAGGAACAGACTCTCACCAGGGGGTCCACATAACCACGTGGATGAGAACCAGGCAGGAGTGTCCTCACACTAGTGGGGCCACATCATTGAAAGGTGAGGAACCCAGCAAAGGTGGCCACAAACCAGAGGACCCACATCACCAAGGGGTTGAGAGTGAGGTAGGTGTCTGGACGGGCATATTTAACACTCATTTCCCACCAGGAAGAGGAATTAACCAAAGGCTCAGCGTGCCCTGCCAGAAGCAGATTAGGGCCTGAAGCAGTCTTGCGGGTTTGCGGCCAGCTCACAAGAAAGCGAGTTGAAGAAAGGAGCTCAGGGGCCCTGTAATTCACAAACCTGCAGAGTTATAAATGACAGATAACGTCCAAAAATATATTGAAGTAAGGCTGTGAAGAGGACTTGAAAGCGGGGCAGAATTTCAGGAAACCGATTTCAGGAGGTAGACTGGATTTGCATTTAAAGCATAGGAAAAGAGGCAGAACATCGACAATGATGCACTTGGCAAAAAAGGGCGTATGAGTTTGTTCCTGAATATATTCAGGAAAAAACACATACGCCCTTTTTGGCAAACCAAGCAAGCTTGCAATGGAAATCCGAAGTACTATGAAGTGTCACTTCCCCCCGGTCTAAAGGGCCATCTGAAAAAAGTGTAAAATCCAGAAAGGCAAGATAGGCCATGGGGAAATAGGAGCCTTGTTATGCTGATGGGCGGGATGTAAATTGCCAACAGCCACTCTGGAGAAGTGTATGGTGTTTCCTGATACATCTGAAAAACGAAACAACAGAGTCTAGAGCATTTCCACTTATGGTCCTATAGCTTAGGGAAATTAAAATCAAAAAGACACAGCCACCCCAAAATTTGGGACAGCTCTGTTTACAGGAACCTCTTCTACGGTACAAGTTAAATATCCCAGAGAACAAATAATTGATAAAGAAGTTGCAGTACTTACGTACAACAGAATACCACTCAGCAATGAAATCTGTGTCACCAGGCCTGTACCAGCATAATGAGTGGATTGAGGCACGATGATTCTAAGTGAAATAAGTCACACAGAAAAAGAAACATCATAAGGTATCACTAATACACGGAATGTAAACTTGGCTACACATGAACTGAATTACAAAACAGAACGGGGTCTCAAGTTTAGAAAACCAACTTATGCTTGCTTAAGGGGAAAGGTGAGTTGGGGTGCTGCATAAAACCAGAGTTTGAAATTAGCACAGATACCATTCCATAAGCCAAATATGTAATAGACAAGACCTACCACTTGCTCAACGAAATGGACTCAACAGTGAGGTATCACCTCACATCTGTTAGAATGGGCATCATCTGAAAATCTACAAACAACAAATGCTGGAAAGGGTGTGGAGAAAAGGAACCCTCTTCCACTATTGTTGGGAATATAAATTGATACAGTCACTATGGAGAACAATATGGAGTTTCTTAAGAAACTAATAATAGAATTACCATATGATACAGCAATCCCAGTAATGGACATATACCCAGACAAAACCATAAATCAAAAAGAGACATTCAACGCAATGTTCATTGCATCACTATTTATAATATCGAGGTAATGGAAGCAACCTAAATGTCCACAGACACGAATGCATAAAGATGTGGTACATATATAAAATGGAATATTACTAAGCCATGAAAGGAATGAAATTGGGTCATTTGTAGAGATGTCGATGGATCTGGAGACTGTCATACAGAGTGAAGTAAGTCAGAAAGAGAAAAATAAATCTTGTATATTCATGCATATATGTGGAACCTAGAAAAAATGTGCAGATTAACCATTTTGCAAGGCATAAATAGAGCAACAGATGTAGACAACAATCGTATGGACAACAAGGGGGGAAAGCTCTTGGGGGGGTGGTGGTGGGAGGAGTTGAGAGATTGGGATAGGCATGTAAACATTTATATGTATAAAATAGATAACCAATAAGAACCTGCTGTATAAAAATATAAAATAAAATTCAAAATTAAAAAGAAATAAAATTTAAAAAATAAAACAGAAAAAGCAATTATTCCCTTCACATACATGTATTTATATGAATAAATTATTTCCATGCTTATATCTGTAAATACAAAAAAGAGGAATAAAATCTACCTTGAACCAAAAATGAAAAAGAGAAAAAAAAAACAGAACCCACCAGTTACACAGAGGAAAATCGTAGCAGGGCACTTGCTCCAGTTGTAAACAATTCTGAAGTTGGTCAGTGGTGGGGAATCGTCTCCCATTCAGCCAGCAGCCCCCACACAACAAGCGTCCTCATTGCAAAGCTGGGGCACCGTGCTGTGGCATCTGTGAGTAAACGTGAGCTGAGCCCCAGGCCAGTTGCTGCTGAACTGTTCCCACCCTTCCCAGGTAAAACACCTGAATATATACAAGGACTTGAAAGCCTAGAGGAAGGGCCATGGAGCCACACGAGTGACAGCATGCCAGCTGACTTGGTGCCTGCAGGCCAGCCAGGATGGTCCTGGCCCTGGGTGCTCTTCTGGAAGATTTCCATTTCCCTGCCTGAGATACCCGTCCTGTCCCTGCCCCCACTGCTTTTTTCCTTCCTCACCTCTGCCCAGGGAGAAATTCCAGCAGCAGATATGGGTGACACATCCTCTTCTTTAGCAGGTGGCAGCCTGGCAACTGCTGCAGAAAGTCCAGCAGAGCCCCACTCACACTGGGCCACCCACAAAGCCGTGGCCTCTCACTCCCTCCCACCAGCCCAGCCCCGAGACTGCTGACAGGGCAGAGAAAATGGCGTCAGGCACAGCTGCAGGGGCTCTTGCTGCCTGGAGTGGTATTTATATTGATCTCAACCCAGGCACACCTGGGGAGGGCTGGCCAGCACGATAAGGCTGCCCAGGTCAGCCAATCATCACCCCTCAGGGGCTCACAGTTGCAGAAAACGGAACTTGCTGAACCGGCCAGGTCCAAGGAACAGGTGTGGGCTCCTGAGAGTCAGGATAGACAAGGGGCTGCAGCTTTGGCTTGTTTTCTAATCATTTTATCTGGCCCATGAGTGGGAGACAACTTCAAGAAAACCCTGTCCTAATGAGAGGAACCCAGAAGTCAGGGAGAGGAGGGGTGGGTCGTGGTTGGAGACAGAGGCCTGGTGCCCTGGGTGCAGTGGAAGTCTCTGGAAGACCAGGTGGAGGGAGGCCACAGAGAGTGATGCCCAGGGTCACAGACCTGTCGGAGCTGCTGTTTGTTAGTTCAAGTCCTGCTCTGAGGTGCTCTGTGTCAGCTTTGAGTGACAGGTGAGCTGGGGGTGCTCTTCAATGAGGGCTATGTGCACGGTTCCTGTGTGCCCAGCCCTGCCACGGTACCTGCAAGGGTAGCTCTGTATCCTGGGAGGGGCCTGACCATGAGAGCCCCGTGGGCTGGGTTGGGGGTGGGGTACCTGCCCAGGAGAGCTCCATATCCTGGGATTGGCCTGACCACGAGAGCCCCATGGGCTGCTGGGGACCTGGTAAAGGATGTCAGGACAGTCAGTGAAGCCACCGAGGATATACCTCCAGTTGCTCCTGATTCCTATACCCTGCTGGTCATTCTACCAACCACCAGGACATGGTATTCTGTATTAGTCTTCAATGATGCCTTCTTTTGTATTCCATTAGTCCCAGAGTCACAAGAAATTTTGGCTTGTGAGTGGCAGGACTCAACATACAACTAAAACAATACTTCTGGGCCGTCTTGCCCCAAGGGTTCAAAAATTCCCACACCATCTTTGGGGAAAGCTTAGCTAAAGACCGAAAAGTTCTACCTCTGGAAAAGGAAACCCTCCTTCAATATGCAGACGACATTCTGATCGCCAGCCCTACTAAGGAGGCCTCTGAACTACCAAGCCAATAAAGGATAGAAGTTGTCCAAGAAAAAGCTCAAATATCACAGACTGCGGTGACCTGCCTGGGCTTCATTCTCACACAAGGTCGGAGAAGCCCATCCCAGGAAAGGGAAGAAACCATTTGCAGCCTTACCCCTTCCTAAAACTAGAAGACAGCTTAGGGGTTCCTGGGGAGGCCAGGGTTTGCTGCTTCTGGATCCCTAACTACAGTCTACTAGCTGGGCCTCTATATGAAACACTGAAAGGAAAAGATGATGATCCTTTTGAACAGAATCCAGAAGTGGCCTTTCAAGAATGGAAAGAGCAGTCAATTCAGACCCTTGCCCTGGAACTCCCTAATTGAGCTAAACCCTTTGACCTTTCCATTCCCGGTGAAAGGTGAATCGCCACTGGAGAATTAGTGCAAAAACTGGGACCACTTGAAATGGAACAACGCAAGAATGCCATCCAGGTAGGATAAACTACAGTCACCAAGGGGCTTGGCCCACTGCCACATCTGGCCAAGATACTGGCGGTATCTAAAAACCTGGAAATCAGCAGCCCAAAAGGCCACCTCCCTCCTAAGGGAAAAGGACCCCACGTGGTGATCCTAATCACCAACCATGCCCTGAAGTTGCAGGGTTCGCTCCGTGGGCACACCGACCTCGAGTGAGGAGGCCCTCCAACTCCAACATCCAGAGAGATAACCGGGGGCAACAGGGCACCATGACGACTCGTGTGAACATCACTTGACCTGGAGTTTCTCTCATAAAACAACAATAGTGTGTCCCGAAGGAGTAGACTACTGCTTGCAGGACTTACTGCACCCGGAGGGGAGCTAATAATCTTGGCGGGGGAACCGTATATCACACTGTCACCATAGAAAAGCCTACAGACACCGTGATGATGGTGGCCAATAAGACCGGCTGGACTCCTGTTTACTTCAAAAGGCTGTTGACTCAGTGGCCATCATGGTCCTTGATCACCACTGACCCTGGACTGTCTGGGAGTTGAGCGGGCAGGGCTCTGACACCTGGTGCTGTTTTTACGTTAATTCAGGGGCCTAATTGAAGAAAGAGCAGACTACTGGTCAGAGCATCTAGGCTGGCAGAAACGGTCAGCCTAAGGTGGCCGAACAAATGTGGGGCGGGGTGAAACCGGCCCCCACAGCGTCTCTGCACATCTCTTTCCTGGACCCTTAAAGGTCATTAGAATCCATAACACTTCCAATGCTGGTGCTCAGGCGGACGAGCAGGGAGGCAGGGGTCCTGGGGCCAATCAACGTCACCTGGAGGCTGCTGGGGAGAAGTTCTGACCCTCGTCCCCTGGTATGAGGGCTCCCAACTCAGCACTCAGCAGTTACAGAAGAAGGGTCTGCACCCTCAGCACTCCAAGAATGAGGAACGGGACAAAAGGCAGAGGAGGGGTTTGTCCCCAGCAAAGCCCATTAAAAATCCCTGGGAGATAAAAATAGAATCTGGGCAATAAAGTCAAGTCTGACCTTTTTTATCCTTTGTGCTTTGTCTAATTTCACGTGCTCCTAGGGTCCCGCATGCAGAGGTTCCACACCCGGCACTTCAGACCAGATTTCCTAGTGCAGAATGGCTGGGTCGACACCTCAGCTCCTGGGGCCCAGTGCAGACTCCGAGATATAGAGCCTGAGCTGCAGCCAACCCGGCCCTCGAGAGCTCCGCCCCCTCCCTCCCACTGACTCTCACAGGATCTCTACACAGCAGCCCAGCCCACAGCCCACGCAGTAGTGTATGCTCTCACCTCTCCATTCTCTGATCAAAATATAAAGTTTCCTTTGCTTGGGAACAAAACTCAGTCTCGATCTGTTGGCCCCAATGACACTGGGCAGGGGGACCCTTGTTGGCGTCCACTCTGGAGGATCAGTAACAGAAATTGAGACTATTGTAACGTCAATGAACAGATGTGTGAGCCAAACTGTAGTTAACATAGAACAGTGTATAAGGCTCGGGTAAAATAAGATGTTTCTAACACTTCCATTTGATATTTCCATCACTTTATTATAAGCAAGTTCAGTGAAAAGGTTTGTCTTATTTGTCAGGTCAATATTAGAGAAATGAAGTGATTTCTTTCCAAGGATGTACATCTAATAATCTTGGTTAAAGCTTCAATCTTGTTTTAAATGCTTTTCCATTGAAAATGATACCTCTCTTTCAGCTCCCCCATTTCTGAGAAGTATAAAATCTTGTAGTTTATTATTATCAAAGGGGAAAGGTGGGAGGAGGGATAAATTAACAGTTTGGAATTAACACATACACACTGCTATGTATAAAATAGATCATCAACAAGGAACTACTGTATAGCACAGGGAACTACACTCAATATTTTGCAATAACCTATAAGGGGAAATAATCGGAAAAAGAATAGATATTTTTATTGACATCATCTATCAATGACAGTTAAAGTGTAACCTAAGGGAAGCCGGTGGTGAGTGCTTCTGACCCTGAAGACTTCAATCATCTAAAGTTTGGACTCTGCCTACTTCCCAAGGCCCTTAATGAACATATGTGTAGCCGTAGCTTAAAAAACTCCCCAGTTTGGGTTTCGGGGAGACACTGATTTTGAAAAAGCCCTGGTGTTCTCCTTACATGAATGGGACTCTTCCTACTGCTAAAACATGTCTGTCACACCCAGAGGATGGTATACCGTCTGATCGGGAAGAGTTTGGAAAAGGCGTCTCATCTCCTCATCTCCTGGTGCTCGGGTTCACCCCTCCAGCGTCTTTACTAACAGTCTCCCCACTTGGAGATGTCAGCACTGTCAACATCCTGTTGCGTACAGTTTGGAATTTGTCCAGAGGATGAAACGGAAGGATGAGGAACAATGAGAGACAAGTCCTAGGTGTTCAGACAGGCACATGTCACTCTAATTTCCAATCAGGAAGACGAATTGACCAAAGGCTAGGGTTGCCCATGGAAACAGTATAGGGCTTGAGGAAATCCCACTGCTTTGTGGCCAGTTACCATAAACACAAGTTGAACAATGGAACTCAGGGGCAGTAAAATTCACGAAACTGCAGAGTTGAAAATATCTATCACTGAAAAATGTCTTGAGGAAAGTCAGAGAAAAGGATTGGTAAGCAAGGGAGAATGGCAGGAAAGGGATTTGAGGAGGTAGAAAGGACTCGCCATTAAGCACAAGAAAAGGGGCTGAACATTGCCAACATTGCAGTTGGCCAAAAAGGCTGTATGCATTTCTTTCTGTATATATTCAAGAAAAGGGCATACACTTTTTTAGCCAACCAAACAGGTGGGCACTGGAAATCAATACTACAAAAGATATCACTTCGCATCAGTCAGAAGAGCCATCCTCATAAAGTGTAAACACCAGAAATGTAGGACAGGGCAAGGAGAAGAGGGAGCCCTGTGAGGCTTATAGTGGAAATGTATATTGCCAACGGCCATTCTGGAGAAGTGTATTGTGTTTACTAAAGCATCTAAAAAATGAGCTACAGAGCATAGGGCACTTGCACTCATGGGCGTATATCTTGGGAAAAACAAAAATCGAGAGGACACAGACACCCCAATGTTTACTGCCTCTCTGTTTAAAAGATCCTCGACTAGGATAGAACTTAAATGTCTCTGGAGGGAAAAAATGGATAGAGATGTGGTACTTATGTAGAGTGGAATATTACTCAGCCTGGAAATCAATGAAATATGTCCAGTTGTAACAACTCCGGAGGAGTTACGTATGATCATTCTAAGTGACATAATTCAAAAAGAAAAAGACACATATCATAAGATATCACTTAAAGGTGGAATCCAAAATGGCTACACATGAAATAAATTACAAAACAAAAACATAGTCAAATATGTAGAAAACACGCGTAAGGCTGCTAAACGGGAAAGGTGGGGAGGGGTGAGGCATCATCCAGGAGGTTGAAATTAGCAAAGATACCATTCCAAATACCAAACTGATAATCAACAAGGCCTACATGGTAGCTAAAAGAACTGCACTCAGCACACTCAAGTCACCGGAAAAGAATATCTATGACTGGTAAGAATCTGAAAAAGAATTTATTGATGTCTCTCTGTACGTGAATCAAGTGGATGTACAGCAGCAAGAAACAGAGCTTTGAAAATCAGCTGTAACCAATATAGTAATAAATTGAAAAAAATAAACGACAGAGAGACAGGGAAAACCTCTTACAACTTTTCCTCAGGGACGGTGATGCAACATGGATTGAACACATCTAGACCCACAGCAGGATGAGACATAAGGCTGGAAACTGTTCGCGCTAAGAGAAATGTGAGGTTGGGTGAGGAAATGCACACCCTTTAAAGTAATACTACCTGGTACCCATTCAATGGGTCCCAAATCTGCAGGTTCAAGGAATCTTCCTACAGCTAAAACATGCATGGAAAACCCAGAGGACTGTACACCATGTGATCGGGAGATGTGTCTAAAATGCACCTCATTTATCCTCTCCTGGTGCTCCTGTTCATCATTCCAGCCACGTTACTTAGAATCTCCCCACTTAGAGAATCAGAACATTTAAACTTCTGTTTCACACATTTTGCAAATTGTGAGGAGGATGAACGGGAAGAGGGGGAACCAATGAGAGAATAGTTGTAGGGGTTTGGACGGGCACATATCACTCTAATTTCCCATTAAGAATAAGAATTAAAAAAATGCTCAGCCCACCTCGCCGGAGCCAAAATAGGGCCTGAAGCAAACCTGCGGCTTTGAGGTCAGCTCACAAAAGAGCAACTTAAAAAATAGAGCTCAGGGTCACTGCAATTCACAAACCTGCAGAGTTATAAATGAAAACTAACGTCCAAAAATATGTTGAGGTAAGGCAAAGAAGAGGATCTGAATGCAAGACAGAATTGCAAGAAACAGATTTCAAGAGATAGATTGGACTCGTCTTTAAAGCACATGAAAAGCGGCAGAATTTCGACAATGATGCAGTTGGCCCAAAAGGGAGTATGCGTTTTTTCCTGAATATATCCAGGAAAAAACGCATACGCACTTTATGGGCAAGCAAGCAAGCAAGCAATGCAAATGTGCACAACAAAGAAGTCTCACTTCCCACCGGTCAAAAGGGCCATCCGAAAAAATTGTAAAAACCAGAAATGCAGGACAGGCCATGGAGAACAGGGAGCCTTTATACGCTGATGGACAGTGTGTGAACTGCCAAGAGCCACTCTGGAGAAGTGTATGGTGGTTCCTAAATCATCTAAAAAACAGACCTACAGAGCATAGGGCACTTCCAATCACGGAAGTATATCTAGGGAAGTCTAAAAATCAACAAGACACAAGCACACCACAGTTTAGGGCTACTCTGTTTACAAGAACCTCAACTTCAGTACACCTTAAATATCCCAGGAAAGAGAACAATGGATAAAGAAAATGTGGTACTTACGTACAATGGAATATCTCTTCACCATGAAATCAATGTAATAAGGCTAGTAGAAGGATAAAGAGTGGATTTAGGTCCGATAATACTACTTGAAATAAGTCAAACAGAAAAAGAAACATATCATAAGATATCACTTATAGAGGGAGGATAAATATGGCTGCACAAAAAATGAATTACAAAACAGAACAGTATCTCACATTTAGAAAACACACTTATGTCAGCTTAAGGGGAAAGGAGAGGTGGGGTGATGCATAAAACCAGAGTTTGAAATTAGCACAGATACCGTTCAATAAACCAAATAGGTATTAGACAAGATCTACACCTTGCTCAATGAACTGACCTCAACACACCCAATACACCACAGAGAAATATATCTGAGTAATAAGAATCTTAAAACCCATGTATTGATATATCTCCATAAGGGAATCAAGTGTGTGCAGAGTGGCACAAACACAGCAGTGAAAATGAGCTAAACCCCATTATAGAAATAAATTTTAAAACCAAAACGCAGAAACAATGAAAGAGAGAAAAATTCTTACAAAATTCGCTCAGGGGCTGTGATGCAACCTGGAATGACCACATATAAACCCAGAGCTGGATAAGACATAAGGCTGGACACTTGGGGCTGAGAGGATTGGTGAGCTTTAGTGAGCAACTGCTGAAAGTTTAATGCAATACTTCATGCTACTCATTCCAAGGGTCCCAACACTCCAGGTTGAAGGGAATCTTCCTATCCTACAGCTAAACCATGCATGGGAAATCCAGCGGATGGTATACCATATGATCGGGAAAGGTTTCTAAAACGCACCTCATTTTCCTCACCTGGGACTCCGGATCAACATTCCAGCCACTTTACTAACAACATCCCCACATGGAGAGTCAATGCCTTTAAGTTCCGGTATCGCACAGTCTGCAGTTAGTGCGGAGGATGAATGGGAATGGGGGAACCAGTGAGAAAATAGCTGTAGCGGTTTCAATGGGCACATGTCACTCTAATTTCACATCAGGAAGAAGAATTAACCAAAGGCAGAGCAAGGCGCCCCAGAGAAGAATAGGGCCTAAAGAAATCCTGTGGATATGAGGCAAGATCACAACAATAAGAGCAGAAAAATGGAGCCAAGGGCCACTGCATTTCAACAACCTGCAGAGTTATAAAGGCCAACTATTTTCCAAAAGTATATTGATGTAAGGCTATGAAGAGGCACTGATAACAAGGCAGAATTTCAAGAAACCGATTTCAGGAGGTAGACTGGAATTGCATTTAAAGCATAGGAAAAGAGGCAGAACGTCCACAATGATGCACTTGGCCAAAAGGGGTGTATGCGTTTTTTCCTGAATATATTCAGGAAGAAACGCATACGCCCTTTCTGGCCAACCAAGCAAGCTTGCAAAGGAAATCTGCACTACAATGAAGTCTCACGGCCCCCCAGTCAAAAGGGCCATCGGAAAAAAGTGTAAAATCCAGAAAGGCAGGACAGGCCATGGAGAACTGGGAGCCTTGTTATGCTGATGGGGGGGATGTAAATTGCCAACAGCCACTCTGGAGAAGTGTATGGTGTTTCCTGAAACATCTAAAAAACAAAGCAACAGAGCCTAGGGCACATCCACTTATGCTCCTATCGCTTAGGGAAATTAAAATCAAAAAGACACAGCCACCCCAAAGTTTGGGACGGCTCTGTTTACAAGAACCTCATTTACGGTACAAATTCAATATCGCAGAAAGCGAAAAATGGATAAAGAAGTTGTGGTACTTACGTACAATGCAATATCACTCAGCAATGAAATCTATGTCATCAGGCCCGTAGCAGCATAATGAGTGGATTCAGGTACGATGATTCTAAGTGAAATAAGACACACAGAAAAAGAAACATCATAAGATATCACTAATACACGGAATGTAAACTTGGCTACACAGGAACTGAATTACAAAACAGAACAGGGTCTCAAATGTAGAAAACCAACTTATGCTTGCTTAAGGGGAAAGGTGAGTTGGGGTGCTGCATAAAACCAGAGATTGAAATTAGCACAGATACCGTTCCATAAGCCAAATATGTAACAGACAAGAGCTACTCCTTGCTCAACGAAGTGGACACAACAGCCCATATTAAACGCCTAAGAGTATACCTGACTGGTAAGAATCTTAAAACCTATGGATTTATATGTCTCCGAAAGAGAATCAAGCATGTGTACAGTGGCATAAACGCAGCAGTGATAGGATTGGTGAGGTTCGGTGAGCAAATGGAGACCCTCTGAAGTCATATTGCATGGTACCCATTCCATGGGTCTCAACTCTCCAGGTTTAAGGGATTCTTCCTTCAGCTAAAACATGCATGTGGAACCCAGAGTATGACCACCGTGTGATCGGGAAACGTGTTCAAATGTGTCTCAGTTTTTGTCCCCTGGTACTCGGGTGCAACATTCCAGACACTTTACTAACACTCTCCCCACTTGCAGAGTCAGTGCCTTTAACCTCCTGTTTGGCCCAGATTGCAATTTCTGCGGAAGATGAACAGCAATAGGGAGAACCAATGAGAGACTAGCTGGAGGTGTCTGGACGGGCAAATTTATCTCTCATTTCCCACCAGGAAGAGGAATTAACCAAAGTCTCAGTGTGCCGTGCCAGAACTACACTAGGGCCTGAAGCAATCCTGTGGTGTTGCGGCCAGCTCACAAGAAAGCGAGTTGAAGAAAAGAGCTCAGGAGCACTGCAAATCACAAACCTGCAGAGTTATAAATGACAGCTATCGTCCAAAAATATATTGAAGTAAGGCTGCCAAGAGGAGTTGAAAGCGGGGCAGAATTGCAGGAAACCGATTTCAGGAGGTAGACTGGAATTGCATGTAAAGCATAGGAAAAGAGGCAGAACGTCCACAATGATGCACTTGGCAAAAAGGGCGTATGCGTTTTTTCCTGAATATATTCAGGAAAAAACGCATACGCCCATTTCGGCCAACCAAGCAAGCTTGCAAAGGAAATCTGCACTACAATGAAGTCTCACTGCCCCCCGGTCAAAAGGGCCATCTGAAAAAAGTGTAAAATCCAGAAAGGCAGGACAGGCCATGGAGAACTGGGAGCCTTGTTATGCTGATGGGCGGGATGTAAATTGCCAACAGCCACTCAGGAGAAGTGTATGGTGTTTCCTGAAACATCTAAAAAACAAAGCAACAGAGCCTAGGGCACTTCCACTTATGGTCCTATAGCTTAGGGAAATTAAAATCAAAAAGACACAGCCACCCCAAAGTTTGGGACAGCTCTGTTTACAAGAACCTCGTTTACGGTACAAGTTCAATATAACAGAAAGCAAAAAATGGATAAAGAAGTTGTGGTACTTACTTTCAATGCAATATCACTCAGCAATGAACTCTATGTCATCAGGCCTGTAGCAGCATAATGAGTGGATTCAGGTACGATGATTCTAAGTGAAATAAGTCACACAGAAAAAGAAACATCATAAGATATCACTAATACATGGAATGTAACCTTGGCTACACAGGAACTGAATTACAAAACAGAACAGGGTCACAGATGTAGAAAACCAACTTATGCTTGCTTAAGGGGAAAGGTGAGTTGGGGTGCTGCATAAAACGAGAGATTGAAATTAGCACAGATACCGTTCCATAAGCCAAATATGTAATAGACAAGAGCTACTCCTTGCTCAACGAAGTGGACTCAACACCCCATATTAAACGCCTAAGAGTATACCTGACTGGTAAGAATCTTAAAACCTATGGATTTATATGTCTCCGAAAGAGAATCAAGCATGTGTACAGTGGCATAAACGCAGCAGTGATAGGATTGGTGAGGTTCGGTGAGCAAATGGAGACCCTCTGAAGTCATATTGCATGGTACACATTCCATGGGTCTCAACTCTCCAGGTTTAAGGGATTCTTCCTTCAGCTAAAACATGCATGTGGAACCCAGAGTATGACCACCGTGTGATCGGGAAACGTGTTCAAATGTGTCTCAGTTTTTGTCCCCTGGTACTCGGGTGCAACATTCCAGACACTTTACTAACACTCTCCCCACTTGCAGAGTCAGTGCCTTTAACCTCCTGTTTGGCCCAGATTGCAATTTCTGCGGAAGATGAACAGCAATAGGGAGAACCAATGAGAGACTAGCTGGAGGTGTCTGGACGGGCAAATTTATCTCTCATTTCCCACCAGGAAGAGGAATTAACCAAAGTCTCAGTGTGCCGTGCCAGAACTACACTAGGGCCTGAAGCAATCCAGTGGTGTTGCGGCCAGCTCACAAGAAAGCGAGTTGAAGAAAAGAGCTCAGGGGCACTGCAAATCACAAACCTGCAGAGTTATAAATGACAGCTATCGTCCAAAAATATATTGAAGTAAGGCTGCCAAGAGGAGTTGAAAGCGGGGCAGAATTGCAGGAAACCGATTTCAGGAGGTAGACTGGAATTGCATGTAAAGCATAGGAAAAGAGGCAGAACGTCCACAATGATGCACTTGGCAAAAAGGGCGTATGCGTTTTTTCCTGAATATATTCAGGAAAAAACGCATACGCCCATTTCGGCCAACCAAGCAAGCTTGCAAAGGAAATCTGCACTACAATGAAGTCTCACTGCCCCCCGGTCAAAAGGGCCATCTGAAAAAAGTGTAAAATCCAGAAAGGCAGGACAGGCCATGGAGAACTGGGAGCCTTGTTATGCTGATGGGCGGGATGTAAATTGCCAACAGCCACTCAGGAGAAGTGTATGGTGTTTCCTGAAACATCTAAAAAACAAAGCAACAGAGCCTAGGGCACTTCCACTTATGGTCCTATAGCTTAGGGAAATTAAAATCAAAAAGACACAGCCACCCCAAAGTTTGGGACAGCTCTGTTTACAAGAACCTCGTTTATGGTACAAGTTCAATATAACAGAAAGCAAAAAATGGATAAAGAAGTTGTGGTACTTACTTTCAATGCAATATCACTCAGCAATGAACTCTATGTCATCAGGCCTGTAGCAGCATAATGAGTGGATTCAGGTACGATGATTCTAAGTGAAATAAGTCACACAGAAAAAGAAACATCATAAGATATCACTAATACACGGAATGTAACCTTGGCTACACAGGAACTGAATTACAAAACAGAACAGGGTCACAGATGTAGAAAACCAACTTATGCTTGCTTAAGGGGAAAGGTGAGTTGGGGTGCTGCATAAAACGAGAGATTGAAATTAGCACAGATACCGTTCCATAAGCCAAATATGTAATAGACAAGAGCTACTCCTTGCTCAACGAAGTGGACTCAACACCCCATATTAAACGCCTAAGAATATACCTGACTAGTAAGAATCTTAAAACCTATGGATTTATATATCTCCTAAAGAAAATCAAGCGTTTGTACAGCGGCATAAATGCAGCAGTGATAGGATTGGTGAGGTTCGTTGAGCAAATGCAGACCATTTGAAGTCATATTGCATGGTAACCATTCCATGGGTCTCAAATCCCCAGGTTTAAGAGATTCTTCCTTCAGCTAAAACATGGATGTGGAACCCAGAGTATGATCCACCATTTGATCGGGAAACGTGTTCAAATGTGTCTCAGTTTTCGTTCCCTGGTACTCAGGTGCAACATTCCAGACGCTTTACTAACACTCTCCCCACTTGGAGAGTCAGTGCCTTTAACCTCCTGTTTGGCCCAGTTTGCAATTTCTGCGGAAAATGAACAGGAATAGGGAGAACCAATGAGAGACCAGCTGGAAGTGTCTGGACGGGCAAATTTAACTCTCATTTCGCAACAGGAAGAGGAATTAACCAAAGGCTCAGCGTGCCGTGCCGGAACCACACTAGGGCCTGAAGCAATCCTGTGGTGTTGCGGCCAGCTCACAAGAAAGCGAGTTGAAGAAAGGAAATCAGGGGCACTGTCATTCATAAAACTGCAGAGTTATAAATGACAGCTATCCTCCAAAAATATATTGAAGTAAGTCTGCCAAGAGGACTTGAATGCGGGGCAGAATTGCAGGAAACTGATTTCAGAAGGTAGACTGGAATTGCATGTAAAGCATAGGAAAAGAGGCAGAACGTCCACAGTGATGCACTTGGCCAAAAAGGGCATATGCGTTTTTTCCTGAATATATTCAGGAAAAAACGCATACGCACTTTTTGGCCAACCAAGCAAGCTTGCAAAGGAAATCTGCACTACAATGAAGTCTCACTGCCCCCCGGTCAAAAGGGCCATCGGAAAAAAGTGTAAAATCCAGAAAGGCAGGACAGGCCATGGAGAACTGGGAGCCTTGTTATGCTGAAGGGCGGGATGTAAATTGCCAATAGCCACTCTGGAGAAGTGTATGGTGTTTCCTGAAACATCTAAAAAACAAAGCAACAGAGCCTAGGGCACTTCCACTTATGGTCCTATAGTTTAGGGAAATTAAAATCAAAAAGACACAGCCACCCCAAAGTTTGGGACGGCTCTGTTTACAAGAACCTCGTTTACGGTACAAGTTCAATATCGCAGAAAGCGAAAAATGGATAAAGAAGTTGTGGTACTTACGTACAATGCAATATCACTCAGCAATGAAATCTATGTCATCAGGCCCGTAGCATCATAATGAGTGGATTCAGGTATGATGATTCTAAGTGAAATAAGTCACACAGAAAAAGAAACATCATAAGATATCACTAATACACGGAATGTAAACGTGGCTACACAGGAACTGAATTACAAAACAGAACAGGGTCTCAAATGTAGAAAACCAACTTATGCTTGCTTAAGGGGAAAGGTGAGTTGGGGTGCTGCATAAAACCAGAGATTGAAATTAGCACAGATACCGTTCCATAAGCCAAATATGTAATAGACAAGAGCTACTCCTTGCTCAACGAAGTGGACTCAACACCCTGTATTAAACGCCTAAGAATATACCTGACTAGTAAGAATCTTACAACCTATGGATTTATATGTCTCCGAAAGAGAATCAAGCGTGTGTACAGCGGCATAAACGCAGCAGTGATAGGATTGGTGAGGTTCGGTGAGCAAATGCAGACCCTTTGAAGTCATATTGCATGGTACCCATTCCATGGGTCTCAACTCTCCAGGTTTAAGGGATTCTTCCTTCAGCTAAAACATGCATGTGGAACCCAGAGTATGATCCACTGTGTGATCAGGTAACGTGTTCAAATCTGTCTCAGTTTTCGTTCCCTGGTACTCGGGTGCAACATTCCAGATGCTTTACTAACACTCTCCCCACTTGGAGAGTCAGTGTCTTTAACCTCCTGTTTGGCCCAGTTTGCAATTTCTGCGTAAGATGAACAGGAATAGGGAAAACCAATGAGAGACTAGCTGGAGGTGTCTGGACGGGCAAATTTAACTCTCATTTCCCACCAGGAAGAGGAATTAACCAAAGGCTCAGCGTGCCATGCCGGAACCACACTAGGGCCTGAAGCAATCCTGCGGTGTTGCGACCAGCTCACAAGAAAGCGAGTTGAAGAAAGGAGCTCAGGGGCACTGTAATTCACAAACCTGCAGAGTTATAAATGACAGCTATCGTCCAAAAATATATTGAAGTAAGGCTGCCAAGAGCACTTGAAAGAGGGGCAGAATTGCAGGAAACCGATTTCAGGAGGTAGACTGGAATTGCATTTAAAGAATAGGAAAAGTGGCAGAACGTCCACAATGATGCACTTGCCCAAAAAGGGCGTATGCGTTCTCTCTTGAATATATTCAGGAAAAAACGCATACGCCCTTTTTGGCCAACCAAGCAAGCTTGCAAAGGAAATCTGCACTACAATGAAGTCTCACGGCCCCCCAGTCAAAAGGGCCATCGGAAAAAAGTGTAAAATCCAGAAAGGCAGGACAGGCCATGGAGAACTGGGAGCCTTGTTATGCTGATGGGCGGGATGTAAATTGCCAACAGCTACTCTGGAGAAGTGTATGGTGTTTCCTGAAACATCTAAAAAACAAAGCAACAGAGCCTAGGGCACTTCCACTTATGGTCCTATAGTTTAGGGAAATTAAAATCAAAAAAACACAGCCACCCCAAAGTTTGGGACGGCTCTGTTTACAAGAACCTCATTTACGGTACAAGTTCAATATCGCAGAAAGCGAAAAATGGATAAAGAAGTTGTGGTACTTACGTACAATGCAATATCACTCAGCAATGAAATCTATGTCATCAGGCCCGTAGCAGCATAATGAGTGGATTCAGGTATGATGATTCTAAGTGAAATAAGTCACACAGAAAAAGAAACATCATAAGATATCACTAATACACGGAATGTAAACGTGGCTACTCAGGAACTGAATTACAAAACAGAACAGAGTCTCAAATGTAGAAAACCAACTTATGCTTGCTTAAGGGGAAAGGTGAGTTGGGGTGCTGCATAAAACCAGAGATTGAAATTAGCACAGATACCGTTCCATAAGCCAAATATGTAATAGACAAGAGCTACTCCTTGCTCAACGAAGTGGACTCAACACCCTGTATTAAACGCCTAAGAATATACCTGACTAGTAAGAATCTTACAACCTATGGATTTATATGTCTCCGAAAGAGAATCAAGCGTGTGTACAGCGGCATAAACGCAGCAGTGATAGGATTGGTGAGGTTCGGTGAGCAAATGCAGACCCTTTGAAGTCATATTGCATGGTACCCATTCCATGGGTCTCAACTCTCCAGGTTTAAGGGATTCTTTCTTCAGCTAAAACATGCATGTGGAACCCAGAGTATGATCCACTGTGTGATCAGGTAACGTGTTCAAATCTGTCTCAGTTTTCGTTCCCTGGTACTCGGGTGCAACATTCCAGATGCTTTACTAACACTCTCCCCACTTGGAGAGTCAGTGTCTTTAACCTCCTGTTTGGCCCAGTTTGCAATTTCTGCGTAAGATGAACAGGAATAGGGAAAACCAATGAGAGACTAGCTGGAGGTGTCTGGATGGGCAAATTTAACTCTCATTTCCCACCAGGAAGAGGAATTAACCAAAGGCTCAGCGTGCCATGCCGGAACCACACTAGGGCCTGAAGCAATCCTGCGGTGTTGCGACCAGCTCACAAGAAAGCGAGTTGAAGAAAGGAGCTCAGGGGCACTGTAATTCACAAACCTGCAGATAAATGACAGCTATCGTCCAAAAATATATTGAAGTAAGGCTGCCAAGAGCACTTGAAAGCGGGGCAGAATTGCAGGAAACCGATTTCAGGAGGTAGACTGGAATTGCATTTAAAGAATAGGAAAAGTGGCAGAACGTCCACAATGATGCACTTGCCCAAAAAGGGCGTATGCGTTCTCTCTTGAATATATTCAGGAAAAAACGCATACGCCCTTTTTGGCCAACCAAGCAAGCTTGCAAAGGAAATCTGCACTACAATGAAGTCTCACGGCCCCCCAGTCAAAAGGGCCATCAGAAAAAACTGTAAAATCCAGAAAGGCAGGACAGGCCACGGAGAACTGGGAGCCTTGTTATGCTGATGGGCGGGATGTAAATTGCCAACAGCTACTCTGGAGAAGTGTATGGTGTTTCCTGAAACATCTAAAAAACAAAGCAACAGAGCCTAGGGCACTTCCACTTATGGTCCTATAGTTTAGGGAAATTAAAATCAAAAAGACACAGCCACCCCAAAGTTTGGGACGGCTCTGTTTACAAGAACCTCATTTACGGTACAAGTTCAATATCGCAGAAAGCGAAAAATGGATAAAGAAGTTGTGGTACTTACGTACAATGCAATATCACTCAGCAATGAAATCTATGTCATCAGACCCATAGCAGCATAATGAGTGGATTCAGGTATGATGATTCTAAGTGAAATAAGTCACACAGAAAAAGAAACATCATAAGATATCACTAATACACGGAATGTAAACGTGGCTACACAGGAACTGAATTACAAAACAGAACAGGGTCTCAAATGTAGAAAACCAACTTATGCTTGCTTAAGGGGAAAGGTGAGTTGGGGTGCTGCATAAAACCAGAGATTGAAATTAGCACAGATACCGTTCCATAAGCCAAATATGTAATAGACAAGAGCTACTCCTTGCTCAACGAAGTGGACTCAACACCCTGTATTAAACGCCTAAGAATATACCTGACTAGTAAGAATCTTACAACCTATGGATTTATATGTCTCCGAAAGAGAATCAAGCGTGTGTACAGCGGCATAAACGCAGCAGTGATAGGATTGGTGAGGTTCGGTGAGCAAATGCAGACCCTTTGAAGTCATATTGCATGGTACCCATTCCATGGGTCTCAACTCTCCAGGTTTAAGGGATTCTTCCTTCAGCTAAAACATGCATGTGGAACCCAGAGTATGATCCACTGTGTGATCAGGTAACGTGTTCAAATCTGTCTCAGTTTTCGTTCCCTGGTACTCGGGTGCAACATTCCAGATGCTTTACTAACACTCTCCCCACTTGGAGAGTCAGTGTCTTTAACCTCCTGTTTGGCCCAGTTTGCAATTTCTGCGTAAGATGAACAGGAATAGGGAAAACCAATGAGAGACTAGCTGGAGGTGTCTGGACGGGCAAATTTAACTCTCATTTCCCACCAGGAAGAGGAATTAACCAAAGGCTCAGCGTGCCATGCTGGAACCACACTAGGGCCTGAAGCAATCCTGCGGTGTTGCGACCAGCTCACAAGAAAGCGAGTTGAAGAAAGGAGCTCAGGGGCACTGTAATTCACAAACCTGCAGAGTTATAAATGACAGCTATCGTCCAAAAATATATTGAAGTAAGGCTGCCAAGAGCACTTGAAAGCGTGGCAGAATTGCAGGAAACCGATTTCAGGAGGTAGACTGGAATTGCATTTAAAGAATAGGAAAAGTGGCAGAACGTCCACAATGATGCACTTGCCCAAAAAGGGCGTATGCGTTCTCTCTTGAATATATTCAGGAAAAAACGCATACGCCCTTTTTGGCCAACCAAGCAAGCTTGCAAAGGAAATCTGCACTACAATGAAGTCTCACGGCCCCCCAGTCAAAAGGGCCATCGGAAAAAAGTGTAAAATCCAGAAAGGCAGGACAGGCCATGGAGAACTGGGAGCCTTGTTATGCTGATGGGCGGGATGTAAATTGCCAACAGCTACTCTGGAGAAGTGTATGGTGTTTCCTGAAACATCTAAAAAACAAAGCAACAGAGCCTAGGGCACTTCCACTTATGGTCCTATAGTTTAGGGAAATTAAAATCAAAAAAACACAGCCACCCCAAAGTTTGGGACGGCTCTGTTTACAAGAACCTCATTTACGGTACAAGTTCAATATCGCAGAAAGCGAAAAATGGATAAAGAAGTTGTGGTACTTACGTACAATGCAATATCACTCAGCAATGAAATCTATGTCATCAGGCCCGTAGCAGCATAATGAGTGGATTCAGGTATGATGATTCTAAGTGAAATAAGTCACACAGAAAAAGAAACATCATAAGATATCACTAATACACGGAATGTAAACGTGGCTACACAGGAACTGAATTACAAAACAGAACAGAGTCTCAAATGTAGAAAACCAACTTATGCTTGCTTAAGGGGAAAGGTGAGTTGGGGTGCTGCATAAAACCAGAGATTGAAATTAGCACAGATACCGTTCCATAAGCCAAATATGTAATAGACAAGAGCTACTCCTTGCTCAACGAAGTGGACTCAACACCCTGTATTAAACGCCTAAGAATATACCTGACTAGTAAGAATCTTACAACCTATGGATTTATATGTCTCTGAAAGAGAATCAAGCGTGTGTACAGCGGCATAAACGCAGCAGTGATAGGATTGGTGAGGTTCGGTGAGCAAACGCAGACCCTTTGAAGTCATATTGCATGGTACCCATTCCATGGGTCTCAACTCTCCAGGTTTAAGGGATTCTTCCTTCAGCTAAAACATGCATGTGGAACCCAGAGTATGATCCACTGTGTGATCAGGTAACGTGTTCAAATCTGTCTCAGTTTTCGTTCCCTGGTACTCGGGTGCAACATTCCAGATGCTTTACTAACACTCTCCCCACTTGGAGAGTCAGTGTCTTTAACCTCCTGTTTGGCCCAGTTTGCAATTTCTGCGTAAGATGAACAGGAATAGGGAAAACCAATGAGAGACTAGCTGGAGGTGTCTGGACGGGCAAATTTAACTCTCATTTCCCACCAGGAAGAGGAATTAACCAAAGGCTCAGCGTGCCATGCCGGAACCACACTAGGGCCTGAAGCAATCCTGTGGTGTTGCGACCAGCTCACAAGAAAGCGAGTTGAAGAAAGGAGCTCAGGGGCACTGTAATTCACAATCCTGCAGAGTTATAAATGACAGCTATCGTCCAAAAATATATTGAAGTAAGGCTGCCAAGAGGACTTGAAAGCGGGGCAGAATTGCAGGAAACCGATTTCAGGAGGTAGACTGGAATTGCATTTAAAGAATAGGAAAAGTGGCAGAACGTCCACAATGATGCACTTGCCCAAAAAGGCCGTATGCGTTCTCTCTTGAATATATTCAGGAAAAAACGCATACGCCCTTTTTGGCCAACCAAGCAAGCTTGCAAAGGAAATCTGCACTACAATGAAGTCTCACGGCCCCCCAGTCAAAAGGGCCATCGGAAAAAAGTGTAAAATCCAGAAAGGCAGGACAGGCCATGGAGAACTGGGAGCCTTGTTATGCTGATGGGCGGGATGTAAATTGCCAACAGCTACTCTGGAGAAGTGTATGGTGTTTCCTGAAACATCTAAAAAACAAAGCAACAGAGCCTAGGGCACTTCCACTTATGGTCCTATAGTTTAGGGAAATTAAAATCAAAAAAACACAGCCACCCCAAAGTTTGGGACGGCTCTGTTTACAAGAACCTCATTTACGGTACAAGTTCAATATCGCAGAAAGCGAAAAATGGATAAAGAAGTTGTGGTACTTACGTACAATGCAATATCACTCAGCAATGAAATCTATGTCATCAGGCCCGTAGCAGCATAATGAGTGGATTCAGGTATGATGATTCTAAGTGAAATAAGTCACACAGAAAAAGAAACATCATAAGATATCACTAATACACGGAATGTAAACGTGGCTACACAGGAACGGAATTACAAAACAGAACAGAGTCTCAAATGTAGAAAAACAACTTATGCTTGCTTAAGGGGAAAGGTGAGTTGGGGTGCTGCATAAAACCAGAGATTGAAATTAGCACAGATACCGTTCCATAAGCCAAATATGTAATAGACAAGAGCTACTCCTTGCTCAACGAAGTGGACTCAACACCCCATATTAAACGCCTAAGAATATACCTGACTAGTAAGAATCTTACAACCTATGGATTTATATGTCTCCGAAAGAGAATCAAGCGTGTGTACAGCGGCATAAACGCAGCAGTGATAGGATTGGTGAGGTTCGGTGAGCAAATGCAGACCCTTTGAAGTCATATTGCATGGTACCCATTCCATGGGTCTCAACTCTCCAGGTTTAAGGGATTCTTCCTTCAGCTAAAACATGCATGTGGAACCCAGAGTATGATCCACTGTGTGATCAGGTAACGTGTTCAAATCTGTCTCAGTTTTCGTTCCCTGGTACTCGGGTGCAACATTCCAGATGCTTTACTAACACTCTCCCCACTTGGAGAGTCAGTGTCTTTAACCTCCTGTTTGGCCCAGTTTGCAATTTCTGCGTAAGATGAACAGGAATAGGGAAAACCAATGAGAGACTAGCTGGAGGTGTCTGGATGGGCAAATTTAACTCTCATTTCCCACCAGGAAGAGGAATTAACCAAAGGCTCAGCGTGCCATGCCGGAACCACACTAGGGCCTGAAGCAATCCTGCGGTGTTGCGACCAGCTCACAAGAAAGCGAGTTGAAGAAAGGAGCTCAGGGGCACTGTAATTCACAAACCTGCAGATAAATGACAGCTATCATCCAAAAATATATTGAAGTAAGGCTGCCAAGAGCACTTGAAAGCGGGGCAGAATTGCAGGAAACCGATTTCAGGAGGTAGACTGGAATTGCATTTAAAGAATAGGAAAAGTGGCAGAACGTCCACAATGATGCACTTGCCCAAAAAGGGCGTATGCGTTCTCTCTTGAATATATTCAGGAAAAAACGCATACGCCCTTTTTGGCCAACCAAGCAAGCTTGCAAAGGAAATCTGCACTACAATGAAGTCTCACGGCCCCACAGTCAAAAGGGCCATCGGAAAAAAGTGTAAAATCCAGAAAGGCAGGACAGGCCATGGAGAACTGGGAGCCTTGTTATGCTGATGGGCGGGATGTAAATTGCCAACAGCTACTCTGGAGAAGTGTATGGTGTTTCCTGAAACATCTAAAAAACAAAGCAACAGAGCCTAGGGCACTTCCACTTATGGTCCTATAGTTTAGGGAAATTAAAATCAAAAAGACACAGCCACCCCAAAGTTTGGGACGGCTCTGTTTACAAGAACCTCATTTACGGTACAAGTTCAATATCGCAGAAAGCGAAAAATGGATAAAGAAGTTGTGGTACTTACGTAGAATGCAATATCACTCAGCAATGAAATCTATGTCATCAGACCCATAGCAGCATAATGAGTGGATTCAGGTATGATGATTCTAAGTGAAATAAGACACACTGAAAAAGAAACATCATAAGATATCACTAATACACGGAATGTAAACGTGGCTACACAGGAACTGAATTACAAAACAGAACAGGGTCACAAATGTAGAAAACCAACTTATGCTTGCTTAAGGGGAAAGGTGAGTTGGGGTGCTGCATAAAACCAGAGATTGAAATTAGCACAGATACCGTTCCATAAGCCAAATATGTAATAGACAAGAGCTACTCCTTGCTCAACGAAGTGGACTCAACACCCCATATTAAACGCCTAAGAATATACCTGACTAGTAAGAATCTTAAAACCTATGGATTTATATGTCTCCTAAAGAAAATCAAGCGTTTGTACAGCGGCATAAATGCAGCAGTGATAGGATTGGTGAGGTTCGTTGAGCAAATGCAGACCATTTGAAGTCATATTGCATGGTAACCATTCCATGGGTCTCAAATCCCCAGGTTTAAGAGATTCTTCCTTCAGCTAAAACATGGATGTGGAACCCAGAGTATGATCCACCATTTGATCGGGAAACGTGTTCAAATGTGTCTCAGTTTTCGTTCCCTGGTACTCAGGTGCAACATTCCAGACGCTTTACTAACACTCTCCCCACTTGGAGAGTCAGTGCCTTTAACCTCCTGTTTGGCCCAGTTTGCAATTTCTGCGGAAAATGAACAGGAATAGGGAGAACCAATGAGAGACCAGCTGGAAGTGTCTGGACGGCAAATTTAACTCTCATTTCGCAACAGGAAGAGGAATTAACCAAAGGCTCAGCGTGCCGTGCCGGAACCACACTAGGGCCTGAAGCAATCCTGTGGTGTTGCGGCCAGCTCACAAGAAAGCGAGTTGAAGAAAGGAAATCAGGGGCACTGTCATTCATAAAACTGCAGAGTTATAAATGACAGCTATCCTCCAAAAATATATTGAAGTAAGTCTGCCAAGAGGACTTGAATGCGGGGCAGAATTGCAGGAAACTGATTTCAGAACGTAGACTGGAATTGCATGTAAAGCATAGGAAAAGAGGCAGAACGTCCACAGTGATGCACTTGGCCAAAAAGGGCATATGCGTTTTTTCCTGAATATATTCAGGAAAAAACGCATACGCACTTTTTGGCCAACCAAGCAAGCTTGCAAAGGAAATCTGCACTACAATGAAGTCTCACTGCCCCCCGGTCAAAAGGGCCATCGGAAAAAAGTGTAAAATCCAGAAAGGCAGGACAGGCCATGGAGAACTGGGAGCCTTGTTATGCTGAAGGGCGGGATGTAAATTGCCAATAGCCACTCTGGAGAAGTGTATGGTGTTTCCTGAAACATCTAAAAAACAAAGCAACAGAGCCTAGGGCACTTCCACTTATGGTCCTATAGTTTAGGGAAATTAAAATCAAAAAGACACAGCCACCCCAAAGTTTGGGACGGCTCTGTTTACAAGAACCTCGTTTACGGTACAAGTTCAATATCGCAGAAAGCGAAAAATGGATAAAGAAGTTGTGGTACTTACGTACAATGCAATATCACTCAGCAATGAAATCTATGTCATCAGGCCCGTAGCAGCATAATGAGTGGATTCAGGTATGATGATTCTAAGTGAAATAAGTCACACAGAAAAAGAAACATCATAAGATATCACTAATACACGGAATGTAAACGTGGCTACACAGGAACTGAATTACAAAACAGAACAGGGTCTCAAATGTAGAAAACCAACTTATGCTTGCTTAAGGGGAAAGGTGAGTTGGGGTGCTGCATAAAACCAGAGATTGAAATTAGCACAGATACCGTTCCATAAGCCAAATATGTAATAGACAAGAGCTACTCCTTGCTCAACGAAGTGGACTCAACACCCTGTATTAAACGCCTAAGAATATACCTGACTAGTAAGAATCTTACAACCTATGGATTTATATGTCTCCGAAAGAGAATCAAGCGTGTGTACAGCGGCATAAACGCAGCAGTGATAGGATTGGTGAGGTTCGGTGAGCAAATGCAGACCCTTTGAAGTCATATTGCATGGTACCCATTCCATGGGTCTCAACTCTCCAGGTTTAAGGGATTCTTCCTTCAGCTAAAACATGCATGTGGAACCCAGAGTATGATCCACTGTGTGATCAGGTAACGTGTTCAAATCTGTCTCAGTTTTCGTTCCCTGGTACTCGGGTGCAACATTCCAGATGCTTTACTAACACTCTCCCCACTTGGAGAGTCAGTGTCTTTAACCTCCTGTTTGGCCCAGTTTGCAATTTCTGCGTAAGATGAACAGGAATAGGGAAAACCAATGAGAGACTAGCTGGAGGTGTCTGGACGGGCAAATTTAACTCTCATTTCCCACCAGGAAGAGGAATTAACCAAAGGCTCAGCGTGCCATGCCGGAACCACACTAGGGCCTGAAGCAATCCTGCGGTGTTGCGACCAGCTCACAAGAAAGCGAGTTGAAGAAAGGAGCTCAGGGGCACTGTAATTCACAAACCTGCAGAGTTATAAATGACAGCTATCGTCCAAAAATATATTGAAGTAAGGCTGCCAAGAGCACTTGAAAGCGGGGCAGAATTGCAGGAAACCGATTTCAGGAGGTAGACTGGAATTGCATTTAAAGAATAGGAAAAGTGGCAGAACGTCCACAATGATGCACTTGCCCAAAAAGGGCGTATGCGTTCTCTCTTGAATATATTCAGGAAAAAACGCATACGCCCTTTTTGGCCAACCAAGCAAGCTTGCAAAGGAAATCTGCACTACAATGAAGTCTCACGGCCCCACAGTCAAAAGGGCCATCGGAAAAAAGTGTAAAATCCAGAAAGGCAGGACAGGCCATGGAGAACTGGGAGCCTTGTTATGCTGATGGGCGGGATGTAAATTGCCAACAGCTACTCTGGAGAAGTGTATGGTGTTTCCTGAAACATCTAAAAAACAAAGCAACAGAGCCTAGGGCACTTCCACTTATGGTCCTATAGTTTAGGGAAATTAAAATCAAAAAAACACAGCCACCCCAAAGTTTGGGACGGCTCTGTTTACAAGAACCTCATTTACGGTACAAGTTCAATATCGCAGAAAGCGAAAAATGGATAAAGAAGTTGTGGTACTTACGTACAATGCAATATCACTCAGCAATGAAATCTATGTCATCAGGCCCGTAGCAGCATAATGAGTGGATTCAGGTATGATGATCGAAGTGAAATAAGTCACACAGAAAAAGAAACATCATAAGATATCACTAATACACGGAATGTAAACGTGGCTACTCAGGAACTGAATTACAAAACAGAACAGAGTCTCAAATGTAGAAAACCAACTTATGCTTGCTTAAGGGGAAAGGTGAGTTGGGGTGCTGCATAAAACCAGAGATTGAAATGAGCACAGATACCGTTCCATAAGCCAAATATGTAATAGACAAGAGCTACTCCTTGCTCAACGAAGTGGACTCAACACCCTGTATTAAACGCCTAAGAATATACCTGACTAGTAAGAATCTTACAACCTATGGATTTATATGTCTCCGAAAGAGAATCAAGCGTGTGTACAGCGGCATAAACGCAGCAGTGATAGGATTGGTGAGGTTCGGTGAGCAAATGCAGACCCTTTGAAGTCATATTGCATGGTACCCATTCCATGGGTCTCAACTCTCCAGGTTTAAGGGATTCTTCCTTCAGCTAAAACATGCATGTGGAACCCAGAGTATGATCCACTGTGTGATCAGGTAACGTGTTCAAATCTGTCTCAGTTTTCGTTCCCTGGTACTCGGGTGCAACATTCCAGATGCTTTACTAACACTCTCCCCACTTGGAGAGTCAGTGTCTTTAACCTCCTGTTTGGCCCAGTTTGCAATTTCTGCGTAAGATGAACAGGAATAAGGAAAACCAATGAGAGACTAGCTGGAGGTGTCTGGATGGGCAAATTTAACTCTCATTTCCCACCAGGAAGAGGAATTAACCAAAGGCTCAGCGTGCCATGCCGGAACCACACTAGGGCCTGAAGCAATCCTGCGGTGTTGCGACCAGCTCACAAGAAAGCGAGTTGAAGAAAGGAGCTCAGGGGCACTGTAATTCACAAACCTGCAGATAAATGACAGCTATCGTCCAAAAATATATTGAAGTAAGGCTGCCAAGAGCACTTGAAAGCGGGGCAGAATTGCAGGAAACCGATTTCAGGAGGTAGACTGGAATTGCATTTAAAGAATAGGAAAAGTGGCAGAACGTCCACAATGATGCACTTGCCCAAAAAGGGCGTATGCGTTCTCTCTTGAATATATTCAGGAAAAAACGCATACGCCCTTTTTGGCCAACCAAGCAAGCTTGCAAAGGAAATCTGCACTACAATGAAGTCTCACGGCCCCCCAGTCAAAAGGGCCATCAGAAAAAACTGTAAAATCCAGAAAGGCAGGACAGGCCACGGAGAACTGGGAGCCTTGTTATGCTGATGGGCGGGATGTAAATTGCCAACAGCTACTCTGGAGAAGTGTATGGTGTTTCCTGAAACATCTAAAAAACAAAGCAACAGAGCCTAGGGCACTTCCACTTATGGTCCTATAGTTTAGGGAAATTAAAATCAAAAAGACACAGCCACCCCAAAGTTTGGGACGGCTCTGTTTACAAGAACCTCATTTACGGTACAAGTTCAATATCGCAGAAAGCGAAAAATGGATAAAGAAGTTGTGGTACTTACGTACAATGCAATATCACTCAGCAATGAAATCTATGTCATCAGGCCCGTAGCAGCATAATGAGTGGATTCAGGTATGATGATTCTAAGTGAAATAAGTCACACAGAAAAAGAAACATCATAAGATATCACTAATACACGGAATGTAAACGTGGCTACACAGGAACTGAATTACAAAACAGAACAGGGTCTCAAATGTAGAAAACCAGCTTATGCTTGCTTAAGGGGAAAGGTGAGTTGGGGTGCTGCATAAAACCAGAGATTGAAATTAGCACAGATACCGTTCCATAAGCCAAATATGTAATAGACAAGAGCTACTCCTTGCTCAACGAAGTGGACTCAACACCCCATATTAAACGCCTAATAATATACCTGACTAGTAAGAATCTTACAACCTATGGATTTATATGTCTCCGAAAGAGAATCAAGCGTGTGTACAGCGGCATAAACGCAGCAGTGATAGGATTGGTGAGGTTCGGTGAGCAAATGCAGACCCTTTGAAGTCATATTGCATGGTACCCATTCCATGGGTCTCAACTCTCCAGGTTTAAGGGATTCTTCCTTCAGCTAAAACATGCATGTGGAACCCAGAGTATGATCCACTGTGTGATCAGGTAACGTGTTCAAATCTGTCTCAGTTTTCGTTCCCTGGTACTCGGGTGCAACATTCCAGATGCTTTACTAACACTCTCCCCACTTGGAGAGTCAGTGTCTTTAACCTCCTGTTTGGCCCAGTTTGCAATTTCTGCGTAAGATGAACAGGAATAGGGAAAACCAATGAGAGACTAGCTGGAGGTGTCTGGACGGGCAAATTTAACTCTCATTTCCCACCAGGAAGAGGAATTAACCAAAGGCTCAGCGTGCCATGCTGGAACCACACTAGGGCCTGAAGCAATCCTGCGGTGTTGCGACCAGCTCACAAGAAAGCGAGTTGAAGAAAGGAGCTCAGGGGCACTGTAATTCACAAACCTGCAGAGTTATAAATGACAGCTATCGTCCAAAAATATATTGAAGTAAGGCTGCCAAGAGCACTTGAAAGCGTGGCAGAATTGCAGGAAACCGATTTCAGGAGGTAGACTGGAATTGCATTTAAAGAATAGGAAAAGTGGCAGAACGTCCACAATGATGCACTTGCCCAAAAAGGGCGTATGCGTTCTCTCTTGAATATATTCAGGAAAAAACGCATACGCCCTTTTTGGCCAACCAAGCAAGCTTGCAAAGGAAATCTGCACTACAATGAAGTCTCACGGCCCCCCAGTCAAAAGGGCCATCGGAAAAAAGTGTAAAATCCAGAAAGGCAGGACAGGCCATGGAGAACTGGGAGCCTTGTTATGCTGATGGGCGGGATGTAAATTGCCAACAGCTACTCTGGAGAAGTGTATGGTGTTTCCTGAAACATCTAAAAAACAAAGCAACAGAGCCTAGGGCACTTCCACTTATGGTCCTATAGTTTAGGGAAATTAAAATCAAAAAAACACAGCCACCCCAAAGTTTGGGACGGCTCTGTTTACAAGAACCTCATTTACGGTACAAGTTCAATATCGCAGAAAGCGAAAAATGGATAAAGAAGTTGTGGTACTTACGTACAATGCAATATCACTCAGCAATGAAATCTATGTCATCAGGCCCGTAGCAGCATAATGAGTGGATTCAGGTATGATGATTCTAAGTGAAATAAGTCACACAGAAAAAGAAACATCATAAGATATCACTAATACACGGAATGTAAACGTGGCTACACAGGAACTGAATTACAAAACAGAACAGAGTCTCAAATGTAGAAAACCAACTTATGCTTGCTTAAGGGGAAAGGTGAGTTGGGGTGCTGCATAAAACCAGAGATTGAAATTAGCACAGATACCGTTCCATAAGCCAAATATGTAATAGACAAGAGCTACTCCTTGCTCAACGAAGTGGACTCAACACCCTGTATTAAACGCCTAAGAATATACCTGACTAGTAAGAATCTTACAACCTATGGATTTATATGTCTCCGAAAGAGAATCAAGCGTGTGTACAGCGGCATAAACGCAGCAGTGATAGGATTGGTGAGGTTCGGTGAGCAAATGCAGACCCTTTGAAGTCATATTGCATGGTACCCATTCCATGGGTCTCAACTCTCCAGGTTTAAGGGATTCTTCCTTCAGCTAAAACATGCATGTGGAACCCAGAGTATGATCCACTGTGTGATCAGGTAACGTGTTCAAATCTGTCTCAGTTTTCGTTCCCTGGTACTCGGGTGCAACATTCCAGATGCTTTACTAACACTCTCCCCACTTGGAGAGTCAGTGTCTTTAACCTCCTGTTTGGCCCAGTTTGCAATTTCTGCGTAAGATGAACAGGAATAGGGAAAACCAATGAGAGACTAGCTGGAGGTGTCTGGACGGGCAAATTTAACTCTCATTTCCCACCAGGAAGAGGAATTAACCAAAGGCTCAGCGTGCCATGCTGGAACCACACTAGGGCCTGAAGCAATCCTGCGGTGTTGCGACCAGCTCACAAGAAAGCGAGTTGAAGAAAGGAGCTCAGGGGCACTGTAATTCACAAACCTGCAGAGTTATAAATGACAGCTATCGTCCAAAAATATATTGAAGTAAGGCTGCCAAGAGCACTTGAAAGCGTGGCAGAATTGCAGGAAACCGATTTCAGGAGGTAGACTGGAATTGCATTTAAAGAATAGGAAAAGTGGCAGAACGTCCACAATGATGCACTTGCCCAAAAAGGGCGTATGCGTTCTCTCTTGAATATATTCAGGAAAAAACGCATACGCCCTTTTTGGCCAACCAAGCAAGCTTGCAAAGGAAATCTGCACTACAATGAAGTCTCACGGCCCCCCAGTCAAAAGGGCCATCGGAAAAAAGTGTAAAATCCAGAAAGGCAGGACAGGCCATGGAGAACTGGGAGCCTTGTTATGCTGATGGGCGGGATGTAAATTGCCAACAGCTACTCTGGAGAAGTGTATGGTGTTTCCTGAAACATCTAAAAAACAAAGCAACAGAGCCTAGGGCACTTCCACTTATGGTCCTATAGTTTAGGGAAATTAAAATCAAAAAAACACAGCCACCCCAAAGTTTGGGACGGCTCTGTTTACAAGAACCTCATTTACGGTACAAGTTCAATATCGCAGAAAGCGAAAAATGGATAAAGAAGTTGTGGTACTTACGTACAATGCAATATCACTCAGCAATGAAATCTATGTCATCAGGCCCGTAGCAGCATAATGAGTGGATTCAGGTATGATGATTCTAAGTGAAATAAGTCACACAGAAAAAGAAACATCATAAGATATCACTAATACACGGAATGTAAACGTGGCTACACAGGAACTGAATTACAAAACAGAACAGAGTCTCAAATGTAGAAAACCAACTTATGCTTGCTTAAGGGGAAAGGTGAGTTGGGGTGCTGCATAAAACCAGAGATTGAAATTAGCACAGATACCGTTCCATAAGCCAAATATGTAATAGACAAGAGCTACTCCTTGCTCAACGAAGTGGACTCAACACCCTGTATTAAACGCCTAAGAATATACCTGACTAGTAAGAATCTTACAACCTATGGATTTATATGTCTCCGAAAGAGAATCAAGCGTGTGTACAGCGGCATAAACGCAGCAGTGATAGGATTGGTGAGGTTCGGTGAGCAAATGCAGACCCTTTGAAGTCATATTGCATGGTACCCATTCCATGGGTCTCAACTCTCCAGGTTTAAGGGATTCTTCCTTCAGCTAAAACATGCATGTGGAACCCAGAGTATGATCCACTGTGTGATCAGGTAACGTGTTCAAATCTGTCTCAGTTTTCGTTCCCTGGTACTCGGGTGCAACATTCCAGATGCTTTACTAACACTCTCCCCACTTGGAGAGTCAGTGTCTTTAACCTCCTGTTTGGCCCAGTTTGCAATTTCTGCGTAAGATGAACAGGAATAGGGAAAACCAATGAGAGACTAGCTGGAGGTGTCTGGACGGGCAAATTTAACTCTCATTTCCCACCAGGAAGAGGAATTAACCAAAGGCTCAGCGTGCCATGCCGGAACCACACTAGGGCCTGAAGCAATCCTGTGGTGTTGCGACCAGCTCACAAGAAAGCGAGTTGAAGAAAGGAGCTCAGGGCCACTGTAATTCACAAACCTGCAGAGTTATAAATGACAGCTATCGTCCAAAAATATATTGAAGTAAGGCTGCCAAGAGCACTTGAAAGCGGGGCAGAATTGCAGGAAACCGATTTCAGGAGGTAGACTGGAATTGCATTTAAAGCATAGGAAAAGTGGCAGAACGTCCACAATGATGCACTTGCCCAAAAAGGCCGTATGCGTTCTCTCTTGAATATATTCAGGAAAAAACGCATACGCCCTTTTTGGCCAACCAAGCAAGCTTGCAAAGGAAATCTGCACTACAATGAAGTCTCACGGCCCCCCAGTCAAAAGGGCCATCGGAAAAAAGTGTAAAATCCAGAAAGGCAGGACAGGCCATGGAGAACTGGGAGCCTTGTTATGCTGATGGGCGGGATGTAAATTGCCAACAGCTACTCTGGAGAAGTGTATGGTGTTTCCTGAAACATCTAAAAAACAAAGCAACAGAGCCTAGGGCACTTCCACTTATGGTCCTATAGTTTAGGGAAATTAAAATCAAAAAAACACAGCCACCCCAAAGTTTGGGACGGCTCTGTTTACAAGAACCTCATTTACGGTACAAGTTCAATATCGCAGAAAGCGAAAAATGGATAAAGAAGTTGTGGTACTTACGTACAATGCAATATCACTCAGCAATGAAATCTATGTCATCAGGCCCGTAGCAGCATAATGAGTGGATTCAGGTATGATGATTCTAAGTGAAATAAGTCACACAGAAAAAGAAACATCATAAGATATCACTAATACACGGAATGTAAACGTGGCTACACAGGAACTGAATTACAAAACAGAACAGAGTCTCAAATGTAGAAAACCAACTTATGCTTGCTTAAGGGGAAAGGTGAGTTGGGGTGCTGCATAAAACCAGAGATTGAAATTAGCACAGATACCGTTCCATAAGCCAAATATGTAATAGACAAGAGCTACTCCTTGCTCAACGAAGTGGACTCAACACCCCATATTAAACGCCTAATAATATACCTGACTAGTAAGAATCTTACAACCTATGGATTTATATGTCTCCGAAAGAGAATCAAGCGTGTGTACAGCGGCATAAACGCAGCAGTGATAGGATTGGTGAGGTTCGGTGAGCAAATGCAGACCCTTTGAAGTCATATTGCATGGTACCCATTCCATGGGTCTCAACTCTCCAGGTTTAAGGGATTCTTCCTTCAGCTAAAACATGCATGTGGAACCCAGAGTATGATCCACTGTGTGATCAGGTAACGTGTTCAAATCTGTCTCAGTTTTCGTTCCCTGGTACTCGGGTGCAACATTCCAGATGCTTTACTAACACTCTCCCCACTTGGAGAGTCAGTGTCTTTAACCTCCTGTTTGGCCCAGTTTGCAATTTCTGCGTAAGATGAACAGGAATAGGGAAAACCAATGAGAGACTAGCTGGAGGTGTCTGGATGGGCAAATTTAACTCTCATTTCCCACCAGGAAGAGGAATTAACCAAAGGCTCAGCGTGCCATGCCGGAACCACACTAGGGCCTGAAGCAATCCTGCGGTGTTGCGACCAGCTCACAAGAAAGCGAGTTGAAGAAAGGAGCTCAGGGGCACTGTAATTCACAAACCTGCAGATAAATGACAGCTATCGTCCAAAAATATATTGAAGTAAGGCTGCCAAGAGCACTTGAAAGCAGGGCAGAATTGCAGGAAACCGATTTCAGGAGGTAGACTGGAATTGCATTTAAAGAATAGGAAAAGTGGCAGAACGTCCACAATGATGCACTTGCCCAAAAAGGGCGTATGCGTTCTCTCTTGAATATATTCAGGAAAAAACGCATACGCCCTTTTTGGCCAACCAAGCAAGCTTGCAAAGGAAATCTGCACTACAATGAAGTCTCACGGCCCCACAGTCAAAAGGGCCATCGGAAAAAAGTGTAAAATCCAGAAAGGCAGGACAGGCCATGGAGAACTGGGAGCCTTGTTATGCTGATGGGCGGGATGTAAATTGCCAACAGCTACTCTGGAGAAGTGTATGGTGTTTCCTGAAACATCTAAAAAACAAAGCAACAGAGCCTAGGGCACTTCCACTTATGGTCCTATAGTTTAGGGAAATTAAAATCAAAAAGACACAGCCACCCCAAAGTTTGGGACGGCTCTGTTTACAAGAACCTCATTTACGGTACAAGTTCAATATCGCAGAAAGCGAAAAATGGATAAAGAAGTTGTGGTACTTACGTAGAATGCAATATCACTCAGCAATGAAATCTATGTCATCAGACCCATAGCAGCATAATGAGTGGATTCAGGTATGATGATTCTAAGTGAAATAAGACACACTGAAAAAGAAACATCATAAGATATCACTAATACACGGAATGTAAACGTGGCTACACAGGAACTGAATTACAAAACAGAACAGGGTCTCAAATGTAGAAAACCAACTTATGCTTGCTTAAGGGGAAAGGTGAGTTGGGGTGCTGCATAAAACCAGAGATTGAAATTAGCACAGATACCGTTCCATAAGCCAAATATGTAATAGACAAGAGCTACTCCTTGCTCAACGAAGTGGACTCAACACCCCATATTAAACGCCTAAGAATATACCTGACTAGTAAGAATCTTAAATCCTCTGGATTTATATGTCTCCGAAAGAGAATCAACCGTGTGTACAGCGACATAAACGCAGCAGTGATAGCATTGGTGAGGTTCGGTGAGCAAATGCAAACCCTTTGAAGTCATATTGCATGGTACCCATTCCATGGGTCTCAACTCTCCAGGTTTAAGGGATTCTTCCTTCAGCTAAAACATGCATGTGGAACCCAGAGTATGATCCACCGTGTGATTGGGAAACGTATTCAAATGTGTCTCAGTTTTCGTCCCCTGGTACTTGGGTGCAACATTCCAGACGCTTTACTAACACTCTCCCCACTTGTAGAGTCAGTGCCTTTAACTTCCTGTTTGGCCCAGTTTGAAATTTCTGTGGAAGATGAACAGGAATTGGGAGAACCCATTAGCGACTAGCTGGAGGTGTCTGGACGGGCAAATTTAACTCTCATTTCCCACCAGGAAATGGAATTAACCAAAGGCTGAGAGTGCCATGCCGGAACCACACTAGGGCCTGAAGCAATCCTGCGGTGTTGCGGCCAGCTCACAAGAAAGCGAGTTGAAGAAAGGAGCTTAGGGGCACTGTCATTCACAAACCTGCAGAGTTATAAATGACAGCTATCGTCCAAAAATATATTGAAGTAAGGCTGCCAAGAGGACTTGAAAGCGGGGCAGAATTGCACGAAACCGATTTCAGGAGGTAGACTGGAATTGCATGTAAAGCATAGGAAAAGAGGCAGAACGTCCACAATGATGCACTTGGCCAAAAAGGGCGTATGCGTTTTTTCCTGAATATATTCAGGAAAAAACGCATACGCCCTTTTTGGCCAACCAAGCAAGCTTGCAAAGGAAATCTGCACTACAATGAAGTCTCACTGCCCCCCAGTCAAAAGGGCCATCTGAAAAAAGTGTAAAATCCAGAAAGGCAGGACAGGCCATGGAGAACTGGGAGCCTTGTTATGCTGATGGGCGGGATGTAAATTGCCAACAGCCACTCTGGAGAAGTGTATGGTGTTTCCTGAAACATCTAAGAAACAAAGCAACAGAGCCTAGGGTACTTCCACTTATGGTCCTATAGCTTGGGGAAATTAAAATCAAAAAGACACAGCCACCCCAAAGTTTGGGATGGCTCTGTTTACAAGAACCTCATTTACGGTACAAGTTCAATATCGCAGAAAGCGAAAAATGGATAAAGAAGTTGTGGTACTTACGTACAATGCAATATCACTCAGCAATGAAATCTATGTCATCAGGCCCATAGCAGCATAATGAGTGGATTCAGGTACGATGATTCTAAGTGAAATAAGTCACACAGAAAAAGAAACATCATAAGATATCACTAATACACGGAATGTAAACTTGGCTACACAGGAACTGAATTACAAAACAGAACAGGGTCTCAAATGTAGAAAACCAACTTATGCTTGCTTAAGGGGAAAGGTGAGTTGGGGTGCTGCATAAAACCAGAGATTGAAATGAGCACAGATACCGTTCCATAAGCCAAATATGTCATAGACAAGAGCTACTCCTTGCTCAACGAAGTGGACTCAACACCCCATATTAAACGCCTAAGAATATACCTGACTAGTAAGAATCTTAAATCCTCTGGATTTATATGTCTCCGAAAGAGAATCAAGCGTGTGTACAGAGACATAAACGTAGCAGTGATAGCATTGGTGAGGTTCGGTGAGCAAATGCAAACCCTTTGAAGTCATATTGCATGATACCCATTCCATGGGTCTCAACTCTCCAGGTTTAAGGGATTCTTCCTTCAGCTAAAACATGCATGTGGAACCAGAGTATGATCCACCCTGTGATCGGGAAACGTGTTCAAATGTGTCTCAGTTTTCGTCCCCTGGTACTCGGGTGCAACATTCCAGACACTTTACTAACAGTCTCCCCATTTGGAGAGTCAGTGCCTTTAACCTCCTGTTTGGCCCAGTTTGCAATTTCTGCGTAAGATGAACAGGAATAGGGAGAACCAATGAGAGACTAGCTGGAGGTGTCTGGACGGGCAAATTTAACTCTCATTTCCCACCAGGAAGAGGAATTAACCAAAGGCTCAGCGTGCCATGCCGGAACCACACTAGGGCCTGAAGCAATCCTGCGGTGTTGCGGCCAGCTCACAAGAAAGCGAGTTGAAGAAAGGAGCTCAGGGGCACTGTAATTCACAAACCTGCAGAGTTATAAATGACAGCTATCGTCCAAAAATATATTGAAGTAAGGCTGCCAAGAGCACTTGAAAGCGGGGCAGAATTGCAGGAAACCGATTTCAGGAGGTAGACTGGAATTGCATTTAAAGAATAGGAAAAGTGGCAGAACGTCCACAATGATGCACTTGCCCAAAAAGGGCGTATGCGTTCTCTCTTGAATATATTCAGGAAAAAACGCATACGCCCTTTTTGGCCAACCAAGCAAGCTTGCAAAGGAAATCTGCACTACAATGAAGTCTCACGGCCCCCCAGTCAAAAGGGCCATCGGAAAAAAGTGTAAAATCCAGAAAGGCAGGACAGGCCATGGAGAACTGGGAGCCTTGTTATGCTGATGGGCGGGATGTAAATTGCCAACAGCTACTCTGGAGAAGTGTATGGTGTTTCCTGAAACATCTAAAAAACAAAGCAACAGAGCCTAGGGCACTTCCACTTATGGTCCTATAGTTTAGGGAAATTAAAATCAAAAAAACACAGCCACCCCAAAGTTTGGGACGGCTCTGTTTACAAGAACCTCATTTACGGTACAAGTTCAATATCGCAGAAAGCGAAAAATGGATAAAGAAGTTGTGGTACTTACGTACAATGCAATATCACTCAGCAATGAAATCTATGTCATCAGGCCCGTAGCAGCATAATGAGTGGATTCAGGTATGATGATTCTAAGTGAAATAAGTCACACTGAAAAAGAAACATCATAAGATATCACTAATACACGGAATGTAAACGTGGCTACACAGGAACTGAATTACAAAACAGAACAGAGTCTCAAATGTAGAAAACCAACTTATGCTTGCTTAAGGGGAAAGGTGAGTTGGGGTGCTGCATAAAACCAGAGATTGAAATTAGCACAGATACCGTTCCATAAGCCAAATATGTAATAGACAAGAGCTACTCCTTGCTCAACGAAGTGGACTCAACACCCTGTATTAAACGCCTAAGAATATACCTGACTAGTAAGAATCTTACAACCTATGGATTTATATGTCTCCGAAAGAGAATCAAGCGTGTGTACAGCGGCATAAACGCAGCAGTGATAGGATTGGTGAGGTTCGGTGAGCAAATGCAGACCCTTTGAAGTCATATTGCATGGTACCCATTCCATGGGTCTCAACTCTCCAGGTTTAAGGGATTCTTCCTTCAGCTAAAACATGCATGTGGAACCCAGAGTATGATCCACTGTGTGATCAGGTAACGTGTTCAAATCTGTCTCAGTTTTCGTTCCCTGGTACTCGGGTGCAACATTCCAGATGCTTTACTAACACTCTCCCCACTTGGAGAGTCAGTGTCTTTAACCTCCTGTTTGGCCCAGTTTGCAATTTCTGGGGAAAATGAACAGGAATAGGGAGAACCAATGAGAGACTAGCTGGAGGTGTCTGGACGGGCAAATTTAACTCTCATTTCCCACCAGGAAGAGGAATTAACCAAAGGCTCAGCGTGCCATGCCGGAACCACACTAGGGCCTGAAGCAATCCTGCGGTGTTGCGACCAGCTCACAAGAAAGCGAGTTGAAGAAAGGAGCTCAGGGGCACTGTAATTCACAAACCTGCAGATAAATGACAGCTATCGTCCAAAAATATATTGAAGTAAGGCTGCCAAGAGCACTTGAAAGCGGGGCAGAATTGCAGGAAACCGATTTCAGGAGGTAGACTGGAATTGCATTTAAAGAATAGGAAAAGTGGCAGAACGTCCACAATGATGCACTTGCCCAAAAAGGGCGTATGCGTTCTCTCTTGAATATATTCAGGAAAAAACGCATACGCCCTTTTTGGCCAACCAAGCAAGCTTGCAAAGGAAATCTGCACTACAATGAAGTCTCACGGCCCCACAGTCAAAAGGGCCATCGGAAAAAAGTGTAAAATCCAGAAAGGCAGGACAGGCCATGGAGAACTGGGAGCCTTGTTATGCTGATGGGCGGGATGTAAATTGCCAACAGCTACTCTGGAGAAGTGTATGGTGTTTCCTGAAACATCTAAAAAACAAAGCAACAGAGCCTAGGGCACTTCCACTTATGGTCCTATAGTTTAGGGAAATTAAAATCAAAAAGACACAGCCACCCCAAAGTTTGGGACGGCTCTGTTTACAAGAACCTCATTTACGGTACAAGTTCAATATCGCAGAAAGCGAAAAATGGATAAAGAAGTTGTGGTACTTACGTAGAATGCAATATCACTCAGCAATGAAATCTATGTCATCAGACCCATAGCAGCATAATGAGTGGATTCAGGTATGATGATTCTAAGTGAAATAAGACACACTGAAAAAGAAACATCATAAGATATCACTAATACACGGAATGTAAACGTGGCTACACAGGAACTGAATTACAAAACAGAACAGGGTCTCAAATGTAGAAAACCAACTTATGCTTGCTTAAGGGGAAAGGTGAGTTGGGGTGCTGCATAAAACCAGAGATTGAAATTAGCACAGATACCGTTCCATAAGCCAAATATTTAATAGACAAGAGCTACTCCTTGCTCAACGAAGTGGACTCAACACCCCATATTAAACGCCTAAGAATATACCTGACTAGTAAGAATCTTAAATCCTCTGGATTTATATGTCTCCGAAAGAGAATCAACCGTGTGTACAGCGACATAAACGCAGCAGTGATAGCATTGGTGAGGTTCGGTGAGCAAATGCAAACCCTTTGAAGTCATATTGCATGGTACCCATTCCATGGGTCTCAACTCTCCAGGTTTAAGGGATTCTTCCTTCAGCTAAAACATGCATGTGGAACCCAGAGTATGATCCACCGTGTGATTGGGAAACGTATTCAAATGTGTCTCAGTTTTCGTCCCCTGGTACTTGGGTGCAACATTCCAGACGCTTTACTAACACTCTCCCCACTTGTAGAGTCAGTGCCTTTAACTTCCTGTTTGGCCCAGTTTGAAATTTCTGTGGAAGATAACAGGAATTGGGAGAACCCAATAGCGACTAGCTGGAGGTGTCTGGACGGGCAAATTTAACTCTCATTTCCCACCAGGAAATGGAATTAACCAAAGGCTGAGAGTGCCATGCCGGAACCACACTAGGGCCTGAAGCAATCCTGCGGTGTTGCGGCCAGCTCACAAGAAAACGAGTTGAAGAAAGGAGCTTAGGGGCACTGTCATTCACAAACCTGCAGAGTTATAAATGACAGCTATCGTCCAAAAATATATTGAAGTAAGGCTGCCAAGAGGACTTGAAAGCGGGGCAGAATTGCACGAAACCGATTTCAGGAGGTAGACTGGAATTGCATGTAAAGCATAGGAAAAGAGGCAGAACGTCCACAATGATGCACTTGGCCAAAAAGGGCGTATGCGTTTTTTCCTGAATATATTCAGGAAAAAACGCATACGCCCTTTTTGGCCAACCAAGCAAGCTTGCAAAGGAAATCTGCACTACAATGAAGTCTCACTGCCCCCCAGTCAAAAGGGCCATCTGAAAAAAGTGTAAAATCCAGAAAGGCAGGACAGGCCATGGAGAACTGGGAGCCTTGTTATGCTGATGGGCGGGATGTAAATTGCCAACAGCCACTCTGGAGAAGTGTATGGTGTTTCCTGAAACATCTAAGAAACAAAGCAACAGAGCCTAGGGTACTTCCACTTATGGTCCTATAGCTTGGGGAAATTAAAATCAAAAAGACACAGCCACCCCAAAGTTTGGGATGGCTCTGTTTACAAGAACCTCATTTATGGTACAAGTTCAATATCGCAGAAAGCGAAAAATGGATAAAGAAGTTGTGGTACTTACGTACAATGCAATATCACTCAGCAATGAAATCTATGTCATCAGGCCCATAGCAGCATAATGAGTGGATTCAGGTACGATGATTCTAAGTGAAATAAGTCACACAGAAAAAGAAACATCATAAGATATCACTAATACACGGAATGTAAACTTGGCTACACAGGAACTGAATTACAAAACAGAACAGGGTCTCAAATGTAGAAAACCAACTTATGCTTGCTTAAGGGGAAAGGTGAGTTGGGGTGCTGCATAAAACCAGAGATTTAAATGAGCACAGATACCGTTCCATAAGCCAAATATGTCATAGACAAGAGCTACTCCTTGCTCAACGAAGTGGACTCAACACCCCATATTAAACGCCTAAGAATATACCTGACTAGTAAGAATCTTAAATCCTCTGGATTTATATGTCTCCGAAAGAGAATCAAGCGTGTGTACAGAGACATAAACGTAGCAGTGATAGCATTGGTGAGGTTCGGTGAGCAAATGCAAACCCTTTGAAGTCATATTGCATGATACCCATTCCATGGGTCTCAACTCTCCAGGTTTAAGGGATTCTTCCTTCAGCTAAAACATGCATGTGGAACCAGAGTATGATCCACCCTGTGATCGGGAAACGTTTTCAAATGTGTCTCAGTTTTCGTCCCCTGGTACTCGGGTGCAACATTCCAGACACTTTACTAACAGTCTCCCCATTTGGAGAGTCAGTGCCTTTAACCTCCTGTTTGGCCCAGTTTGCAATTTCTGCGTAAGATGAACAGGAATAGGGAGAACCAATGAGAGACTAGCTGGAGGTGTCTGGACGGGCAAATTTAACTCTCATTTCCCACCAGGAAGAGGAATTAACCAAAGGCTCAGCGTGCCATGCCGGAACCACACTAGGGCCTGAAGCAATCCTGCGGTGTTGCGGCCAGCTCACAAGAAAGCGAGTTGAAGAAAGGAGCTCAGGGGCACTGTAATTCACAAACCTGCAGAGTTATAAATGACAGCTATCGTCCAAAAATATATTGAAGTAAGGCTGCCAAGAGCACTTGAAAGCGGGGCAGAATTGCAGGAAACCGATTTCAGGAGGTAGACTGGAATTGCATTTAAAGAATAGGAAAAGTGGCAGAACGTCCACAATGATGCACTTGCCCAAAAAGGGCGTATGCGTTCTCTCTTGAATATATTCAGGAAAAAACGCATACGCCCTTTTTGGCCAACCAAGCAAGCTTGCAAAGGAAATCTGCACTACAATGAAGTCTCACGGCCCCCCAGTCAAAAGGGCCATCGGAAAAAAGTGTAAAATCCAGAAAGGCAGGACAGGCCATGGAGAACTGGGAGCCTTGTTATGCTGATGGGCGGGATGTAAATTGCCAACAGCTACTCTGGAGAAGTGTATGGTGTTTCCTGAAACATCTAAAAAACAAAGCAACAGAGCCTAGGGCACTTCCACTTATGGTCCTATAGTTTAGGGAAATTAAAATCAAAAAAACACAGCCACCGCAAAGTTTGGGACGGCTCTGTTTACAAGAACCTCATTTACGGTACAAGTTCAATATCGCAGAAAGCGAAAAATGGATAAAGAAGTTGTGGTACTTACGTACAATGCAATATCACTCAGCAATGAAATCTATGTCATCAGGCCCGTAGCAGCATAATGAGTGGATTCAGGTATGATGATTCTAAGTGAAATAAGTCACACAGAAAAAGAAACATCATAAGATATCACTAATACACGGAATGTAAACGTGGCTACACAGGAACTGAATTACAAAACAGAACAGAGTCTCAAATGTAGAAAACCAACTTATGCTTGTTAAGGGGAAAGGTGAGTTGGGGTGCTGCATAAAACCAGAGATTGAAATTAGCACAGATACCGTTCCATAAGCCAAATATGTAATAGACAAGAGCTACTCCTTGCTCAACGAAGTGGACTCAACACCCTGTATTAAACGCCTAAGAATATACCTGACTAGTAAGAATCTTACAACCTATGGATTTATATGTCTCCGAAAGAGAATCAAGCGTGTGTACAGCGGCATAAACGCAGCAGTGATAGGATTGGTGAGGTTCGGTGAGCAAATGCAGACCCTTTAAAGTCATATTGCATGGTACCCATTCCATGGGTCTCAACTCTCCAGGTTTAAGGGATTCTTCCTTCAGCTAAAACATGCATGTGGAACCCAGAGTATGATCCACTGTGTGATCAGGTAACGTGTTCAAATCTGTCTCAGTTTTCGTTCCCTGGTACTCGGGTGCAACATTCCAGATGCTTTACTAACACTCTCCCCACTTGGAGAGTCAGTGTCTTTAACCTCATGTTTGGCCCAGTTTGCAATTTCTGCGTAAGATGAACAGGAATAGGGAAAACCAATGAGAGACTAGCTGGAGGTGTCTGGATGGGCAAATTTAACTCTCATTTCCCACCAGGAAGAAGAATTAACCAAAGGCTCAGCGTGCCATGCCGGAACCACACTAGGGCCTGAAGCAATCCTGCGGTGTTGCGACCAGCTCACAAGAAAGCGAGTTGAAGAAAGGAGCTCAGGGGCACTGTAATTCACAAACCTGCAGATAAATGACAGCTATCGTCCAAAAATATATTGAAGTAAGGCTGCCAAGAGCACTTGAAAGCAGGGCAGAATTGCAGGAAACCGATTTCAGGAGGTAGACTGGAATAGCATTTAAAGAATAGGAAAAGTGGCAGAACGTCCACAATGATGCACTTGCCCAAAAAGGGCGTATGCGTTCTCTCTTGAATATATTCAGGAAAAAACGCATACGCCCTTTTTGGCCAACCAAGCAAGCTTGCAAAGGAAATCTGCACTACAATGAAGTCTCACGCCCCCCAGTCAAAAGGGCCATCGGAAAAAAGTGTAAAATCCAGAAAGGCAGGACAGGCCATGGAGAACTGGGAGCCTTGTTATGCTGACGGGCGGGATGTAAATTGCCAACAGCTACTCTGGAGAAGTGTATGGTGTTTCCTGAAACATCTAAAAAACAAAGCAACAGAGCCTAGGGCACTTCCACTTATGGTCCTATAGTTTAGGGAAATTAAAATCAAAAAGACACAGCCACCCCAAAGTTTGGGACGGCTCTGTTTACAAGAACCTCATTTACGGTACAAGTTCAATATCGCAGAAAGCGAAAAATGGATAAAGAAGTTGTGGTACTTACGTAGAATGCAATATCACTCAGCAATGAAATCTATGTCATCAGACCCATAGCAGCATAATGAGTGGATTCAGGTATGATGATTCTAAGTGAAATAAGACACACAGAAAAAGAAACATCATAAGATATCACTAATACACGGAATGTAAACGTGGCTACACAGGAACTGAATTACAAAACAGAACAGGGTCTCAAATGGAGAAAACCAACTTATGCTTGCTTAAGGGGAAAGGTGAGTTGGGGTGCTGCATAAAACCAGAGATTGAAATTAGCACAGATACCGTTCCATAAGCCAAATATGTAATAGACAAGAGCTACTCCTTGCTCAACGAAGTGGACTCAACACCCCATATTAAACGCCTAAGAATATACCTGACTAGTAAGAATCTTAAATCCTCTGGATTTATATGTCTCCGAAAGAGAATCAACCGTGTGTACAGCGACATAAACGCAGCAGTGATAGCATTGGTGAGGTTTGGTGAGCAAATGCAAACCCTTTGAAGTCATATTGCATGGTAGCCATTCCATGGGTCTCAACTCTCCAGGTTTAAGGGATTCTTCCTTCAGCTAAAACATGCATGTGGAACCCAGAGTATGATCCACCCTGTGATCGGGAAACGTGTTCAAATGTGTCTCAGTTTTCCTCCCCTGGTACTCGGGTGCAACATTCCAGACACTTTACTAAGAGTCTCCCCATTTGGAGAGTCAGTGCCTTTAACCTCCTGTTTGGCCCAGTGTGCAATTTCTGCGTAAGATGAACAGGAATAGGGAGAACCAATGAGAGATTAGCAGGAGGTGTCTGGACGGGCAAATTTAACTCTCATTTCCCACCAGGAAGAGGAATTAACCAAAGGCTCAGCGTGTCGTGCCGGAACCACACTAGGGCCTGAAGCAATCCTGCGGTGTTGCGGCCAGCTCACAAGAAAGCGAGTTGAAGAAAGGAGCTCAGGGGCACTGTAATTCACAAACCTGCAGAGTTATATATGACAGCTATCGTCCAAAAATATATTGAAGTAAGGCTGCCAAGAGGACTTGAAAGCGGGGCAGAATTGCAGGAAACCGATTTCAGGAGGTAGACTGGAATTGCATGTAAAGCATAGGAAAAGAGGCAGAACGTCCACAATGATGCACTTGGCCAAAAAGGGCGTATGCGTTTTTTCCTGAATATATTCAGGAAAAAACGCATACGTCCTTTTTGGCCAACCAAGCAACCTTGCAAAGGAAATCTGCACTACAATGAAGTCTCACTGTCCCCTGGTCAAAAGGGCCATCTGAAAAAAGTGTAAAATCCAGAAAGCCAGGACAGGCCATGGAGAACTGGGAGCCTTGTTATGCTGATGGTCGGTATGTAAATTGCCAACAGCCACTCTGGAGAAGTGTATGGTGTTTCCTGAAACATCTAAAAAACAAAGCAACAGAGCCTAGGGCACTTCCACTTATGGTCCTATAGCTTAGGGAAATTAAAATCAAAAAGACACAGCCACCCCAAAGTTTGGGACGGCTCTGTTTACAAGAACCTCATTTACGTTACAAGTTCAATATCACAGAAAGCGAAAAATGGATAAAGAAGTTGTGGTACTTACGTACAATGAAATAGCACTCAGCAATGAAATCTAAGTCATCAGGCCCGTAGGAGCATAATGAGTGGATTCAGGTACGATGATTCTAAGTGAAATAAGTCACAGAGAAAAAGAAACATCATAAGATATCACTACTACACGGAATGTAAACTTGGCTACACAGGAACTGAATTACTAAACAGAACAGGGTCTCAAATGTAGAAAACCAACTTATGCTTGCTTAAGGGGAAAGGTGATTTGGGGTGCTGCATAAAACCAGTGATTGAAATTAGCACAGATACCGTTCCATAAGCCAAATATGTAATAGACAAGAGCTACTCCTTGCTCAACGAAGTGGACTCAACACCCCATATTAAACGCCTAAGAATATACCTGACTAGTAAGAATCTTAAACCCTATGGATTTATATGTCTCCGAAAGAGAATCAAGTGTGTGTACAGCGGCATAAACGCAGCAGTGATAGGATTGGTGAGGTTCGGTGAGCAAATGCAGACCCTTTGAAGTCATATTGCATGGTACCCATTCCATGGGTCTCAACTCTCCAGGTTTAAGGGATTCTTCCTTCAGCTAAAACATGCATGTGGAACCCATAGTATGATCCACCGTGTGATCGGGAAACGTGTTCAAATGTGTCTCAGTTTTTGTCCCCTGGTACTCGGGTGCAACATTCCAGATGCTTTACTAACACTCTCCCCACTTGGAGAGTTAGTGCCTTTAACCTCCTGTTTGGCCCAGTTTGCAATTTCTGTGGAAAATGAACAGGAATAGGGAGAACCAATGAGAGACTAGCTGGAGGTGTCTGGACGGGCAAATTTAACTCTCATTTCCCACCAGGAAGAGGAATTAACCAAAGGCTCAGCGTGCCATGCCGGAACCACACTACGGCCTGAAGCAATCCTGCAGTTTTGCGGTCAGCTCACAATAAAGCGAGTTGAAGAAAGGAGCTCAGGGGCACTGTAATTCACAAACCTGCAGAGTTATAAATGACAGCTATCGTCCAAAAATATATTGAAGTAAGGCTGCCAAGAGGACTTGAAAGCGGGGCAGAATTGCAGGAAACCGATTTCAGGAGGTAGACTGGAATTGCATGTAAAGCATAGGAAAAGAGGCAGAACGTCCACAATGATGCACTTGGCCAAAAAGGGCGTATGCGTTTTTTCCTGAATATATTCAGGAAAAAACGCATACGCCCTTTTTGGTCAACCAAGCAAGCTTGCAAAGGAAATCTGCACTACAATGAAGTCTCACTGCCCCCCGGTCAAAAGGGCCATCTGAAAAAAGTGTAAAATCCAGAAAGGCAGGACAGGCCATGGAGAACTGGGAGCCTTGTTATGCTGATGGGCGGGATGTAAATTGCCAACAGCCACTCTGGAGAAGTGTATGGTGTTTCCTGAAACATCTAAGAAACAAAGCAACAGAGCCTAGGGCACTTCCACTTATGGTCCTATAGCTTAGGGAAATTAAAATCAAAAAGACACAGCCACCCCAAAGTTTGGGACGGCTCTGTTTACAAGAACCTCATTTACGGTACAAGTTCAATATCGCAGAAAGCGAAAAATGGATAAAGAAGTTGTGGTACTTACGTACAATGCAATATCACTCAGCAATGAAATCTATGTCATCAGGCCCGTAGCAGCATAATGAGTGGATTCAGGTATGATGATTCTAAGTGAAATAAGTCACACAGAAAAAGAAACATCATAAGATATCACTAATACACGGAATGTAAACTTGGCTACACTGGAACTGAATTACAAAACAGAACAGGGTCTCAAATGTAGAAAACCAACTTATGCTTGCTTAAGGGGAAAGGTGAGTTGGGGTGCTGCATAAAACCAGAGATTGAAATGAGCACAGATACCGTTCCATAAGCCAAATATGTCATAGACAAGAGCTACTCCTTGCTCAACGAAGTGGACTCAACACCCCATATTAAACGCCTAAGAATATACCTGACTAGTAAGAATCTTAAAACCTATGGATTTATATGTCTCCAAAAGAGAATCAAGCGTGTGTACAGCGGCATAAATGCAGCAGTGATAGGGTAGGTGAGGTTCAGTGAGCAAATGTAGACCCTTTGAAGTCATATTACATGGTACCCATTCCATGGGTCTCAACTCTCCAGGTTTAAGGGATTCTTCCTTCAGCTAAAACATGCATGTGGAACCCAGAGTATGATCCACCGTGTGATCGGGAAACGTTTTCAAATGTGTCTCAGTTTTCGTCCCCTGGTACTCGGGTGCAACATTCCAGACGCTTTACTAACACTCTCCCCACTTGGAGAGTCAGTGCCTTTAAATTCCTGTTTGGCCCAGCTTGAAATTTCTGTGGAAGATGAAGAGGAATTGGGAGAACCCATGAGCGACTAGCTGCAGGTGTCTGGATGGGCAAATTTAACTCTCATTTCCCACCAGGAAATGGAATTAACCAAAGGCTGAGAGTGCCATGCCGGAACCACACTAGGGCCTGAAGCAATCCTGCGGTGTTGCGGCCAGCTCACAAGAAAGCGAGTTGAAGGAAGGAGCTTAGGGGCACTGGCATTCACAAACCTGCAGAGTTATAAATGACAGCTATCGTCCAAAAATATATTGAAGTAAGCCTGCCAAGAGGACTTGAAAGTGGGGCAGAATTGCACGAAACCAATTTCAGGAGGTAGACTGGAATTGCATGTAAAGCATAGGAAAAGAGGCAGAACGTCCACAATGATGCACTTGGCCAAAAAGGGCGTATGCGTTTTTTCCTGAATATATTCAGGAAAAAACGCATACGCCCTTTTTGGCCAACCAAGCATGCTTGCAAAGGAAATCTGCACTACAATGAAGTCTCACTGCCCCCCGGTCAAAAGGGCCATCTGAAAAAAGTGTAAAATCCAGAAAGGCAGGACAGGCCATGGAGAACTGGGAGCCTTGTTATGCTGATGGACGGGATGTAAATTGCCAACAGCTAATCTGGAGAAGTGTATGGTGTTTCCTGAAACATCTAAAAAACAAAGCAACAGAGCCTAGGGCACTTCCACTTATGGTCCTATAGATTAGGGAAATTAAAATCAAAAAGACACAGCCACCCCAAAGTTTGGGACGGCTCTGTTTACAAGAACCTCATTTACGGTACAAGTTCAATATCGCAGAAAGCGAAAAATGGATAAAGAAGTTGTGGTACTTACGTACAATGCAATATCACTCAGCAATGAAATCTATGTCATCAGGCCCATAGCAGCATAATGAGTGGATTCAGGTACGATGATTCTAAGTGAAATAAGTCACACAGAAAAAGAAACATCATAAGATATCACTAATACACGGAATGTAAACTTGGCTACACAGGAACTGAATTACAAAGCAGAACAGGGTCTCAAATGTAGAAAACCAACTTATGCTTGCTTAAGGGGAAAGGTGAGTTGGGGTGCTGCATAAAACCAGAGATTGAAATTAGCACAGATACCGTTCCATAAGCCAAATATGTAATAGACAAGAGCTACTCCTTGCTCAACGAAGTGGACTCAACACCCCATATTAAACGCCTAAGAATATACCTGACTAGTAAGAATCTTAAACCCTATGGATTTATATGTCTCCGAAAGAGAATCAAGTGTGTGTACAGCGGCATAAACGCAGCAGTGATAGGATTGGTGAGGTTCGGTGAGCAAATGCAGACCCTTTGAAGTCATATAGCATGGTACCCATTCCATGGGTCTCAACTCTCCAGGTTTAAGGGATTCTTCCTTCAGCTAAAACATGCATGTGGAACCCAGAGTATGATCCACAGTGTGATCGGGAAACGTGTTCAAATGTGTCTCAGTTTTTGTCCCCTGGTACTCGGGTGCAACATTCCAGACGCTTTACTAACACTCTCCCCACTTGGAGAGTCAGTGCCTTTAACCTCCTGTTTGGCCCAGTTTGCAATTTCTGCGGAAAATGAACAGGAATAGGGAGAACCAATGAGAGACTAGCTGGAGGTGTCTGGACGGGCAAATTTAACTCTCATTTCCCACCAGGAAGAGGAATTAACCAAAGGCTCAGCGTGCCGTGCCGGAACCACACTACGGCCTGAAGCAATCCTGCAGTTTTGCGGTCAGCTCACAATAAAGCGAGTTGAAGAAAGGAGCTCAGGGGCACTGTAATTCACAAACCTGCAGAGTTATAAATGACAGCTATCGTCCAAAAATATATTGAAGTAAGGCTGCCAAGAGGACTTGAAAGCGGGGCCGAATTGCAGGAAACCGATTTCAGGAGGTAGACTGGAATTGCATGTAAAGCATAGGAAAAGAGGCAGAACGTCCACAATGATGCACTTGGCCAAAAAGGGCGTATGCGTTTTTTCCTGAATATATTCAGGAAAAAACGCATACGCCCTTTTTGGTCAACCAAGCAAGCTTGCAAAGGAAATCTGCACTACAATGAAGTCTCACTTCCCCCCGGTCAAAAGGGCCATCTGAAAAAAGTGTAAAATCCAGAAAGGCAGGACAGGCCATGGAGAACTGGGAGCCTTGTTATGCTGATGGGCGGGATGTAAATTGCCAACAGCCACTCTGGAGAAGTGTATGGTGTTTCCTGAAACATCTAAGAAACAAAGCAACAGAGCCTAGGGCACTTCCACTTATGGTCCTATAGCTTAGGGAAATTAAAATCAAAAAGACACAGCCACCCCAAAGTTTGGGACGGCTCTGTTTACAAGAACCTCATTTACGGTACAAGTTCAATATCACAGAAAGCGAAAAATGGATAAAGAAGTTGTGGTACTTACGTACAATGCAATATCACTCAGCAATGAAATCTATGTCATCAGGCCCGTAGCAGCATAATGAGTGGATTCAGGTATGATGATTCTAAGTGAAATAAGTCACACAGAAAAAGAAACATCATAAGATATCACTAATACACGGAATGTAAACTTGGCTACACTGGAACTGAATTACAAAACAGAACAGGGTCTCAAATGTAGAAAACCAACTTATGCTTGCTTAAGGGGAAAGGTGAGTTGGGGTGCTGCATAAAACCAGAGATTGAAATTAGCACAGATACCGTTCCATAAGCCAAATATGTAATAGACAAGAGCTACTCCTTGCTCAACGAAGTGGACTCAACACCCCATATTAAACGCCTAAGAATATACCTGAGTAGTAAGAATCTTAAAACCTATGGATTTATATGTCTCCAAAAGAGAATCAAGCGTGTGTACAGCGGCATAAATGCAGCAGTGATAGGGTTGGTGAGGTTCAGTGAGCAAATGCAGACCCTTTGAAGTCATATTACATGGTACCCATTCCATGGGTCTCAACTCTCCAGGTTTAAGGGATTCTTCCTTCAGCTAAAACATGCATGTGGAACCCAGAGTATGATCCACCGTGTGATCGGGAAACGTTTTCAAATGTGTCTCAGTTTTCGTCCCCTGGTACTCGGGTGCAACATTCCAGACGCTTTACTAACACTCTCCCCACTTGGAGAGTCAGTGCCTTTAACCTCCTGTTTGGCCCAGTTTGCAATTTCTGCGGAAAATGAACAGGAATAGGGAGAACCAATGAGAGACTAGCTGGAGGTGTCTGGACGGGCAAATTAACTCTCATTTCCCACCAGGAAGAGGAATTAACCAAAGGCTCAGCATGCCATGCCGGAACCACACTACGACCTGAAGCAATCCTGCAGTGTTGCGGCCAGCTCACAAGAAAGCGAGTTTTAGAAAGGAGCTCAGGGGCACTGTCATTCACAAACCTGCAGAGTTATATATGACAGCTATCGTCCAAAAATATATTGAAGTAAGGCTGCCAAGAGGACTTGAAAGTGGGGCAGAATTGCAGGAAAGCGATTTCAGGAGGTAGACTGGAATTGCATGTAAAGCATAGGAAAAGAGGCAGAACGTCCACAATGATGCACTTGGCCAAAAAGGGCGAATGCGTTTTTTCCTGAATATATTCTGGAAAAAACGCATACGCCCTTTTTGGCCAAACAAGCAAGCTTGCAAAGGAAATCTGCACTACAATGAAGTCTCACTGCCCCCCGGTCAAAAGGGCCATCTGAAAAAAGCGTAAAATCCAGAAAGGCAGGACAGGCCATGGAGAACTGGGAGCCTTGTTATGCTGATGGGAGGGATGTAAATTGCCAACAGCCACTCTGGAGAAGTGTATGGTGTTTCCTGAAACATCTACGAAACAAAGCAACAGAGCCTAGGGCACTTCCACTTATGGTCCTATAGCTTAGGGAAATTAAAATCAAAACGACACAGCCACCCCAAAGTTTGGGACGGCTCTGTTTACAAGAACTTCATTTACGGTAGAAGTTCAATATCGCAGAAAGCGAAAAATGGATAAAGAAGATGTGGTACTTATGTACAATGCAATATCACTCAGCAATGAAATCTATGTCATCAGGCCCATAGCAGCATAATGAGTGGATTCAGGTACGATGATTCTAAGTGAGATAAGTCACACAGAAAATGGAACATCATAGGATATCACTACTACACGGAATGGAAACTTGGCTACACAGGAACTGAATTACAAAACAGAACAGGGTCTCAAATGTAGAAAACCAACTTATGCTTGCTTTAGGGGAAAGCTGAGTTGGGGTGCTGCATAAAACCAGAGATTGGAATTAGCACAGATACCGTTCCAAAAGCCAAATATGTAATAGACAAGAGCTACTCCTTGTTCAATGAAGTGGACTCAACACCCCATATTAAACGCCAAAGAATATACCTGACTACTAAGAATCTTAAAACCTATGGATTTATATGTCTCCGAAAGAGAATCAAGGGTGTGTACAGCGGCATAATTGCAGCAGTGATAGGATTGGTGAGGTTCGGTGACCAAATGCAGACCCTTTGAAGTCATATTGCATGGTACCCATTCCATGGGTCTCAACTCTCCAGGTATAAGTATTCTGCCTTCAGCTAAAACATGCATGTGGAACCCAGAGTATGATCCACCATGTGATCGGGAAACGTGTTCAAATGTGTCTCAATTTTCGTCCCCTGGTACTCGGGTGCAACATTCCAGATGCTTTACTAACACTCTCCCCACTTGGAGAGTCAGTGCCTTTAACCTTCTGTTTGGCCCAGTTTGCAATTTCTGTGGAAAATGAACAGGAATAGGGAGAACCCATGAGAGACTAGCTGGAGGTGTCTGGACGGGCAAATTTAACTCTCATTTCCCACCAGGAAGAGGAATTAACCAAAGGCTCAGCGTGCCGTGCTGGAACCACACTAGGGCCTGAAGCAATCCTGCGGTTTTGCGGCCAGCTCACAAGAAAGCGCGTTGAAGAAAGGAGTTCAGGGGCACTCTCATTCAGAAACCTGCAGAGTTATAAATGACAGCTATCGTCCAAAAATATATTGAAGTAAGGCTGCCAAGAGGACTTGAAAGTGGGGCAGAATTGCAGGAAACCGATTTCAGGAGGTAGACTGGAATTGCATGTAAAGCATAGGAAAAGAGGCAAAACTTCCACAATGATGCACTTGGCCAAAAAGGGCGTATGCGTTTTTTCCTGAATATATTCAGGAAAAAACCCATACGCCCTTTTTGGCCAACCAAGCAAGCTTGCAAAGGAAATCTGCACTACAATGAAGTCTCACTTCCCCCCGGGCAAAAGGGCCATCTGAAAAAAGTGTAAAATCCAGAAAGGCAGGACAGGCCATGGAGAACTGGGAGCCTTGTTATGCTGCTGGGCGGGATGTAAATTGCCAACAGCCACTCTAGAGAAGTGTATGGTGTTTCCTGAAACATATAAAAAACAAAGCATCAGAGCCTAGGCCACTTCCACTTATGGTCCTATAGCTTTCGGAAATTAAAATCAAAAAGACACAGCCACCCCAAAGTTTGGGACGGCTCTGTTTACAAGAACCTCATTTACGTTACAAGTTCAATATCGCAGAAAGCGAAAAATGGATAAAGAAGTTGGGATACTTACGTACAATGCAATATCACTCAGCAATGAAATCTATGTCACCAGGCCAGTAGCATCATAATGAGTGGATTCAGGTATGATGATTCTAAGTGAAATAAGTCACACAGAAAAAGAAACATCATAAGATATCACTACTACGCGGAATGTAAACTTGGCTACACAGGAACTGAATTACAAAACAGAACAGGGTCTCAAATGTAGAAAACCAACTTATGCTTGCTTAAGGGGAAAGGTGAGTTGGGGTGCTGCATAAAACCAGAGATTGAAATGAGCACAGATACCGTTCCATAAGCCAAATATGTAATAGACAAGAGCTACCCCTTGCTCAACAAAGTGGACACAACACCCCATATTAAACCCATAAGAATATACCTGACTAGTAAGAATCTTGAAACCTATGGATTTATATGTCTCCGAAAGAGAATCAAGCGTGTGTACAGCAGCATAAACGCAGCAGTGATAGGATTGGTGAGGTTCGGTGAGCAAATGCAGACCCTTTGAAGTCATATTGCATGGTACCCATTCCATGGGTCTCAACTTTCCAGGTTTAAGGGATTCTTCCTTCAGCTAAAACATGCATGTGGAACCCAGAGTATGATTCACCGTGTGATCGGGAAACGTGTTCAAATGTGTCTCAGATTTTGTCCCCTGGTACTCGGGTGCAACATTCCAGACGCTGTACTAACACTCTCCCCACTTGGAGAGTCAGTGCCTTTAACCTCCTGTTTGGCCCAGTTTGCAATTTCTGCGGAAGATGAACAGGAATAGGGAGAACCAATGAGAGACTAGCTGGAGGTGTCTGGACGGGCAAATTTAACTCTCATTTCCCACCAGGAAGAGGAATTAACCAAAGGCTCAATATGCCATGCCGGAACCACACTAGGGCCTGTAGCAATCCTGCAGTGTTGCGGCCAGCTCACAAGAAAGCGAGTTGAAGAAGGGAGCTCAGGGGCACTCTAATTCACAAAACTGCAGAGTTATAAATGACAGCTATCGTCCAAAAATATATTGAAGTAAGGCTGCCAAGAGGACTTGAAAGCGGGGCAGAATTGCAGGAAACCGATTTCAGGAGGTAGACTGGAATTGCATGTAAAGCATAGGAAAAGAGGCAGAACGTCCACAATGATGCACTTGGCCAAAAAGTGTGTTTGTGTTTTTCCTGAATATATTCAGGAAAAAACGCATACGCACTTTTTGGCCAACCAAGCAAGCTTGCAAAGGAAATCTGTACTACAATGAAGTCTCACTGCCCCCCGGTCAAAACGGCCATCTGAAAAAAGTGTAAAATCCAGAAAGGCAGGACAGGCTATGGAGAACTGGGAGCCTTCTTATGCTGTTGGGCGGGATGTAAATTGCCAACAGCCACTCTGGAGAACTGTATGGTGTTTCCTGAAACATCTAAAAAACAAAGCAACAGAGCCTAGGGCACTTCCACTTATGGTCCTATAGCTTAGGGAAATTAAAATCAAAAAGACACAGCCACCGGAAAGTTTGGGCCAGCTCTGTTTACAAGAACCTAGTTTATGGTACAAGTTCAAATCGCAGAAAGCGAAAAATGGATAAAGAAGTTGTGGTACTTACGTAGAATGCAATATCACTCAGCAATGAAACCTATGTCATCAGGCCCGTAGCAGCATAATGAGTGGATTCAGGTACGATGATTCTAAGTGAAATAAGTCACACAGAAAAAGAAACATCATAAGATATCACTAATACACGGAATGTAAACTTGGCTACACAGGAACTGAATTACAAAACAGAACAGGGTCTCAAATGTAGAAAACCAACTTATCCTTGCTTAAGGGGAAAGGTGTGTTGGGGTGCTGCAAAAAACCAGAGATTGAAATTAACACACATACCGTTCCATAAGCCAAATATGTAATAGACAAGAGCTACTCCTTGCTCAACGAAGTGGACTCAACACCCCATATTAAAAGCCTAAGAATATACCTGACTAGTAAGAATCTTAAAACCTATGGATTTATATGTCTCCGAAACAGAATCAAGCATGTGTACAGTGGCGTAAACGCAGCAGTGATAGGATTGGTGAGGTTCGGTGAGCAAATGCAGACCCTTTGAAGTCATATTGCATGCTACCCATTCCATGGGTCTCAACTCTCCAGGTTTAAGGGCTTCTTCCTTCAGCTAAAACATGCATGTGGAACCTAGAGTATGATCCAGCGTGTGATCGTGAAATGTGTTCAAATGTGTCTCAGGTTTCGTCCCCTGGTACTCGGGTGCAACATTCCAGATGCTTTACTAACACTCTCCCCACTTGGAGAGTCAGTGCCTTTGACCTCCTCTTTGGCCCAGTGTGCAATTTCTGCGGAAGATGAACAGCAACAAGGAGAACCAATGAGAGACTAGCTGGATGTGTCTGGACGGGCAAATTTAACTCTCATTTCCCACCAGGAAGAGGAATTAACCAAAGGCTCAGTGTGCCGTGCCGGAGCCACACTAGGGCCTGAAGCATTCCTGTGGTGTTGCGGCCAGCTCACAAGAAAGCGAGTTGAAGAAAGGAGCTCAGGGGCATTGTCATTCACAAACCTGCAGAGTTATAAATGACAGCTATCGTCCAAAAATATATTGGAGTAAGGCTGCCAAGAGGACTTGAAAGTGGGGCAGAATTGCAGGAAACCGATTTCAGGAGGTACACGGGAGTCGCTCTTAAAGCATAAGAATAGAGACAGAACTTGGAAAATAATGCACTTGGCAAAAAAGTGCATATCTGTTTTATCCAGAGCTCTCATAACTGATGGGAGGAGATTCCCAGCAGGCTCCAACTGCCACCTGAAGGCTCACGTTGCCAAGGCAACGTGAGCAAGCCAGGCAGGAGTTACCTCCCAGCAGACGTCCCACCTCACAGAAGGGTGAGCAACCCAGCCAACATCAGTCTCTCACCAGAGGGCCCACATCTCCAAGGGAATGGGAACCAGGCAGGAGTGTCTTCACACCAGTGGGACAACATCATCGAAAGGTGAGGTACTCAGCACATGTGTCCTCAATCCAGAGGACCCACATCACCAAGGGCCTCAGAGTGAGGCAGGCAGGAGTAGCCTCACAACACTGGGCCCATAGAATAAAAAAGTGAGGAATCCAGCAGTTGGAACCTCCCAGCAGGCGACCCAGAGCACTGAGGCTATGGGATCCAGGCCACAGTGAACTCACAGAAGAGGGCCCATGTCATGAAACTGAAAAACCCAGCCATTGGGACCACAGAGCAGGAGGCCCACATCCCCATGGGGATGGAAATCTGGTAGGAGTGTCCTCGAACCACTGAGAACGTATCAGAAAATTTTGGGAGACCAGCAGTTAAGGCCTGACGCCAGAGGACCCTCATCACCAAGGGCAGGAGGCTCCCAGCAGGCTCCAACTGCCACCAGAGTGCTGACGTCACCAAGGCGATGTGTGCCAACCAGGCACGAATGACCTCACAGCAGAGGGCCCACCTCAGAGAAGTGTGACGAACCCAGTCAGGATCAGACTCGCACCAGAGGGCCCACATCACCAAGGGGATGGGAACCAGGCAGGAGTGTCCCCACACCAGTGGGACAACATCATCGAAAGGTGAGGATCCCAGCACATGTAGCCTCAAACCAGAGGAACCACATCACCAAGGGGTTCAGAATTAGGCTGGCAGGACCGGCCTCACAACACAGGGTCCATAGAATATAAAAGTTGAGGAATCCAGCAGTTGGAACCTCCCAGCAAGTGGCCCAGAGCACCGAGGCTATGGGATCCAGGCCGCAGTGAACTCACAGCAGAGGGCCCACATCATGAACCTGTGAGCAGCCCAGCCGTTGGCACCTCAGAACAGAAGGCCCACATCCCCATTGGGATGGGAACCTGGCAGGAGTGGCCTCGCACCACTTAGCACATATCAGAAAATGTTAGGAGCCCTCCAGTTAGGGCCTGACGCCAGGGGGCCCTCATAACTGAGGGGAGGAGACTCCCAGCAGGTTCCAACTGCCAACAGAGGGCCCACGTCTACAAGGTGGCATGCGCCAGCCAGGCAGTAGTGACCTCACAGCAGAGGGCCTATCTCACAGAAGGGTGAGGAACCGAGGCAGGATGAGACTCTCGCCAGAGGGCTCACAACACCAAGGGGATGGGAACCAGTCAGGACTGTCCTCCCACCAGTGGGGCCACATCATCGAAAGGTGAGGAACCCAGCACATGTGGCCTCAAACCAGAGGACCCACATCACGAAGGGGTTGCGAGTGAGGCAGGCAGGAGGAGCATCGCAACACAGGACCCATAGAATACAAAAGTTGAGGAATCGAGCAGTTGGAACCTCCCAGCAGGCGGCCCAGAGCACAGAGGCTATGGCATCCAGGCCAGAGTGAACTAACAGCAGAGAGCCCACATCATGAAATTGTGAACAACCCAGCCGTTGGGACCTCAGAGCAGAAGGCCCACATCCCAATGGGGATGTGAACCTGGCTGGAGTGTCCTCGAACCACTGGGCACACATCACAAAAGGTGGGGAGCCGAGCAGTTAGGGCCTGACGCCAGAGGGCCCTCATCACCGAGGGGAGGAGGCTCCCAGCAGGCTCCAAGTGCCACCAGAGGGCTCATGTCCACAAGGCGAGGTGAGCAAGCCAGGCAGGAGTGACCTCACAGCAGACGGCCCACCTCACAGAAGGGTGAGGAACCCAGCCAGGATCAGACTCTCAACAGAGGGCCCACATCACCAAGGGGATGTGAACCAGGCAGGAGTCTCCTAAGACCATTGGTCCCACATCATCGAAAGGTGAGGAACCCAGCACATGTTGCCTCAAACCAGACGACACACATCACGAAGGGGCTGGGAGTGAGGCAGGCAGGAGGATCCTCACAACAGAGGGCCTAAAAAATTAAAAAAGTGAGGAATCCAGCAGTTGGAACCTCCCAGCAGGCGGCCGAGAGCACAGAAGCTATGGGATGCAGGCAGGAGTGAACTAACACCAGAGAGCCCACATCATGAAACTGTGAGCAACCCAGGCATTGGGACCTCAGAGCAGAAAGCCCACATCCCCATGGGGATGGGAACCTGACAGGAGTGTCCTGGCATCACTGGGCTCACATCAGAAAACGTGGGGAGCCCAGCAGTTAGGGCCTGATGCTAGAGGGCCGTCATCACCGAGGGCAGGAGGATCCCAGCAGGTTCCATGTGCCAACAGAGGGCCCACGTCGCCAAGGTGATGTGTGCAAGTCAGGCAGGATTGACCTCACAGCAGACAGCCTACCTCACAGAAGAGTGAGGAACCCAGCCAGGATAAGACTGTCACCAGAAGGCCCACATCACCAAGGGGATGGGAACCAGGCAGGAGTGTCCTCACACCAGTGGGGCCACATCATTGAAAGTTGCGGAACCCAGCACATGTGGCCTCAAACGAGAGGACACACATCACGAAGGGGCTGGGAGTGAGGCAGGCAGGAGGATCCTCGCAACAGAGGGCCTAAAAAATTAAAAAAGAGAGGAATCCAGCAGTTGGAACCTCCCAGCAGGCGGCCAAGAGCACAGAGGCTATGGGATCCAGGCCACAGTGAACTAACACCAGAGAGCCCACATCATGAAATTGTGATCAACCCAGCCGTTGGAACCTCAGAGCAGAAGGCCCACATCCCCATGGAGATGGGAACCTAAGAGGAGTGCCCGAGCATCACTGGGCTCACTAAGAAAATTTGGGGAGCCCAGCAGTTAGGACCTGACGTCAGAGAGCCCTCATCACAGAGGTGAGGAGGCTCCCAGCAGGGTCCAAATGCCACCAGAGGGCTCATGTCAACAAGGCGAGGTGAGCAAGCCAGGCAAGAGTTACCTGATAGTAGAGGGCCCACCTCACAGATGGGTGAGGAACCCAGCCAGGATCAGACTCTCACCAGAGGACCCACATCACAAAGGGGATGGGAACCAGTCAGGTTTATCCTCACACCAGTGGGGCCTCATCATCTTAAGGTGAGGAACCCAGCACATGTGTCCTCAAACCAGAGGACCCACATCACCAAGGGCCTTGGAGTGAGGCAGGCAGGAGTAGCCTCACAACACAGGGCACATAATATAAAAAACGTGAGGATTCCAGCATTTAGACCTCCAGCAGGCGGCTCAGAGCACCGAGGCTATGGGATCCAGGGCGCAGTGAACTCACAGCAGAGGGCCCACATCATAAAACTGTGAGCAACCCAGGCGTTGGGACCTCAGCACAGAAGGCCCACATCCCCATGGGAATGGGAACCTGGCTGGAGTGTCCTCGCACCACTGGGCACACATCAGAAAATGTGGGGAGCCCACCATTTAGGGCCTGACGCCAGAGGGCCGTCATCACCTAGAGGAGGAGGCACCCTGCATGCTTCAACTGCCACCAGAGGGCTCACGTCTCCAAGGTGACGTGTGCCAGCCAGGCAGGAGTGACCTCACAGCAGAGGGCCTACCTCACAGAACGTTGAGGAACCCAGCCAGGATTACACTCTCACCAGAGGGCCCACCTCACCAAGGGGATGGGAACCAGGCAGGAGTGTCCTCACACGAGTGGGGCCACATCATTGAAAGGTGAGGAACACAGCGCATGTGGCCTCAAGCAATAGGACAGTCATCACCAAGGGGCTGGCAGTGAGGCAGGCAGGAGGAGCCTCACAACAGAGGGCACATAGAATAAAAAGTTGAGGAATCCAGCAGTTGGAACCTCCCAGCAGGCGGCTCAGAGCACCGATGATAAGGGATCCTTGCCAGAGTGTACTCACAGCAGAGGGCCCACATCATGGTACTGTGAGCAAGCCAGCCGTTTTGACCTCAGAGCAGAAGGCCCATATCCCCATGGGGATGGGAACCTGGCAAGAGTGTCCTCAATCACTTGGTGCACATCAGATTATGTGGGGAGCCTAGCAGTTATGGCCTAAGGCAAGAGGGCCCTCATCACCGAGGGGAGGAGGATCCCAGCACACTCCACTGCCAGCAGAGGGCCCACGTCGCCAAGGTGACGTGTGCCAGACAGGCATGACTGACCTCACAGCAGAGGGCCCACCTCACAGAAGGGTGAGGAACCCAGCCAGGATCAGACTCTCACCTGAGGGCCCACATCAGCAAGGGGATGGGAACCAGTCAGGACTGTCTTCCCTCCAGTGGGGCCACATCATCGAAAGGTGTGGAACCCAGCACATGTGGCCTCAAATCAGAGGACACATATCACAAAGGGAATGGGAGTGAGGCAGGCAGGAGTACCCTAAAAATAGAGGGCCCAAAGAATAAGAAAGGTGAGGAATTCAGCAGTTGGAACCTCCCAGCAGGCGACCAAGAGCACAGAAGTTATGGGATGCAGGCAGGAGTGAACTAACAGCAGAGAGCCCACATCATGAAACTGTGAGCAACCCAGGCGTTGGGACCTCAGAGCAGAAGGCCCACATCCCAATGGGGATGTGAACCTGGCTGGAGTGTCCTCGCACCACTGGGCACACATCACAAAATGTGGGGAGCCCAGCAGTTAGGGCCTGACCCAAGAGGCCCCTCATCACCGGGGGGAGCAGATTCCCAGCACGCTGCAACTGCCACCACACGGCTGACTTCACCAAGGCAATGTGTGCCAGCCATGCAGGAGTGACCTATCAGCAGAGGGTCTCCCTCACAGAAGGGTGAGGAACACAGCCAGGAACAGACTCTCACCAGGGGGTCCACATAACCACGTGGATGAGAACCAGGCAGGAGTGTCCTCACACTAGTGGGGCCACATCATCGAAAGGTGAGGAACCCAGCAAAGGTGGCCACAAACCAGAGGACCCACATCACCAAGGGGTTGAGAGTGAGGTAGGTGTCTGGGCGGGCATATTTAACACTCATTTCCCACCAGGAAGAGGAATTAACCAAAGGCTCAGCGTGCCCTGCCAGAAGCAGATTAGGGCCTGAAGCAGTCTTGCGGGTTTGCGGCCAGCTCACAAGAAAGCGAGTTGAAGGAAGGAGCTCAGGGGCCCTGTAATTCACAAACCTGCAGAGTTATAAATGACAGATAACGTCCAAAAATATATTGAAGTAAGGCTGCGAAGAGGACTTGAAAGCGGGGCAGAATTGCAGGAAACCAATTTCAGGAGGTAGACTGGATTTGCATTTAAAGCATAGGAAAAGAGGCAGAACATCGACAATGATGCACTTGGCAAAAAAGGGCGTATGAGTTTGTTCCTGAATATATTCAGGAAAAAACACATACGCCCTTTTTGGCAAACCAAGCAAGCTTGCAATGGAAATCCAAACTACTATGAAGTGTCACTTCCCCCCGGTCTAAAGGGCCATCTGAGAAAAGTGTAAAATCCAGAAAGGCAAGACAGGCCATGGGGAAAAAGGAGCCTTGTTATGCTGATGGGCAGGATGTAAATTGCCAACAGCCACTCTGGAGAAGTGTATGGTGTTTCCTGATACATCTGAAAAACAAAGCAACAGAGTCTAAGGCATTTCCACTTATGGTCCTATAGCTTAGGGAAATTAAAATCAAAAAGACACAGCCACCCCAAAATGTGGGACGGCTCTGTTTACAAGAACCTCTTTTACGGTACAAGTTCAATATCACAGAAAGTGAAAAATGGATAAAGAAGCTGTGGTACTTACGTACAATGCAATATCACTCAGCAATGAAATCTATGTCATCAGGCCCCTAGCAGCATAATGAGTGGATTCAGGTACGATGATTCTAAGTGAAATAAGTCACACAGAAAAAGAAACTTCACAAGATATCACTACTACACGGAATATAAACTTGGATACACAGGAACTGAATTACAAAACAGAACAGGGTCTCAAATGTAGAAAATCAACTTATGCTTGCTTAAGGGGAAAGGTGAGTTGGGGTGCTGCATAAAACCAGAGTTTGAAATTAGCACACATACCGTTCCATAAGGCAAATATATAATAGACAAGACCTACCCCTTGCTCAACGAAATGGACTCAACAATGAGGTATCACCTCACACCTGTTAGAATGGGCATTATCTGAAAATCTACAAACAACAAATGCTGGAAAGGGTGTGGAGAAAAGGAACCCTCTTCCACTATTGTTGGGAATATAAATTGATACAGTCTCTATGGAGAACAATATGGAGTTTCTTAAGAAACTAATAATAGAATTACCATATGATACAGCAATCCCAGTAATGGACATATACCCAGACAAAACCATAAATCAAAAAGAGACATTCAACGCAATGTTCATTGCATCACTATTTACAATATCGAGGTAATGGAAGCAACCTAAATGCCCACAGGCAGACGAATGCATAAATATGTGGTACATATATAAAATGGAATATTACTAAAGCCATGAAAAGAATGAAATTGGGTCATTTGTAGAGACGTCAATGGATCTGGAGACTGTCATACAGAGTGAAGTAAGTGAGAAAGAGAAAAACAAATCTTGTATATTCATGCATATATGTGGAACCTAGAAAAACTGTACAGATTAACCATTTTGCAAGGCATAAATAGAGCAACAGATATAGACAAGAAACCTATGGACAACAAGGGGGGAAAGCTCTTGGGGGGGTGGTGGTGGGAGGAGTTGTGAGATTGGGTTTGGCATGTAAACATTTATATGTATAAAATAGATAACCAATAAGAACCTGCTGTATAAAAATATAAAATAAAATTCAAAATTAAAAAGAAATAAAATTTAAAAAATAAAACAGAAAAAACAATTATTCCCTTCACATACATGTATTTATATGAATAAATTATTTCCATGCTTATATCTGTAAATACAAAAAAGAGGAATAAAATCTACCTTCAACCAAAAACGAAAAAGAGAAAAAAAAAACAGAACCCACCAGTTACTCAGAGGAAAACCGTATCAGGGCACTTGCTCCAGTTGTAAACAATTCTGAAGTTGGTCAGTGGTGGGGAATCGTCTCCCATTCAGCCAGCAGCCCCCACACAACAAGCATCCTCATTGCAAAGCTGGGGCACCGTGCCGAGGCATCTGTGAGTAAACGTGAGCTGAGCCCCAGGCCAGTTGCTGCTGAACTGTTCCCACCCTTCCCAGGTAAAACACCTGAATATATACAAGGACTTGAAAGCCTAGAGGAAGGGCCATGGAGCCACACGAGTGACAGCATGCCAGCTGACTTGGTGCCTGCAGGCCAGCCAGGATGGTCCTGGCCCTGGGTGCTCTTCTGGAAGATTTCCATTTCCCTGCCTGAGATACCCGTCCTGTCCCTGCCCCCACTGCTTTTCTCCTTCCTCACCTCTGCCCAGGGAGAAATTCCAGCAGCAGGTATGGGTGACACATCCTCTTCTTTAGCAGGTGGCAGCCTGGCAACTGCTGCAGAAAGTCCAGCAGAGCCCCACTCACACTGGGCCACCAACAAAGCCGTGGCCTCTCACTCCCTCCCACCAGCCCAGCCCCGAGACTGCTGACAGGGCAGAGAAAATGGTGTCAGGCACAGCTGCAGGGGCTCTTGCCGCCTGGAGTGGCATTTATATTGATCTCAACCCAGGCACACCTGGGGAGGGCTGGCCGGCACGGTAAGGCTGCCCAGGTCAGCCAATCATCACCCCTCAGGGGCTCACAGTTGCAGAAAATGGAACTTGCTGAACCGGCCAGGTCCAAGGAACAGGTGTGGGCTCCTGAGAGTCAGGATAGACAAGGGGCTGCAGCTTTGGCTTGTTTTCTAATCATTTTATCTGGCCCATGAGTGGGAGACAACTTCAAGAAAACCCTCTCCTAATGAGAGAAACCCAGGAGTCAGGGAGAGGAGGGGTGGGTGGTGGTTGGAGACAGAGGCCTGGTGCCCTGGGTGCAGTGGAAGTCTCTGGAAGACCAGGTGGAGGGAGGCCACACAGAGTGATGCCCAGGGTCACAGACCTGTCGGAGCTGCTGTTTGTTAGTTCAAGTCCTGCTCTGAGGTGCTCTGTGTCAGCTCTGAGTGACAGGTGAGCTGGGGGTGCTCTTCAATGAGGGCTATGTGCACGGTTCCTGTGTGCCCAGCCCTGCCACGGTACCTGCAAGGGTAGCTCTGTATCCTGGGAGGGGCCTGACCATGAGAGCCCCGTGGGCTGGGTTGGGGGTGGGGTACCTGCCCAGGAGAGCTCCATATCCTGGGATTGGCCTGACCACGAGAGCCCCATGGGCTGCTGGGGACCTGGTAAAGGATGTCAGGACAGTCAGTGAAGCCACCGAGGATATACCTCCAGTTGCTCCTGATTCCTACACCCTGCTGGTCATTCTACCAACCACCAGGACATGGTATTCTGTATTAGTCTTCAATGATGCCTTCTTTTGTATTCCATTAGTCCCAGAGTCACAAGAAATTTTGGCTTGTGAGTGGCAGGACTCAACATACAACTAAAACAATACTTCCGGGCCGTCTTGCCCCAAGGGTTCAAAAATTCCCACACCATCTTTGGGGAAAGCTTAGCTAAAGACCGAAAAGTTCTACCTCTGGAAAAGGAAACCCTCCTTCAATATGCAGACGACATTCTGATCGCCAGCCCTACTAAGGAGGCCTCTGAACTACCAAGCCAATAAAGGATAGAAGTTGTCCAAGAAAAAGCTCAAATATCACAGACTGCGGTGACCTGCCTGGGCTTCATTCTCACACAAGGTCGGAGAAGCCCATCCCAGGAAAGGGAAGAAACCATTTGCAGCCTTACCCCTTCCTAAAACTAGAAGACAGCTTAGGGGTTCCTGGGGAGGCCAGGGTTTGCTGCTTCTGGATCCCTAACTACAGTCTACTAGCTGGGCCTCTATATGAAACACTGAAAGGAAAAGATGATGATCCTTTTGAACAGAATCCAGAAGTGGCCTTTCAAGAATGGAAAGAGCAGTCAATTCAGACCCTTGCCCTGGAACTCCCTAATTGAGCTAAACCCTTTGACCTTTCCATTCCTAGTGAAAGGTGAATCGCCACTGGAGAATTAGTGCAAAAACTGGGACCACTTGAAATGGAACAACGCAAGAATGCCATCCAGGTAGGATAAACTACAGTCACCAAGGGGCTTGGCCCACTGCCACATCTGGCCAAGATACTGGCGGTATCTAAAAACCTGGAAATCAGCAGCCCAAAAGGCCACCTCCCTCCTAAGGGAAAAGGACCCCACGTGGTGATCCTAATCACCAACCATGCCCTGAAGTTGCAGGGTTCGCTCCGTGGGCACACCGACCTCGAGTGAGGAGGCCCTCCAACTCCAACATCCAGAGAGATAACCGGGGGCAACAGGGCACCATGACGACTCGTGTGAACATCACTTGACCTGGAGTTTCTCTCATAAAACAACAATAGTGTGTCCCGAAGGAGTAGACTACTGCTTGCAGGACTTACTGCACCCGGAGGGGAGCTAATAATCTTGGCGGGGGAACCGTATATCACACTGTCACCATAGAAAAGCCTACAGACACCGTGATGATGGTGGCCAATAAGACCAGCTGGACTCCTGTTTACTTCAAAAGGCTGTTGACTCAGTGGCCATCATGGGTCACCACTGACCCTGGACTGTCTGGGAGTTGAGCGGGCAGGGCTCTGACACCTGGTGCTGTTTTTACGTTAATTCAGGGGCCTAATTGAAGAAAGAGCAGACTACTGGTCAGAGCATCTAGGCTGGCAGAAACGGTCAGCCTAAGGTGGCCGAACAAATGTGGGGCGGGGTGAAACCGGCCCCCACAGCGTCTCTGCACATCTCTTTCCTGGACCCTTAAAGGTCATTAGAATCTATAACACTTCCAATGCTGGTGCTCAGGCGGACGAGCAGGGAGGCAGGGGTCCTGGGGCCAATCAACGTCACCTGGAGGCTGCTGGGGAGAAGTTCTGACCCTCGTCCCCTGGTATGAGGGCTCCCAACTCAGCACTCAGCAGTTACAGAAGAAGGGTCTGCACCCTCAGCACTCCAAGAATGAGGAACGGGACAAAAGGCAGAGGAGGGGTTTGTCCCCAGCAAAGCCCATTAAAAATCCCTGGGAGATAAAAATAGAATCTGGGCAATAAAGTCAAGTCTGACCTTTTTTATCCTTTGTGCTTTGTCTAATTTCACGTGCTCCTAGGGTTCCGCATGCAGAGGTTCCACACCCGGCACTTCAGACCAGATTTCCTAGTGCAGAATGGCTGGGTCGACACCTCAGCTCCTGGGGCCCAGTGCAGACTCCGAGATATAGAGCCTGAGCTGCAGCCAACCCGGCCCTCCAGAGCTCCGCCCCCTCCCTCCCACTGACTCTGACAGGATCTCTACACAGCAGCCCAGCCCACAGCCCACGCAGTAGTGTATGCTCTCACCTCTCCATTCTCTGATCAAAATATAAAGTTTCCTTTGCTTGGGAACCAAACTCAGTCTCGATCTGTTGGCCCCAATGACACTGGACAGGGGGACCCTTGTTGGCGTCCACTCTGGAGGATCAGTAACAGAAATTGAGACTATTGTAACGTCAATGAACAGATGTGTGAGCCAAACTGTAGTTAACATAGAACAGTTTGTAAGGCTCGGGTAAAATAAGATGTTTCTAACACTTCCATTTGATATTTCCATCACTTTATTATAAGCAAGTTCAGTGAAAAGGTTTGTCTTATTTGTCAGGTCAATATTAGAGAAATGAAGTGATTTCTTTCCAAGGATGTACATCTAATAATCTTGGTTAAAGCTTCAATCTTGTTTTAAATGCTTTTCCATTGAAAATGATACCTCTCTTTAAGCTCCCCCATTTCTGAGAAGTATAAAATCTTGTAGTTTATTATTATCAAAGGGGAAAGGTGGGAGGAGGGATAAATTAACAGTTTGGAATTAACACATACACACTGCTATGTATAAAATAGATCATCAACAAGGAACTACTGTATAGCACAGGGAACTACACTCAATATTTTGCAATAACCTATAAGGGGAAATAATCGGAAAAAGAATAGATATTTTTATTGACATCATCTATCAATGACAGTTAAAGTGTAACCTAAGGGAAGCCGGTGGTGAGTGCTTCTGACCCTGAAGACTTCAATCATCTAAAGTTTGGACTCTGCCTACTTCCCAAGGCCCTTAATGAACATATGTGTAGCCGTAGCTTAAAAAACTCCCCAGTTTGGGTTTCGGGGAGACACTGATTTTGAAAAAGCCCTGGTGTTCTCCTTACATGAATGGGACTCTTCCTACTGCTAAAACATGTCTGTCACACCCAGAGGATGGTATACCGTCTGATCGGGAAGAGTTTGGAAAAGGCATCTCATCTCCTCATCTCCTGGTGCTCGGGTTCACCCCTCCAGCGTCTTTACTAACAGTCTCCCCACTTGGAGATGTCAGCACTGTCAACATCCTGTTGCGTACAGTTTGGAATTTGTCCAGAGGATGAAGCGGAAGGATGAGGAACAATGAGAGACAAGTCCTAGGTGTTCAGACAGGCACATGTCACTCTAATTTCCAATCAGGAAGATGAATTGACCAAAGGCTAGGGTTGCCCATGGAAACAGTATAGGGCTTGAGGAAATCCCACTGCTTTGTGGCCAGTTCCCATAAACACAAGTTGAACAATGGAACTCAGGGGCAGTAAAATTCACGAAACTGCAGAGTTGAAAATATCTATCACTGAAAAATGTCTTGAGGAAAGTCAGAGAAAAGGATTGGTAAGCAAGGGAGAATGGCAGGAAAGGGATTTGAGGAGGTAGAAAGGACTCGCCATTAAGCACAAGAAAAGGGGCTGAACATTGCCAACATTGCAGTTGGGCAAAAAGGCTGTATGCGTTTCTTTCTGTATATATTCAAGAATAGGGCATACACTTTTTTAGCCAACCAAACAGGTGGGCACTGGAAATCAATACTACAAAAGATATCACTTCGCATCAGTCAGAAGAGCCATCCTCATAAAGTGTAAACACCAGAAATGCAGGACAGGGCAAGGAGAAGAGGGAGCCCTGTGAGGCTTATAGTGGAAATGTATATTGCCAACGGCCATTCTGGAGAAGTGTATTGTGTTTACTAAAGCATCTAAAAAATGAGCTACAGAGCATAGGGCACTTGCACTCATGGGCGTATATCTTGGGAAAAACAAAAATCGAGAGGACACAGGCACCCCAATGTTTACTGCCTCTCTGTTTAAAAGATCCTCGACTAGGATAGAACTTAAATGTCTCTGGAGGGAAAAATGGATAGAGATGTGGTACTTATGTAGAGTGGAATATTACTCAGCCTGGAAATCAATGAAATATGGCCAGTTGTAACAACTCCAGAGGAGTTACGTATGATCATTCTAAGTGACATAATTCAAAAAGAAAAAGACACATATCATAAGATATCACTTAAAGGTGGAATCCAAAATGGCTACACATGCAATAAATTACAAAACAAAAACATAGTCAAATATGTAGAAAACACGCGTAAGGCTGCTAAACGGGAAAGGTGGGGAGGGGTGAGGCATCATCCAGGAGGTTGAAATTAGCAAAGATACCATTCCAAATACCAAACTGATAATCAACAAGGCCTACACGGTAGCTAAAAGAACTGCACTCAGCACACTCAAGTCACCGGAAAAGAATATCTATGACTGGTAAGAATCTGAAAAAGAATTTATTGATGTCTCTCTGTACGTGAATCAAGTGGATGTACAGCAGCAAGAAACAGAGCTTTGAAAATCAGCTGTAACCAATATAGTAATAAATTGAAAAAAATAAACGACAGAGAGACAGAGAAAGCCTCTTACAACTTTTCCTCAGGGACGGTGATGCAACATGGATTGAACACATCTAGACCCACAGCAGGATGAGACATAAGGCTGGAAACTGTTCGCGCTAAGAGAAATGTGAGGTTGGGTGAGGAAATGCACACCCTTGAAAGTAATACTACCTGGTACCCATTCAATGGGTCCCAAATCTGCAGGTTCAAGGAATCTTCCTACAGCTAAAACATGCATGCAAAACCCAGAGGACTGTACACCATGTGATCGGGAGATGTGTCTAAAATGCACCTCATTTATCCTCTCCTGGTGCTCCTGTTCATCATTCCAGCCACGTTACTTAGAATCTCCCCACTTAGAGAATCAGCACATTTAAACTTCTGTTTCACACATTTTGCAAATTGTGAGGAGGATGAACGGGAAGAGGGGGAACCAATGAGAGAATAGTTGTAGGGGTTTGGACGGGCACATGTCACTCTAATTTCCCATTAAGAATAAGAATTTAAAAAAGGCTCAGCCCGCCTCGCCGGAGACAAAATAGGGCCTGAAGCAATCCTGCGGCTTTGAGGCCAGCTCACAAAAGAGCAACTTAAAAAATGGAGCTCAGGGTCACTGCAATTCACAAACCTGCAGAGTTATAAATGAACACTAACATCCAAAAATATGTTGAGGTAAGGCAAAGAAGAGGATCTGAATGCAAGACAGAATTGCAAGAAACAGATTTCAAGAGATAGATTGGACTCGTCTTTAAAGCACATGAAAAGCGGCAGAATTTCGACAATGATGCAGTTGGCCCAAAAGGGAGTATGCGTTTTTTCCTGAATATATCCAGGAAAAAACGCATACGCACTTTATGGGCAAGCAAGCAAGCAAGCAATGCAAATGTGCACAACAAAGAAGTCTCATTTCCCACCAGTCAAAAGGGCCATCCGAAAAAATTGTAAAAACCAGAAATGCAGGACAGGCCATGGAGAACAGGGAGCCTTTATACACTGATGGACAGTGTGTGAACTGCCGAGAGCCACTCTGGAGAAGTGTATGGTTGTTCCTACATCATCTAAAAAACAGAGCTACAGAGCATAGGGCACTTCCAATCACGGAAGTATATCTAGGGAAGTCTAAAAATCAACAAGACACAAGCACACCACAGTTTAGGGCTACTCTGTTTACAAGAACCTCAACTTCAGTACACCTTAAATATCCCAGGAAAGAGAACAATGGATAAAGAAAATGTGGTACTTATGTACAATGGAATATCTCTTCACCATGAAATCAATGTAATAAGGCTAGTAGAAGGATAAAGAGTGGATTTAGGTCCGATAATACTACTTGAAATAAGTCAAATAGAAAAAGAAACATATCATAAGATATCACTTATAGAGGGAGGATAAATATGGCTGCACAAAAAGTGAATTACAAAACAGAACAGTGTCTCACATTTAGAAAACACACTTATGTCAGCTTAAGGGGAAAGGAGAGGTGGGGTGATGCATAAAAGCAGAGTTTGAAATTAGCACAGATACCGTTCAATAAACCAAATAGGTATTAGACAGGATCTACACCTTGCTCAATAAACTGGCCTCAACACACCCTATACATCGCAGAGAAATATATCTGAGTAATAAGAATCTTAAAACCTATGTATTGATATATCTCCATAAGGGAATCAAGTGTGCGCAGAGCGGCACAAACACAGCAGTGAAAATGAGCTAAACCCCATTATAGAAATAAATTTTAAAACCAAAATGCAGAAACAATGAAAGAGAGAAAAATTCTTACAAAATTCGCTCAGGGGCTGTGATGCAACCTGGAATGACCACATATAAACCCACAGCTGGATAAGACATAAGGCTGGACACTTGGGGCTGAGAGGATTGGTGAGCTTTGGTGAGCAACTGCCGAAAGTTTAATGCAATACTTCATGCTACTCATTCCAAGGGTCCCAACACTCCAGGTTGAAGGGAATCTTCCTACAGCTAAACCATGCATGGGAAATCCAGCGGATGGTATACCATATGATTGGGAAAGGTTTCTAAAACGCACCTCATTTTCCTCTCCTGGGGCTCCGGATCAACATTCCAGCCACTTTACTAACAACATCTCCACATGGAGAGTCAATGCCTTTAAGTTCCGGTATCACACAGTCTGCAGTTAGTGCGGAGGATGAATGGAAATAGGGGGAACCAGTGAGAAAATAGCTGTAGCGGTTTCAATGGGCACATGTCACTCTAATTTCACATCAGGAAGAAGAATTAACCAAAGGCAGAGCAAGGCGCCCCAGAAGAAGAATAGGGCCTGAAGAACTCCTGTGGATATGAGGCAAGATCACAAAAATAAAAGCTGAAAAATAGAGCTAAGGGCCACTGCAATTCAAAAACCTGCAGAGTTATAAAGGCGAACTATTTTCCAAAAGTATATTGAGGTAAGGCTATGAAGAGGCACTGACAGCAAGGCAGAATTGCAGGAAAACGATTTCAGGAGGTAGACTGGAATTGCATGTAAAGCATAGGAAAAGAGGCAGAACGTCCACAATGATGCACTTGGCCAAGAAGGGCATATGCGTTTTTTCCTGAATATATTCAGGAAAAAACGCATGCGCCCTTTTTGGCCAACCAAGCAAGCTTGCAAAGGAAATCTGCACTACAATGAAGTCTCACTGCCCCCCAGTCAAAAGGGCCATCTGAAAAAAGTGTAAAATCCAGAAAGGCGGGACAGGCCATGGAGAACTGGGAGCCTTGTTATACTGATGGGCGGGATGTAAATTGCCAACAGCCACTCTGGAGAAGTGTATGGTGTTTCCTGAAACATCTAAAAAACAAAGCAACAGAACCTAGGGCACTTCCACTTATGGTCCTATAGCTTAGGGAAATTAAAATCAAAAAGACACAGCCACCCCAAAGTTTGGGACGGCTCTGTTTACAAGAACCTCGTTTACGGTACAAGTTCAATATCACAGAAAGCGAAAAATGGATAAAGAAGTTGTGGTACTTACGTACAATGCAATATCACTCAGCAATGAAATCTATGTCATCAGGCCCGTAGCAGCATAATGAGTGGATTGAGGTACGATGATTCTAAGTGAAATAAGTCACAGAGAAAAAGAAACATCATAAGATATCACTACTACACGGAATGTAAACTTGGCTACACAGGAACTGAATTACAAAACAGAACAGGGTCTCAAATGTAGAAAACCAACTTATGCTTGCTTAAGGGGAAAGGTGAATTGGGGTGCTGCATAAAACCAGAGATTGAAATTAGCACAGATACCGTTCCAGAAGCCACAAATGTAATAGACAAGAGCTACTCCTTGCTCAACGAAGTGGACTCAACACCACATATTCAACGCCTAAGAATATACCTGACTAGTAAGAATCTTAAAACTTATGGATTTATATGTCTCCCAAAGAGAATCAAGCGTGTGTACAGTGGCATAAACGCAGCAGTGATAGGATTGGTGAGGTTCGGTGAGCAAATGCAGACCCTTTGAAGTCATATTCCATGGTACCCATTCCATGGGTCTCAACTCTCCAAGTTTATGGGATTCTTCCTTCAGCTAAAACATACATGTGTAACCCAGAGTATGATCCACCGTGTGATCGGAACCGTGTTCAAATGTGTCTCAGTTTTTGTCCACTGGTACTCAGGTGCAACATTCCAGACGCTTTACTAACACTCTCCCCACTTGGAGAGTCAGTGCCTTTAACCTCCTGTTTGGCCCAGTTTGCAATTTCTGCGGAAAATGAACAGGAATAGGGAGAACCAATGAGAGACTAGCTGGAGGTGTCTGGACGGGCAAATTTAACTCTCATTTCCCACCAGGAAGAGGAATTAACCAAAGGCTCAGCGTGCCATGCGGGAACCACACTAGGGCCTGAAGCAATCTTGCGGTGTTGCGGCCAGCTCACAAGAAAGCGAGTTGAACAAAGAGCTCAGGGGCAATGTCATTCACAAACATGCAGAGTTATAAATGACAGCTATCGTGCAAAAATATATTGAAGTAAGGCTGCCAAGAGGTCTTGAAAGCGGGGCAGAATTGCAGGAAACCAATTTCAGGAGGTAGACTGGTATTGCATGTAAAGCATAGGAAAAGAGGCAGAACGTCCACAATGATGCACTTGGCCAAAAAGGGCGTATGCGTTTTTTCCTGAATATATTCAGGAAAAAATGCATACGACCTTTTTGGCCAACCAAGCAAGCTTGCAAAGGAAATCTGCACTACAAGGAAGTCTCACTGCCCCCCAGTCAAAAGGGCCATCTGAAAAAAGTGTAAAATCCAGAAAGGCAGGACAGGCCATGGAGAACTGGGAGCCTTGTTATGCTGATGGGCGGGATGTAAATTGCCAACAGCTACTCTGGAGAAGTGTATGGTGTTTCCTGAAACATCTAAAAAACAAAGCAACAGAACCTAGGGCACTTCCACTTATGGTCCTATAGCTTAGGGAAATTAAAATCAAAAAGACACAGCCACCCCAAAGTTTGGGACGGCTCTGTTTACAAAAACCTCATTTACGATACAAGTTCAATATCACAGAAAGCGCAAAATGGATAAAGAAGTTGTGGTACTTACGTACAATGCAATATCACTCAGCAATGAAATCTATGTCATCAGGCCCATAGCAGCATAATGAGTGGATTGAGGTACGATGATTCTAAGTGAAATAAGTCACACAGAAAAAGAAACATCATAAGATAACACCACTAACGGAATGTAAACTTGGCTACACAGGAACTGAATTACAAAACAGAACAGGGTCTCAAATGTAGAAAACCAACTTATGCTTGCTTAAGGGGAAAGGTGAATTGGGGTGCTGCATAAAACCAGAGATTGAAATGAGCACAGATACCGTTCCATAAGCCAAATATGTAATAGACAAGAGCTACTCCTTGCTCAACGAAGTGGACTCAACACCCCATATTAAACGCCTAAGAATATACCTGACTAGTAAGAATCTTAAAACGTATGGATTTATATGTCTCCGAAAGAGAATCAAGCGTGTGTACAGTGGCATAGAGGCAGCAGAGATAGGATTGGTGAGGTTCGGTGAGAAATGCAGACCCTTTGAAGTCATATTGCATGGTACCCATTCCATGGGTCTCCACTCTCCAGGTTTAAGGGATTCTTCCTTCAGCTAAAACATGCATGTGGAACCCAGAGTATGATCCACCGTGTGATCGGGAAACGTGTTCAAATGTGTCTCAGTTTTTGTCCCCTGGTACTCGGGTGCAACATTCCAGACGCTTTACTAACACTCTCCCCACTTGGAGAGTCAGTGCCTTTAACCTCCTGTTTGGCCCAGTTTGCAATTTCTGCGGAAAATGAACAGGAATAGGGAGAACCAATGAGAGACTAGCTGGAGGTGTCTGGACGGGCAAATTTAACTCTCATTTCCCACCAGGAAGAGGAATTAACCAAAGGCTCAGCATGCCATACCGGAACCACACTAGGGCCTGAAGCAATCCTGCGGTTTTGCGGCCAGCTCACAGGAAAGCGAGTTGAAGAAAGGAGCTCAGGGGCACTGTAATTCACAAACCTGCAGAGTTATAAATGGCAGCTATCGTCCAAAAATATATTGAAGTAAGGCTGCCAAGAGGACTTGAAAGCGGGGCAGAATTGCAGGAAACCGATTTCAGGAGGTAGACTGGAATTGCATGTAAAGCATAGGAAAACAGGCAGAACGTCCACAATGATGCACTTGGCCAAAAAGGGCGTATGCGTTTTTTCCTGAATATATTCAGGAAAAAACGCATACGCGCTTTTTGGCCCACCAAGCAAGCTTGCAAAGGAAATCTGCACTACAATGAAGTCTCACTGCCCCCCGGTCAAAAGGGCCATCTGAAAAAAGTGTAAAATCCAGAAAGGCAGGACAGGCCATGGAGAACTGGGAGCCTTGTTATACTGATGGGCGGGATGTAAATTGCCAACAGCCATCTGGAGAAGTGTATGGTGTTTCCTGAAACATCTAAAAAACAAAGCAACAGAACCTAGGGCACTTCCACTTATGGTCCTATAACTTAGGGAAATTAAAATCAAAAAGACACAGCCACCCCAAAGTTTGGGACGGCTCTGTTTACAAGAACCTCGTTTACGGTACAAGTTCAATATCACAGAAAGCGAAAAATGGATAAAGAAGTTGTGGTACTTACGTACAATGCAATATCACTCAGCAATGAAATCTATGTCATCAGGCCCGTAGCAGCATAATGAGTGGATTCAGGTACGATGATTCTAAGTGAAATAAGTCACAGAGAAAAAGAAACATCATAAGATATCACTACTACACGGAATGTAAACTTGGCTACACAGGAACTGAATTACAACACAGAACAGGGTCTCAAATGTAGAAAACCAACTTATGCTTGCTTAAGGGGAAAGGTGAATTGGGGTGCTGCATAAAACCAGAGATTGAAATTAGCACAGATACCGTTAAAGAAGCCACAAATGTAATAGACAAGAGCTACTCCTTGCTCAACGAAGTGGACTCAACACCACATATTCAACGCCTAAGAATATACCTGACTAGTAAGAATCTTAAAACTTATGGATTTATATGTCTCCCAAAGAGAATCAAGCGTGTGTACAGTGGCATAAACGCAGCAGTGATAGGATTGGTGAGGTTCGGTGAGCAAATGCAGACCCTTTGAAGTCATATTCCATGGTACCCATTGCATGGGTCTCAACTCTCCAAGTTTATGGGATTCTTCCTTCAGCTAAAACATACATGTGTAACCCAGAGTATGATCCACCGTGTGATCGGAACCGTGTTCAAATGTGTCTCAGTTTTTGTCCACTGGTACTCGGGTGCAACATTCCAGACGCTTTACTAACACTCTCCCCACTTGGAGAGTCAGTGCCTTTAACCTCCTGTTTGGCCCAGTTTGCAATTTCTGCGGAAAATGAACAGGAATAGGGAGAACCAATGAGAGACTAGCTGGAGGTGTCTGGACGGGCAAATTTAACTCTCATTTCCCACCAGGAAGAGGAATTAACCAAAGGCTCAGCGTGCCATGCGGGAACCACACTAGGGCCTGAAGCAATCTTGCGGTGTTGCGGCCAGCTCACAAGAAAGCGAGTTGAACAAAGAGCTCAGGGGCAATGTCATTCACAAACATGCAGAGTTATAAATGACAGCTATCGTCCAAAAATATATTGAAGTAAGGCTGCCAAGAGGACTTGAAAGCGGGGCAGAATTGCAGGAAACCAATTTCAGGAGGTAGACTGGTATTGCATGTAAAGCATAGGAAAAGAGGCAGAACGTCCACAATGATGCACTTGGCCAAAAAGGGCGTATGCGTTTTTTCCTGAATATATTCAGGAAAAAATGCATACGACCTTTTGGCCAACCAAGCAAGCTTGCAAAGGAAATCTGCACTACAAGGAAGTCTCACTGCCCCCCAGTCAAAAGGGCCATCTGAAAAAAGTGTAAAATCCAGAAAGGCAGGACAGGCCATGGAGAACTGGGAGCCTTGTTATGCTGATGGGCGGGATGTAAATTGCCAACAGCCACTCTGGAGAAGTGTATGGTGTTTCCTGAAACATCTAAAAAACAAAGCAACAGAACCTAGGGCACTTCCACTTATGGTCCTATAGCTTAGGGAAATTAAAATCAAAAAGACACAGCCACCCCAAAGTTTGGGACGGCTCTGTTTACAAAAACCTCATTTACGGTACAAGTTCAATATCACAGAAAGCGCAAAATGGATAAAGAAGTTGTGGTACTTACGTACAATGCAATATCACTCAGCAATGAAATCTATGTCATCAGGCCCATAGCAGCATAATGAGTGGATACACATACGATGATTCTAAGTGAAATAAGTCACACAGAAAAAGAAACATCATAAGATAACACCACTAACGGAATGTAAACTTGGCTACACAGGAACTGAATTACAAAACAGAACAGGGTCTCAAATGTAGAAAACCAACTTATGCTTGCTTAAGGGGAAAGGTGAATTGGGGTGCTGCATAAAACCAGAGATTGAAATTAGCACAGATACCGTTCCATAAGCCAAATATGTAATAGACAAGAGCTACTCCTTGCTCAACGAAGTGGACTCAACACCCCATATTAAACGCCTAAGAATATACCTGACTAGTAAGAATCTTAAAACGTATGGATTTATATGTCTCCGAAAGAGAATCAAGCGTGTGTACAGCGGCATAAAGGCAGCAGAGATAGGATTGGTGAGGTTCGGTGAGAAATGCAGACCCTTTGAAGTCATATTGCATGGTACCCATTCCATGGGTCTCCACTCTCCAGGTTTAAGGGATTCTTCCTTCAGCTAAAACATGCATGTGGTACCCAGAGTATGATCCACCGTGTGATCGGGAAACGTGTTCAAATGTGTCTCAGTTTTTTTCCCCTGGTACTCGGGTGAAACATTCCAGACGCTTTACTAACACTCTCCCCACTTGGAGAGTCAGTGCCTTTAACCTCCTGTTTGGCCCAGTTTGCAATTTCTGCGGAAAATGAACAGGAATAGGGAGAACCAATGAGAGACTAGCTGGAGGTGTCTGGACGGGCAAATTTAACTCTCATTTCCCACCAGGAAGAGGAATTAACCAAAGACTCAGCATGCCATACCGGAACCACACTAGGGCCTGAAGTAATCCTGCGGTTTTGCGGCCAGCTCACAAGAAAGCGAGTTGAAGAAAGGAGCTCAGGGGCACTGTAATTCAGAAAACCTGCAGAGTTATAAATGGCAGCTATCGTCCAAAAATATATTGAAGTAAGGCTGCCAAGAGGACTTGAAAGCGGGGCAGAATTGCAGGAAACCGATTTCAGGAGGTAGACTGGAATTGCATGTAAAGCATAGGAAAAGAGGCAGAACGTCCACAATGATGCACTTGGCCAAAAAGGGCGTATGCGTTTTTTCCTGAATATATTCAGGAAAAAACGCATACGCGCTTTTTGGCCCACGAAGCAAGCTTGCAAAGGAAATCTGCACTACAATGGAGTCTCACTGCCCCCCAGTCAAAAGGGCCATCTGAAAAAAGTGTAAAATCCAGAAAGGCAGGACAGGCCATGGAGAACTGGGAGCCTTGTTATACTGATGGGCGGGATGTAAATTGCCAACAGCTACTCTGGAGAAGTGTATGGTGTTTACTGAAACATCTAAAAAACAAAGCAACAGAACCTAGGGCACTTCCACTTATGGTCCTATAGCTTAGGGAAATTAAAATCAAAAAGACACAGCCACCCCAAAGTTTGGGACGGCTCTGTTTACAAAAACCTCATTTACGATACAAGTTCAATATCACAGAAAGCGCAAAATGGATAAAGAAGTTGTGGTACTTACGTACAATGCAATATCACTCAGCAATGAAATCTATGTCATCAGGCCCATAGCAGCATAATGAGTGGATTGAGGTACGATGATTCTAAGTGAAATAAGTCACACAGAAAAAGAAACATCATAAGATAACACCACTAACGGAATGTAAACTTGGCTACACAGGAACTGAATTACAAAACAGAACAGGGTCTCAAATGTAGAAAACCAACTTATGCTTGCTTAAGGGGAAAGGTGAATTGGGGTGCTGCATAAAACCAGAGATTGAAATGAGCACAGATACCGTTCCATAAGCCAAATATGTAATAGACAAGAGCTACTCCTTGCTCAACGAAGTGGACTCAACACCCCATATTAAACGCCTAAGAATATACCTGACTAGTAAGAATCTTAAAACGTATGGATTTATATGTCTCCGAAAGAGAATCAAGCGTGTGTACAGTGGCATAGAGGCAGCAGAGATAGGATTGGTGAGGTTCGGTGAGAAATGCAGACCCTTTGAAGTCATATTGCATGGTACCCATTCCATGGGTCTCCACTCTCCAGGTTTAAGGGATTCTTCCTTCAGCTAAAACATGCATGTGGAACCCAGAGTATGATCCACCGTGTGATCGGGAAACGTGTTCAAATGTGTCTCAGTTTTTGTCCCCTGGTACTCGGGTGCAACATTCCAGACGCTTTACTAACACTCTCCCCACTTGGAGAGTCAGTGCCTTTAACCTCCTGTTTGGCCCAGTTTGCAATTTCTGCGGAAAATGAACAGGAATAGGGAGAACCAATGAGAGACTAGCTGGAGGTGTCTGGACGGGCAAATTTAACTCTCATTTCCCACCAGGAAGAGGAATTAACCAAAGGCTCAGCATGCCATACCGGAACCACACTAGGGCCTGAAGCAATCCTGCGGTTTTGCGGCCAGCTCACAGGAAAGCGAGTTGAAGAAAGGAGCTCAGGGGCACTGTAATTCACAAACCTGCAGAGTTATAAATGGCAGCTATCGTCCAAAAATATATTGAAGTAAGGCTGCCAAGAGGACTTGAAAGCGGGGCAGAATTGCAGGAAACCGATTTCAGGAGGTAGACTGGAATTGCATGTAAAGCATAGGAAAACAGGCAGAACGTCCACAATGATGCACTTGGCCAAAAAGGGCGTATGCGTTTTTTCCTGAATATATTCAGGAAAAAACGCATACGCGCTTTTTGGCCCACCAAGCAAGCTTGCAAAGGAAATCTGCACTACAATGAAGTCTCACTGCCCCCCGGTCAAAAGGGCCATCTGAAAAAAGTGTAAAATCCAGAAAGGCAGGACAGGCCATGGAGAACTGGGAGCCTTGTTATACTGATGGGCGGGATGTAAATTGCCAACAGCCATCTGGAGAAGTGTATGGTGTTTCCTGAAACATCTAAAAAACAAAGCAACAGAACCTAGGGCACTTCCACTTATGGTCCTATAACTTAGGGAAATTAAAATCAAAAAGACACAGCCACCCCAAAGTTTGGGACGGCTCTGTTTACAAGAACCTCGTTTACGGTACAAGTTCAATATCACAGAAAGCGAAAAATGGATAAAGAAGTTGTGGTACTTACGTACAATGCAATATCACTCAGCAATGAAATCTATGTCATCAGGCCCGTAGCAGCATAATGAGTGGATTCAGGTACGATGATTCTAAGTGAAATAAGTCACAGAGAAAAAGAAACATCATAAGATATCACTACTACACGGAATGTAAACTTGGCTACACAGGAACTGAATTACAACACAGAACAGGGTCTCAAATGTAGAAAACCAACTTATGCTTGCTTAAGGGGAAAGGTGAATTGGGGTGCTGCATAAAACCAGAGATTGAAATTAGCACAGATACCGTTAAAGAAGCCACAAATGTAATAGACAAGAGCTACTCCTTGCTCAACGAAGTGGACTCAACACCACATATTCAACGCCTAAGAATATACCTGACTAGTAAGAATCTTAAAACTTATGGATTTATATGTCTCCCAAAGAGAATCAAGCGTGTGTACAGTGGCATAAACGCAGCAGTGATAGGATTGGTGAGGTTCGGTGAGCAAATGCAGACCCTTTGAAGTCATATTCCATGGTACCCATTGCATGGGTCTCAACTCTCCAAGTTTATGGGATTCTTCCTTCAGCTAAAACATACATGTGTAACCCAGAGTATGATCCACCGTGTGATCGGAACCGTGTTCAAATGTGTCTCAGTTTTTGTCCACTGGTACTCGGGTGCAACATTCCAGACGCTTTACTAACACTCTCCCCACTTGGAGAGTCAGTGCCTTTAACCTCCTGTTTGGCCCAGTTTGCAATTTCTGCGGAAAATGAACAGGAATAGGGAGAACCAATGAGAGACTAGCTGGAGGTGTCTGGACGGGCAAATTTAACTCTCATTTCCCACCAGGAAGAGGAATTAACCAAAGGCTCAGCGTGCCATGCGGGAACCACACTAGGGCCTGAAGCAATCTTGCGGTGTTGCGGCCAGCTCACAAGAAAGCGAGTTGAACAAAGAGCTCAGGGGCAATGTCATTCACAAACATGCAGAGTTATAAATGACAGCTATCGTCCAAAAATATATTGAAGTAAGGCTGCCAAGAGGACTTGAAAGTGGGGCAGAATTGCAGGAAACCAATTTCAGGAGGTAGACTGGTATTGCATGTAAAGCATAGGAAAAGAGGCAGAACGTCCACAATGATGCACTTGGCCAAAAAGGGCGTATGCGTTTTTTCCTGAATATATTCAGGAAAAAATGCATACGACCTTTTGGCCAACCAAGCAAGCTTGCAAAGGAAATCTGCACTACAAGGAAGTCTCACTGCCCCCCAGTCAAAAGGGCCATCTGAAAAAAGTGTAAAATCCAGAAAGGCAGGACAGGCCATGGAGAACTGGGAGCCTTGTTATGCTGATGGGCGGGATGTAAATTGCCAACAGCCACTCTGGAGAAGTGTATGGTGTTTCCTGAAACATCTAAAAAACAAAGCAACAGAACCTAGGGCACTTCCACTTATGGTCCTATAGCTTAGGGAAATTAAAATCAAAAAGACACAGCCACCCCAAAGTTTGGGACGGCTCTGTTTACAAAAACCTCATTTACGGTACAAGTTCAATATCACAGAAAGCGCAAAATGGATAAAGAAGTTGTGGTACTTACGTACAATGCAATATCACTCAGCAATGAAATCTATGTCATCAGGCCCATAGCAGCATAATGAGTGGATACACATACGATGATTCTAAGTGAAATAAGTCACACAGAAAAAGAAACATCATAAGATAACACCACTAACGGAATGTAAACTTGGCTACACAGGAACTGAATTACAAAACAGAACAGGGTCTCAAATGTAGAAAACCAACTTATGCTTGCTTAAGGGGAAAGGTGAATTGGGGTGCTGCATAAAACCAGAGATTGAAATTAGCACAGATACCGTTCCATAAGCCAAATATGTAATAGACAAGAGCTACTCCTTGCTCAACGAAGTGGACTCAACACCCCATATTAAACGCCTAAGAATATACCTGACTAGTAAGAATCTTAAAACGTATGGATTTATATGTCTCCGAAAGAGAATCAAGCGTGTGTACAGCGGCATAAAGGCAGCAGAGATAGGATTGGTGAGGTTCGGTGAGAAATGCAGACCCTTTGAAGTCATATTGCATGGTACCCATTCCATGGGTCTCCACTCTCCAGGTTTAAGGGATTCTTCCTTCAGCTAAAACATGCATGTGGTACCCAGAGTATGATCCACCGTGTGATCGGGAAACGTGTTCAAATGTGTCTCAGTTTTTTTCCCCTGGTACTCGGGTGAAACATTCCAGACGCTTTACTAACACTCTCCCCACTTGGAGAGTCAGTGCCTTTAACCTCCTGTTTGGCCCAGTTTGCAATTTCTGCGGAAAATGAACAGGAATAGGGAGAACCAATGAGAGACTAGCTGGAGGTGTCTGGACGGGCAAATTTAACTCTCATTTCCCACCAGGAAGAGGAATTAACCAAAGACTCAGCATGCCATACCGGAACCACACTAGGGCCTGAAGTAATCCTGCGGTTTTGCGGCCAGCTCACAAGAAAGCGAGTTGAAGAAAGGAGCTCAGGGGCACTGTAATTCAGAAAACCTGCAGAGTTATAAATGGCAGCTATCGTCCAAAAATATATTGAAGTAAGGCTGCCAAGAGGACTTGAAAGCGGGGCAGAATTGCAGGAAACCGATTTCAGGAGGTAGACTGGAATTGCATGTAAAGCATAGGAAAAGAGGCAGAACGTCCACAATGATGCACTTGGCCAAAAAGGGCGTATGCGTTTTTTCCTGAATATATTCAGGAAAAAACGCATACGCGCTTTTTGGCCCACGAAGCAAGCTTGCAAAGGAAATCTGCACTACAATGGAGTCTCACTGCCCCCCAGTCAAAAGGGCCATCTGAAAAAAGTGTAAAATCCAGAAAGGCAGGACAGGCCATGGAGAACTGGGAGCCTTGTTATACTGATGGGCGGGATGTAAATTGCCAACAGCCACTCTGGAGAAGTGTATGGTGTTTCCTGAAACATCTAAAAAAGAAAGCAACAGAGCCTAGGGCACTTCCACTTATGGTCCTATAGCTTAGGGAAATTAAAATCAAAAAGACACAGCCACCCCAAAGTTTGGGACGGCTCTGTTTACAAGAACCTCGTTTACGGTACAAGTTCAATATCACAGAAAGCGAAAAATGGATAAAGAAGTTGTGGTACTTACGTACAATGCAATATCACTCAGCAATGAAATCTATGTCATCAGGCCCGTAGCAGCATAATGAGTGGATTCAGGTACGATGATTCTAAGTGAAATAAGTCACAGAGAAAAAGAAACATCATAAGATATCACTACTACACGGAATGAAAACTTGGCTACACAGGACCTGAATTACAAAACAGAACAGGGTCTCAAATGTAGAAAACCAACTTATGCTTGCTTAAGGGGAAAGGTGAGTTGGGGTGCTGCATAAAACCAGAGATTGAAATTAGCACAGATACCGTTCCAGAAGCCACAAATGTAATAGACAAGAGCTACTCCTTGCTCAACGAAGTGGACTCAACACCACATATTAAACGCCTAAGAATATACCGGACTAGTAAGAATCTTAAAACGTATGGATTTATATGTCTCCGAAAGAGAATCAAGCGTGTGTACAGTGGCATAAACGCAGCAGTGATAGGATTGGTGAGGTTCGGTGAGCAAATGCAGACCCTTTGAAGTCATATTCCATGGTACCCATTCCATGGCTCTCAACTCTCCAAGTTTATGGGATTCTTCCTTCAGCTAAAACATACATGTGGAACCCAGAGTATGATCCACCGTGTGATCGGAAACGTGTTCAAATGTGTCTCAGTTTTTGTCCCCTGGTACTCGGGTGCAACATTCCAGACGCTTTACTAACACTCTCCCCACTTGGAGAGTCAGTGGCTTTAACCTCCTGTTTGGCCCAGTTTGCAATTTCTGCGGAAAATGAACAGGAATAGGGAGAACCAATGAGAGACTACCTGGAGGTGTATGGACAGGCACATTTAACTCTCATTTCCCACCAGGAAGAGGAATTAACCAAAGGCTCACTGTGCCATGCGGGAACCACACTAGGGCCTGAAGCAATCCTGCGGTGTTGCGGCCAGCTCACAAGAAAGCGAGTTGAAGAAAGGAGCTCAGGGGCACTGTAATTCACAAACCTGCAGAGTTATAAATGACAGCTATCGTCCAAAAATATATTGAAGTAAGGCGGCCAAGAGGACTTGAAAGCGGGGCAGTATTGCAGGAATCCGATTTCAGGAGGTAGACTGGAATTGCATGTAAAGCATAGGAAAACAGGCAGAACGTCCACAATGATGCACTTGGCCAAAAAGGGCGTATGCGTTTTTTCCTGAATATATTCAGGAAAAAACGCATACGCGCTTTTTGGCCCACCAAGCAAGCTTGCAAAGGAAATCTGCACTACAATGAAGTCTCACTGCCCCCCGGTCAAAAGGGCCATCTGAAAAAAGTGTAAAATCCAGAAAGGCAGGACAGGCCATGGAGAACTGGGAGCCTTGTTATACTGATGGGCGGGATGTAAATTGCCAACAGCCATCTGGAGAAGTGTATGGTGTTTCCTGAAACATCTAAAAAACAAAGCAACAGAACCTAGGGCACTTCCACTTATGGTCCTATAACTTAGGGAAATTAAAATCAAAAAGACACAGCCACCCCAAAGTTTGGGACGGCTCTGTTTACAAGAACCTCGTTTACGGTACAAGTTCAATATCACAGAAAGCGAAAAATGGATAAAGAAGTTGTGGTACTTACGTACAATGCAATATCACTCAGCAATGAAATCTATGTCATCAGGCCCGTAGCAGCATAATGAGTGGATTCAGGTACGATGATTCTAAGTGAAATAAGTCACAGAGAAAAAGAAACATCATAAGATATCACTACTACACGGAATGTAAACTTGGCTACACAGGAACTGAATTACAACACAGAACAGGGTCTCAAATGTAGAAAACCAACTTATGCTTGCTTAAGGGGAAAGGTGAATTGGGGTGCTGCATAAAACCAGAGATTGAAATTAGCACAGATAGCGTTAAAGAAGCCACAAATGTAATAGACAAGAGCTACTCCTTGCTCAACGAAGTGGACTCAACACCACATATTCAACGCCTAAGAATATACCTGACTAGTAAGAATCTTAAAACTTATGGATTTATATGTCTCCCAAAGAGAATCAAGCGTGTGTACAGTGGCATAAACGCAGCAGTGATAGGATTGGTGAGGTTCGGTGAGCAAATGCAGACCCTTTGAAGTCATATTCCATGGTACCCATTGCATGGGTCTCAACTCTCCAAGTTTATGGGATTCTTCCTTCAGCTAAAACATACATGTGTAACCCAGAGTATGATCCACCGTGTGATCGGAACCGTGTTCAAATGTGTCTCAGTTTTTGTCCACTGGTACTCGGGTGCAACATTCCAGACGCTTTACTAACACTCTCCCCACTTGGAGAGTCAGTGCCTTTAACCTCCTGTTTGGCCCAGTTTGCAATTTCTGCGGAAAATGAACAGGAATAGGGAGAACCAATGAGAGACTAGCTGGAGGTGTCTGGACGGGCAAATTTAACTCTCATTTCCCACCAGGAAGAGGAATTAACCAAAGGCTCAGCGTGCCATGCGGGAACCACACTAGGGCCTGAAGCAATCTTGCGGTGTTGCGGCCAGCTCACAAGAAAGCGAGTTGAACAAAGAGCTCAGGGGCAATGTCATTCACAAACATGCAGAGTTATAAATGACAGCTATCGTCCAAAAATATATTGAAGTAAGGCTGCCAAGAGGACTTGAAAGCGGGGCAGAATTGCAGGAAACCAATTTCAGGAGGTAGACTGGTATTGCATGTAAAGCATAGGAAAAGAGGCAGAACGTCCACAATGATGCACTTGGCCAAAAAGGGCGTATGCGTTTTTTCCTGAATATATTCAGGAAAAAATGCATACGACCTTTTGGCCAACCAAGCAAGCTTGCAAAGGAAATCTGCACTACAAGGAAGTCTCACTGCCCCCCAGTCAAAAGGGCCATCTGAAAAAAGTGTAAAATCCAGAAAGGCAGGACAGGCCATGGAGAACTGGGAGCCTTGTTATGCTGATGGGCGGGATGTAAATTGCCAACAGCCACTCTGGAGAAGTGTATGGTGTTTCCTGAAACATCTAAAAAACAAAGCAACAGAACCTAGGGCACTTCCACTTATGGTCCTATAGCTTAGGGAAATTAAAATCAAAAAGACACAGCCACCCCAAAGTTTGGGACGGCTCTGTTTACAAAAACCTCATTTACGGTACAAGTTCAATATCACAGAAAGCGCAAAATGGATAAAGAAGTTGTGGTACTTACGTACAATGCAATATCACTCAGCAATGAAATCTATGTCATCAGGCCCATAGCAGCATAATGAGTGGATACACATACGATGATTCTAAGTGAAATAAGTCACACAGAAAAAGAAACATCATAAGATAACACCACTAACGGAATGTAAACTTGGCTACACAGGAACTGAATTACAAAACAGAACAGGGTCTCAAATGTAGAAAACCAACTTATGCTTGCTTAAGGGGAAAGGTGAATTGGGGTGCTGCATAAAACCAGAGATTGAAATTAGCACAGATACCGTTCCATAAGCCAAATATGTAATAGACAAGAGCTACTCCTTGCTCAACGAAGTGGACTCAACACCCCATATTAAACGCCTAAGAATATACCTGACTAGTAAGAATCTTAAAACGTATGGATTTATATGTCTCCGAAAGAGAATCAAGCGTGTGTACAGCGGCATAAAGGCAGCAGAGATAGGATTGGTGAGGTTCGGTGAGAAATGCAGACCCTTTGAAGTCATATTGCATGGTACCCATTCCATGGGTCTCCACTCTCCAGGTTTAAGGGATTCTTCCTTCAGCTAAAACATGCATGTGGTACCCAGAGTATGATCCACCGTGTGATCGGGAAACGTGTTCAAATGTGTCTCAGTTTTTTTCCCCTGGTACTCGGGTGAAACATTCCAGACGCTTTACTAACACTCTCCCCACTTGGAGAGTCAGTGCCTTTAACCTCCTGTTTGGCCCAGTTTGCAATTTCTGCGGAAAATGAACAGGAATAGGGAGAACCAATGAGAGACTAGCTGGAGGTGTCTGGACGGGCAAATTTAACTCTCATTTCCCACCAGGAAGAGGAATTAACCAAAGACTCAGCATGCCATACCGGAACCACACTAGGGCCTGAAGTAATCCTGCGGTTTTGCGGCCAGCTCACAAGAAAGCGAGTTGAAGAAAGGAGCTCAGGGGCACTGTAATTCAGAAAACCTGCAGAGTTATAAATGGCAGCTATCGTCCAAAAATATATTGAAGTAAGGCTGCCAAGAGGACTTGAAAGCGGGGCAGAATTGCAGGAAACCGATTTCAGGAGGTAGACTGGAATTGCATGTAAAGCATAGGAAAAGAGGCAGAACGTCCACAATGATGCACTTGGCCAAAAAGGGCGTATGCGTTTTTTCCTGAATATATTCAGGAAAAAACGCATACGCGCTTTTTGGCCCACGAAGCAAGCTTGCAAAGGAAATCTGCACTACAATGGAGTCTCACTGCCCCCCAGTCAAAAGGGCCATCTGAAAAAAGTGTAAAATCCAGAAAGGCAGGACAGGCCATGGAGAACTGGGAGCCTTGTTATACTGATGGGCGGGATGTAAATTGCCAACAGCCACTCTGGAGAAGTGTATGGTGTTTCCTGAAACATCTAAAAAAGAAAGCAACAGAGCCTAGGGCACTTCCACTTATGGTCCTATAGCTTAGGGAAATTAAAATCAAAAAGACACAGCCACCCCAAAGTTTGGGACGGCTCTGTTTACAAGAACCTCGTTTACGGTACAAGTTCAATATCACAGAAAGCGAAAAATGGATAAAGAAGTTGTGGTACTTACGTACAATGCAATATCACTCAGCAATGAAATCTATGTCATCAGGCCCGTAGCAGCATAATGAGTGGATTCAGGTACGATGATTCTAAGTGAAATAAGTCACAGAGAAAAAGAAACATCATAAGATATCACTACTACACGGAATGAAAACTTGGCTACACAGGACCTGAATTACAAAACAGAACAGGGTCTCAAATGTAGAAAACCAACTTATGCTTGCTTAAGGGGAAAGGTGAGTTGGGGTGCTGCATAAAACCAGAGATTGAAATTAGCACAGATACCGTTCCAGAAGCCACAAATGTAATAGACAAGAGCTACTCCTTGCTCAACGAAGTGGACTCAACACCACATATTAAACGCCTAAGAATATACCGGACTAGTAAGAATCTTAAAACGTATGGATTTATATGTCTCCGAAAGAGAATCAAGCGTGTGTACAGTGGCATAAACGCAGCAGTGATAGGATTGGTGAGGTTCGGTGAGCAAATGCAGACCCTTTGAAGTCATATTCCATGGTACCCATTCCATGGCTCTCAACTCTCCAAGTTTATGGGATTCTTCCTTCAGCTAAAACATACATGTGGAACCCAGAGTATGATCCACCGTGTGATCGGAAACGTGTTCAAATGTGTCTCAGTTTTTGTCCCCTGGTACTCGGGTGCAACATTCCAGACGCTTTACTAACACTCTCCCCACTTGGAGAGTCAGTGGCTTTAACCTCCTGTTTGGCCCAGTTTGCAATTTCTGCGGAAAATGAACAGGAATAGGGAGAACCAATGAGAGACTACCTGGAGGTGTATGGACAGGCACATTTAACTCTCATTTCCCACCAGGAAGAGGAATTAACCAAAGGCTCACTGTGCCATGCGGGAACCACACTAGGGCCTGAAGCAATCCTGCGGTGTTGCGGCCAGCTCACAAGAAAGCGAGTTGAAGAAAGGAGCTCAGGGGCACTGTAATTCACAAACCTGCAGAGTTATAAATGACAGCTATCGTCCAAAAATATATTGAAGTAAGGCGGCCAAGAGGACTTGAAAGCGGGGCAGTATTGCAGGAATCCGATTTCAGGAGGTAGACTGGAATTGCATGTAAAGCATAGGAAAACAGGCAGAACGTCCACAATGATGCACTTGGCCAAAAAGGTCGTATGCGTTTTTTCCTGAATATATTCAGGAAAAAATGCATACGCCCTTTTTGGCCAACCAAGCAACCCTGCAAAGGAAATCTGCACTACAATGAAGTCTCACTGCCCCCCGGTCAAAAGGGCCATCTGAAAAAAGTGTAAAATCCAGAAAGGCAGGACAGGCCATGCAGAACTGGGAGCCTTGTTATGCTGATGGGCGGGATGTAAATTGCCAACAGCCACTCTGGAGAAGTGTATGGTGTTTCCTGAAACATCTAAAAAACAAAGCAACAGAGCCTAGGGCACTTCCACTTATGGTCCTATAGCTTAGGGAAATTAAAATCAAAAAGACACAGCCACCCCAAAGTTTGGGACGGCTCTGTTTACAAGAACCTCATTTACGGTACAAGTTCAATATCACAGAAAGCGAAAAATGGATAAAGAAGTTGTGGTACTTACGTACAATGCAATATCACTCAGCAATGAAATCTATGTCATCAGGCGCATAGCAGCATAATGAGTGGATTCAGGTACGATGATTCTAAGTGAAATAAGTCACACAGAAAAAGCAACATCATAAGATAACAGCACTACACGGAATGTAAACTTGGCTACACAGGAACTGATTTACAAAACAGAACAGGTTCTCAAATGTAGAAAACCAACTTATGCTTGCTTAAGGGGAAAGGTGAATTGGGGTGCTGCATAAAACCAGAGATTGAAATTAGCACAGATACCGTTCCATAAGCCAAATATGTAATAGACAAGAGCTACTCCTTGCTCAACGAAGTGGACTCAACACCCCATATTAAACGCCTAAGAATATACCTGACTAGTAAGAATCTTAAAACCTATGGATTTATATGTCTCCAAAAGAGAATCAAGCGTGTGTACAGCGGCATAAAGGCAGCAGTGATAGGATTGGTGAGGTTCGGTGAGAAATGCAGACCCTTTGAAGTCATATTGCATGGTACCCATTCCATGGGTCTCCACTCTCCAGGTTTAAGGGATTCTTCCTTCAGCTAAAACATGCATGTGGAACCCAGAGTATGATCCACCGTGTGATCGGGAAACGTGTTCAAATGTGTCTCAGTTTTTGTCCCCTGGTACTCGGGTGCAACATTCCAGACGCTTTACTAACACTCTCCCCACTTGGAGAGTCAGTGCCTTTAACCTCCTGTTTGGCCCAGTTTGCAATTTCTGCGCAAAATGAACAGGAATAGGGAGAACCAATGAGAGACTAGCTGGAGGTGGCTGGACGGGCAAATTTAACTCTCATTTCCCACCAGGAAGAGGAATTAACCAAAGGCTCAGCGTGCCATGCGGGAACCACACTAGGGCCTGAAGCAATCTTGCAGTGTTGCGGCCAGCTCACAAGAAAGCGAGTTGAACAAAGGTGCTCAGGGGCAATGTCATTCACAAACATGCAGAGTTATAAATGACAGCTATCGTGCAAAAATATATTGAAGTAAGGCTGCCAAGAGGACTTGAAAGCGGGGCAGAATTGCAGGAAACCGATTTCAGGAGGTAGACTGGTATTGCATATAAAGCACAGGAAAAGAGGCAGAACGTCCACAATGATGCACTTGGCCAAAAAGGGCGAATGCGTTTTTCCCTGAATATATTCAGGAAAAAATGCATACGAACTTTTTGGCCAACCAAGCAAGCTTGCAAAGGAAATCTGCACTACAATGAAGTCTCACTTCCCCCCAGTCAAAAGGGCCATCTGAAAAAAGTGTAAAATCCAGAAAGGCAGGACAGGCCATGCAGAACTGGGAGCCTTGTTATGCTGATGGGCGGGATGTAAATTGCCAACAGCCACTCTGGAGAAGTGTATGGTGTTTCCTGAAACATCTAAAAAACAAAGCAACAGAGCCTAGGGCACTTCCACTTATGGTCCTATAGCTTAGGGAAATTAAAATCAAAAAGACACAGCCACCCCAAAGTTTGGGACGGCTCTGTTTACAAGAACCTCATTTACGGTACAAGTTCAATATCACAGAAAGCGAAAAATGGATAAAGAAGTTGTGGTACTTACGTACAATGCAATATCACTTAGCAATGAAATCTATGTCATCAGGCCCATAGCACCATAATGAGTGGATTCAGGTACGATGATTCTAAGTGAAATAAGTCACACAGAAAAAGCAACATCATAAGATAACACCACTACACGGAATGTAAACTTGGCTACACAGGAACTGAATTACAAAACAGAACAGGGTCTCAAATGTAGAAAACCAACTTATGCTTGCTTAAGGGGAAAGGTGAATTGGGGTGCTGCATAAAACCAGAGATTGAAATTAGCACAAATACCGTTCCATAAGCCAAATATGTAATAGACAAGAGCAACTCCTTGCTCAACGAAGTGGACTCAACACCCCATATTAAACGCCTAAGAATATACCTGACTAGTAAGAATCTTAAAACCTATGGATTTATATGTCTCCAAAAGAGAATCAAGCGTGTGTACAGCGGCATAAAGGCAGCAGTGATAGGATTGGTGAGGTTCGGTGAGAAATGCAGACCCTTTGAAGTCATATTGCATGGTACCCATTCCATGGGTCTCCACTCTCCAGGTTTAAGGGATTCTTCCTTCAGCTAAAACATGCATGTGGAACCCAGAGTATGATCCACCGTGTGATCGGGAAACGTGTTCAAATGTGTCTCACTTTTTGTCCCCTGGTACTCGGGTGCAACATTCCAGACGCTTTACTAACACTCTCCCCACTTGGAGAGTCAGTGCCTTCAACCTCCTGTTTGGCCCAGTTTTCAATTTCTGCGGAAAATGAACAGGAATAGGGAGAACCAATGAGAGACTAGCTGGAGGTGGCTGGACGGGCAAATTTAACTCTCATTTCCCACCAGGAAGAGGAATTAACCAAAGGCTCAGCGTGCCATGCGGGAACCACACTAGGGCCTGAAGCAATCTTGCAGTGTTGCGGCCAGCTCACAAGAAAGAGAGTTGAACAAAGGAGCTCAGGGGCAATGTCATTCACAAACATGCAGAGTTATAAATGACAGCTATCGTCCAAAAATATATTGAAG